>NC_072793.1:101111453-101415125 GCF_028583425.1 Eublepharis macularius | reverse complement strand
GAAATCCAGCAATCCTCACCAGAACGCCAGTGGGTGGGGGAGGAGTTTGCCTCTCTCCAGTTAATCCTGGCTGTTAACACTTTTGTCTGACTTGGCACTTCCTCAAACTGTTGCAGTCAACCCATGTTTTGAGGGTGGGACTGTATATTCTTCCTTCCTACTCCCATCCAATCATACACTCACAATATGCAACTCCCAATCCAGTTACCAGTTTTCTGCCATTTGCCTTATCCTCAGGCAGTTTCCTGTCCCACCAAACATGCAACCTTTACAACTGTAAAACCTATGCTTTCAGGTTCTCTGATTGGCACACTCTTTTTACTATGTTAATGTGGTATCTGGGAGAATTCTCTTGTGCACTGCTTACCCATATGTAAAATGCAGATGGCACCATTAAACTACAGTCAGGAATAGAGATTAGAGATGTGGTGGTGGTGGTGATGGGAAATAGTCAAGGAGGGGAAATTCAAGGATTTTTTTTCTTCTTCAATTTTTTTGCCAACAGAAAAAATGGAACATTTGGGGAGCACAGAAAAAAAAACCCTCTCCAAATTATATGTTTTCTTTTTTGGAATGAAATGCTTTTTAAGACAAGGTTTTACTCACATAAAAATGTGTAGAGATCTTTTATTTAAAACAAATTATAGAATTAGGCAATAAGAAATGGGGAAACCATAAGGACTCCCAGGAGTGGAGTCATTCTCCACTCCCTTGCATATACCCTGGGTCCGCAGTTGAACAGAACATGCTGAACGTGTTTTCCTCTCCAAGCACCTCCTCCCCAGCTGGCAGAGGAATTTAAATAGCCATCAGGTTAATGGCATTATGTCACTTCCAAAGAAAACCCAGAAATGGTGTCACATCTCTCTAGGAAGTGTTTTACCATAAAGTTTCTGCTGATTCCCAGAAGTGACATGATGCTGTTACCAACAGCCACCTCATGTCCCAGCCCTCCAACCCCTGATCTCCCACTGGTTGCCAGGCTAGGCCTGGAAACTCTATGAGTGTAAGGTGCTGTCAAGTCACAGCTGACTTATGGCAACCCCATAGAGTCTTCAAAACAAGAGCCATTCAGAGGTTGTTTGACAATGCCTGCCTCCCTGTAGTGAGTCTGGGCTTTCTTGGCAGTCTACCATCCAAGTTACTAGCCAGGGCCGACTATGCTTAGCTTCCAAGCTTCGGATAGCCTGACAAGATCAGGCTATCCTATTCTGTTCAGATCAGGATGACAACCCTATAGTGAAGCATTTTTCAGTAGAAAGTGCCTATGGCACACTTTTCTGCTCCAAGCCATTTCTTGCCACAGAGATCTGAGGACACGCTGGGCTGAATCCAACCATTCTCCAAGTAGCCTTCCTCCAGCCTAAGAAGGCATCCTCCAACTTAAACCGCTCTTTCTCCACTGGAAGAGCCACAAGTAGGAGGAAGGCTCCTTAGATTCTAATAAGGCTTCAAACCTGAGCCAAAAGGTAATGTTGGGTACAAATACTTAGGAGTAGGATCCACCCTAATGTTCCAAGATCTCATCTGGCATTTAAAAAAAAAATTGGCCACTTCTCCATTTTTTGGACGGGGTTTAACCCTCTCAGTTTTCTTTTGGGGTTTGGGGATTCTTCTTTAATATTCCCTGCCCCCCAAATCTCCTTTTTTCAAATATATGTTTATTCTTTAAATGTGAAAACATTTGTTCACAATTAATTTACTTTATATGCATGATGATAAGAGTTCTATGTTTTCAACCTTATAAAGTTTAACTTGTTATTAAAATACACTGCTATTCCTACTGTGACTGTACAAAACTGTGTGTGATAAAGTAAAAGAAGTTTACAAGTCTCTCTCAGTAGTATTTGAAGTATTCAGTTTTGCTTGCAGAAAGTTTTTAAATTTCCAAACACAATTTTATACGTTAAGCTATAAATATGTCAAACAGTCCTATTGTATATGTTATTTATTATAAACAATTATTGTATATTGTTAAAACAATAAAATAAGTTTAGATAAGATGAGAAATTAATTATTGCATATATTTCAATTTTATATTTTAATATTCAATATTCAATATATGTTGAAATATATTTTAAATATATTTCAATATTTCAAATTTCCATTTTCTCTCCAAACCAGAAAAATTTGTTTTTTATAATAATGTCAACATTTTTGGAATGTTTTCATCTGTAATTGGGATGGGCCACCACAAATGTATAAGAATAACAAATGAAACCCTCAGATAACTCTGCAGACTGTGCGCATGTGTGCATATAATGTGCCATCAAGCTACAGCCAACTTATGGTTATTCTGTGAGGTTTCCAAGGCAAGATAAGTTCCATTGCCTAACTCTGCACAACTACTGTAGGCTTCCTTGGCAGTCTCCCATCCAAGTACTAACCAGGGCCAACCCTGCTTAGCTTCCAAGATTTGACAAGATTAGACTATCCTGCACCATTCACATCTACATCTGCAAACCATAATACTTTCAAATAATAAATTTCTCTCAAATATATGGATTCTAAGAATACAACATAAAGTAGTGCTAAGTTCACACAGTGAAAGCACAAAAGATTGCAAGATGCCAGAATGGAGTTAAACAGAATGGAGAAATGATGGTTTATATAGCTTGTCAAGAGAAAATTAATGCTACTTTACTAAAGACACTGAATACAGGATACATAAAACTGTAAAGTGACCAGGCGTCCTACAAATGTAACAATTCAGAATATTACTCCACAAAGGCTGTTGTGTGGGGGAAGCTGGAAGCTGCCAGCCACATAGGCAGTTCCCTATTTTAAAAAAATTAAAATAAACCATACCACAGAAGGATAAGCTGTTCAAAAATATACTACAAGGGAACAGAAATAGGGAAGGTGAGAGGTGAGCAAGACACATCAATGTGCCAAGGGAGAAAGTTCAGGATGTAATTGGTTTCTTTGAAAGAAGGAAAATAAAAAGTCATTTTGGATGTAAGATCTAATAAACAGTGATCCATACAGCACCATCTTCAGACACGGCTATCCAGATTCTACTTCTCTAAGAGGGATCTGTCATAGACTTCTTACTATATGGCTGTATTAAGATTCAGCACTCAACTGGATCTATGCATAAATCTTGTCGTCCCTCCACCTTCTCCTATTACTGTTCAGCCTGACTGGGTGTTCATGGCTTCATATGACAGTTGCTGCCTGTGCTTCTTACCAAATTTGGAGCAGTGATTTGGCTACCTTTCCAAGATTGGAGCAATCAATGAGCTAATATATGATATAGAAAATGGGTTACATGGGTTATTATTTTACTGCATAGACATGCTATTATCAGAATTCTAGAAGACAGCTAATAGAAGATGTATTTCTGCAATAAAAAGACACATATGTAACTCTTGTAATAGATGAGCATGCAAGATGATGATGATGATGATGATGATGATGATGATGATGATGATGAATAGTCCATCTTTCTCACTGAGATCCAAGGCAGATTACATAGTGCAAGTGAAAATACAATATAATCAGCAGTTAGGACTTTCACTGAGCAAAGTACAATAATGAAAAGCAGTTAGGACATTCAATGAAAGAGATACTGGCCCTTTTCACACTGCTTACCTTCACTTGCAACGACGCGGAACATCGCGCTAAAACGCGGAAGATTGCGTTTCCTTGTGTGAGATTTGCGTGACGTCGCATAAATCTCACGTTAGAAAACATGATCTTCCGTGTTTTTAGCGCGATGTTTCGCGTCGTTGAGAGTGAAGGTAAGCAGTGTGGAAAGAGCCACCATAGGGTATGGAAGCAGAAAAATTTGAAAAACAAGCATAAAGTCAAGTACAGAGATGAATTCTTTCTGAAACAAGCATAACTAATTTACATGGCATGTTTAGTAACTTGGAAACTCCCTAATAGGAGCATGTCAACAACAGCAGACCGTACTCAGCAGAGTAGGGTACAGCCCCTGCCCCTCCCAATGCTTCTCTCTGAACTATTTTTTTACGATACAGCCTTATAATCTGGGTAAAAAGCCCTCCTGAATAATTCAGTTTTCTATTGTTTGTGGAAAGCCAGAAGCATGGGAGCTTTCCTGACCTCCTCAGGCAGGCCAGTCCACAAAGTGGCAGCTACCACAGAGAAAGTAAGTGTGCAGGAAGCTGTTGATTTTGCTCAACTACAGGTAATATCTGCAGATGGCCCCATCCAGATGAGCGAAGCTGCCATGGTGGAACATAGGGGGAGGGTGGCTACACAAATATGAGGAGTCGAGGCCACGAAAGGCTCTGAATGTGATGGTCATGACCTTGAATTGAGCCCAGTAACCGATGGGCAGCCAATGGAGTGACTGCAGAGTGGGACAGATATGCATGCACCATCTAACTCCTGAGAGTAACCGAGCTGCAGCATTCTGCACCAACTGGAGTCTCTGAGGGCAGACCAACGTAGAGTGCACTATAGTAGTCTAGACTCAATGTTACTGTGCCATGAATCCAGGGGGCCAGTTCAGCTGTGTCAAGATAGGTGCTATAATAAATTTTAGTGCAAGCTTACAAGTGTAAACAACTTATCAGGAAGACAATGAATAAATCACACTATAGCAGTAACAGTCCATGAATAGTCTTGGTCCATAAAGTTGGAACAACCGGGTGAGGTGAAGTTGTTCCCCAAAACCTGTCTCCGTTCTTTATTTTCTCCTTTAACCATGTGTTTCAACATCTCCTCCCGATGCCAACAAAAGCCGCGGGGTAAAAACTGAGCAAGCAGTCCTCTCCGCACCCGATCTGGGGCCGGCTGAAGCACACAGCTGCCCGGACCGGGTTTCCAAACCGATGAGCTCTCCATGCTGCTGCTGCAACGGTTACTCTTGAGAAAGCTAGTGCGAAATCTGTGCTTCAGCCAGCCCCAGATCGGGTGCGGAGAGGACTGCTTGCTCAGTTTTTACCCCGCAGCTTTTGTCGGCATTGGGAGGAGACGTTGAAACACATGGTTAAAGGAGAAAATAAAGAACGGAGACAGGTTTTGGAGAACAACTTCACCTCACCCGGTTGTTCCAACTTTATGGACCAAGACTATTCATGGACTGTTACTGCTATAGTGTGATTTATTCATTGTCTTCCTGATAAGTTGTTTACACTTGTAAGCTTGCACTAAAATTTATTATAGCACTTGCACTTTAAATATTAGAAACCTATATATAAAAATCTGGTTGAATAATTACTTAACTATATTGAATGCTTCCTGTGGGAGGTTGCCCACATTTCTTCTAGTTTCAATAGGAAGCAGCCATTCTCTTTATTTGCTGTGTCAAGGTAGGTGGCTACCTTCCAGGCTAGTCTGAGTTGTGATAAGTCTTTTTCAGTATCTGCATTAAGACACACCCCTTGATACCAACTTCTGCCTCCCAATGCCTAAGCAGGATAGCATGGCCTGTTGTGTCAAAGGCTGCAGGTAGGGATCTCATTCCCCTGGTGGGGGTGGGGGATCCCCAGCCCCCAGCCTCTGCCCCCCCTCCCCCGACTACCTCTCACCTGACTGGTGGGGGAGAACGGCCCCTTGGATACTCACCGTGAAGGGTCCTTCTCCTCTGAGGAAAGGAGGACATCTTGGGTGATTCCCACCGTCCAATCAGGGAGGCAGGAAGTTGAAAAAACCTTTCTTCCTCTTCCTCTGGTAGGTGGGATCACCCTTGGCTTCTCAGTTCGGGTGACTCCCCTCAGCAGTATCTGATCCCTCACAGAGGAAAAAACTGGATAACAACTAGATTAGGAGAAGAAACTTGAATAGGTAAGTAACGGTAACGTGTCAGAAAAAACAACAAACAGACATAACAGCAACGTGAGCATAGACGCGAAACATCATAGCGTCTAAGGATCACTATAGAGAGGCAGAGGTGTATCAGGAAGGTATGGAGAGGAGCATGAGGAGGATGAAGATCATGGGCGGGCAAGATGTCCTCCTTTCCTCAGAGGAGAAGGACCCTTCACGGTGAATATCCAAGGGGCCGTTCTCCCTCTGAGGCGGAGGACATCTTGGGTGCTCCTAAAGCAGTGCCTCATGATCCGGGTGGGATTGCATCTTCGTCTTCTATGACATGCTGTAGCACTCTCCTTCCGAAGGCCGCATCTGCTGAAGCACTTGTGTGAAGACGATAGTGTCTGATGAATGTGGTCAGGGATGACCATGTAGCTGCCTTACAAATATCTTCCGCCGAGGCATTCTTTCTCAGAGCCGCGTTGGTGGCCGCACTTCTTGTCGAGTGTGCAGTTATACCAGGTGGAACGTCGATGCCTTGGGCTATGTAGGCCTCTCTAATGCAGGATTTGATGCTATACGCAACCGCAGATGGTGACATGTGATGACCCTTCCTAGGTTGCGAGATGTTGACGAACAAGGCATCCGTCTGCCGAAGTTCCTGTGTTCTGAAAAGGTACATCTTGAGAGACCTTCGCACATCCAGCTTATGCCACTCTCTTTCCCTAGGATGTCCTGGATAAGGGCAAAAAGAAGGCAGATTGATCTCTTGAGAGCGGTGAAAGGTCGAGTACACCTTGGGCAGGAAGGTCGGGTCTGTCCTCAAGACTACTTTGTCTTTGTGAAAAACACACAAGTCCGGGCGCGAAGACAGGGCACTCAACTCTGAAATTCTGCGCGCCGATGTAATGGCTATTAGGAAGACAGTCTTGAGCTTCAATCATCTGAGAGCTACGTTACTCACTGGTTCGAAAGGTGTCTTGGTTAGGGCTGAAAGGACCACGTTAAGCCTCCACGTGGGAAAGTGGTGGGCTGTAGGAGGTTTCAGCAGGGAGGCCCCTCTGAGGAATCTCCGAATCAAAGGCTGAGTTGCGAGGGACGCACCTCTGTCGTCCGTCCACACCGACCCTATGGCTGCTATCTGCCTTTTCAAGGTTGCCGGACTCAACCCTTTGTCGAGGCCCTCCTGTAAGAAACTCAGTATGGAGTGTATTGATGGGTTCAGTGGGGACAACTTCTTGCGTCTACGCCATCTATGAAATGCTTTCCAGGCACAATTGTATATGCAGATAGTAGACTTCTTTCGTGACGCTAACAAAGTGTCTATGACATCTGAGGAAAGACCTGCGCGTTGGAAGATGTTCCGCTCAATTTCCATCCGGTCAGCGCCCACCATTCTGGGTGAGGGTGCCAGATCGGGCCCTGCTGCAATAGGTCCGGTAGAATTGGAAGATGAACAGAAGGAGCGACTGACAAAAGTTGAAGCGTAGAGAACCACGGTCTCCTCGGACACCACGGGGCGATCATTATGACCATTGCTCCGAACTCCCTGATTCGACTGAGTAGCTTCGGGATCACTGACAGAGGAGGGAAGGCGTATAGGAGAGCGTCGGGCCAATGAGCTGTGAGCGCATCTGTGTTCTCTGCTAGAGGATGGAAGTATCTGGAGTAAAATCTCGGAACTTGATTGTTCTATTGGGATGCAAAGATGTCCACTTCCGGTGTTCTGAAGTGTTCCGTCAGCATTAAGAAGATCTCCCTCTTGATGGACCATTCCCCGGGGTGAAGCGCTTCTCTGCTCAGCCAATTGGCATGAATGTTCTGAACACCCTTGATGTGTTCCGCTTGAATAGAGGAGAGGTTCATCTCTGCCCAAGACATGATTTTGCTGGCCTCTCTCTGTAGGCGTGAGGATCTGGTCCCCCCCTGCTTGTTTATATATGTCTTGGTTGCGATTGTGTCCGTCCGTATCAGGATGTTGTCGTGACGGATCATGCTGCTGAAGTGTCGTAGTGCCAGGAAGGCGGTGCGCATTTCTAGGACGTTGATTGGAAGAGCTTTTTCCGACTCTGACCACTCCCCCTGGGCAGGAATGTCCCGCAGAGTCGCTCCCCAGCCTCTCAGGCTGGCATCTGTGAAGATTTGAGTGAGCTGTGGAGAAAGGAAGCTCTTGCCTTGTTGAAGGTTGAAGTCGCTCGTCCACCATCTTAAACTTTCCTTCACTGAGTGAGGGACCTGAAGTCTGATGCTTGCTCTTTGTGTAATCTGCCATTGGAAGGGTCGTAGGAAGGCTTGAAGGGGCTTGGAGTGGAACTTGCCCCAGTAGATGGCTTTCAAATTGGCCACTAGCAGACCCATTAGTGTGGACAGCTCCATCAAGGGGCACGCTGGTTGATTGATCACTTGGGATGCGAGCTTCTTGGTCTTGGTTCCCTTGTCTTCCGGAAGGAAGAAGCTGCCCTCTTTGGTGTCTATTATCAGGCCAAGGTGCTCTAGCCTCTGTGAAGGGCGTAGAGAGCACTTGTCGTGGTTGATCAGAAAGCCATGGTTCTCTAAAAAACGCAAGGTGAAGGTCGTCTCCCTTTCTGAATCGGTTTTGGAAGCAGACCTTATTAGGATGTCGTCCAAGTACGGGTGCACGTGGATGCCCCTCTCCCTCAGCTTGACTATGGGCACCACTAGGAGCTTTGTGAACACCCTGGGGGCCGTGGCCAGGCCGAAGGGAAGTGCTCTGAATTGAAAGTGGTCTTCTTGAACGCAGAATCTGAGGAACCTTCGGTGTGTCGGAGTTATGGGCACATGTAGGTACGCTTCGGTTAGGTCTATTGACGTCAGAAACTCTCCTCTCTGCAAGGCCTCCGCGATGGATCGAAGGGTTTCCATCCGGAAACATCTTAGTTTGATGTGTTTGTTGACGTATTTGAGATACAGGATGGCACGCCAGTCTCCATTCCTCTTGGGAACCATAAAGAAAATTGAGTACACCCCGCATCCCCTCTCTAAAGGAGGGACTGGTTCGATTGCGTGTATTTCCCTCAGGTGCTGAATGGCTTGCAAGGTTATGTTTCTCCTGAGCTGATTTTTCTTCAGGGGGGAAGTGAGGAAGCGTTCCGGTGGAATGGAGGCGAACTCGATTGAGTAGCCATTGGACACAATCTCTAAGGTCCATGCGTCCGCCTTGGACTCCTCCCAGGCTTGATGAAACAGGAGCAGTCTTCCCCCCACCGGAGCCTCGTGATAGTCAGGGCTTCTGCCCTTTATCCTCCGCGTCGTGTCTGTTGCCTCAGAAGCCTTGGGACCTGTTGAATCTGGACTGAAAGTTGCCCCGCTTGGATTGACCTCTGGGAGGGTTCCAGGCACGCTTATGGTCCTGTTTGTTCCTGGCCAGAGTATGATGGGAACGAAACGTCTGGTACGGTCTCCTGGGTGTGTACTTTAAGGACTTTGGAAGGGCCTTCTTCTTGTCCCTAGTTTCCACCAGGATTTTTTCAAGCTGATCACCGAACAGTTTCCCACCCTGGAATGGGTATGATGCTAGAATGATCTTGGCTTGTAGGTCGGCTGGCCAGGCCCTTAGCCAGAGTAGGCGTCTGGCGGCCGCGGACGAAGCCAGGGCCCTTGAAGTTAACGATAGGACGTCCAGCATGGCATCTGATACGAAGGTACAGGCCTTGAGGATTCTATTGGCTCCTTCCATCAGACGTCTGTTATTGTCAGGAAGCAGCTGAATCATCCTCCTTATCCTGACCACCAAGGCTCTGGACACCATGGAGGCGATAGCTGAGGCCTTGATAGACGTGGCCATAGCTTCGTGCGCCCTCTTTAGAACTGCTTCCCCTTTTTTATCCAGGCCATCTCAGATGTTGCCTTGACCGTCTTCGGAAAGGAGGCCTTGAGATTGCAACGCCGCCACTGGAGCGTCTATCACAGGTACCTGTAAGAACTCGTCCACAAAATTAGGCAATACGTACAACTTTTTTAGGTAGTTAGGCACCTGCTTAGGGGCCGCCGGCAGTGACCATTCCGCCTTCAATTGGCGTTCAAAGTACTCTGGGAAAGGAAACACCGTGGATCTAGCATCAGGCCTGGGGAAAAATTCCTTGTTCCCCTTGGGCCAGGATTTGTTGCCTGTGGACTTGGGTTCCTCTGCCTCCTCCTCCCCCTCTGCGGGGTCCTTCAGGTCTAAGGCTGAGAGAGTTTTGGAAAGTAGGTACTGGAAATCTTCCAGTTGGAATAACCTATTGGATGCCTGAGGGGTGCTGGGATCTGACTCCTGCTCCTCCTCCAAAAGAAACTCTCCGTCCTCTGAAGCTTCACTAAGGGAAGGCTCCTCATCCTGCCAGGTAACAGACCTGTTAGAGGTCAAACCTTGCAGCTGCTTGTGTGTTGCCTTAGTGGGCCAAGAACCTCCCTGGTGGGCAGAGCGAGGGTGGACATCCTGCGCTGGAATGGGCAGGGAGGAGGAAGGGCTCGAAGACTGCCCTTGGCTGATGGCCCAAAGTTCCTCTCTAAGGGACCTCCTGATGGCTTCCATAATCTGAGGAGACAGTGCATCCGGATCATCACTTACTTGGAGTCGCGGAGCTGCAGCACTGAAGATCTGGGTGCTGGAACTTGATTCTTGCCCAATCTCTCCTGCCGGGAGGTTGGCAAGCACGTTGTTGCGATTTGGCAGGAAATCGCGGTTTGCCGCCTTTTCTGCCGCCAAAGAGCCGCGCGTCGATTCTGAAGCTCCCTGGGACTTGCTGCGGCGTTCTGTCCTCTCTGGCTTCGATGAAGACAGACGAGGGCGTTTTCTGGCGGGCTGATCCGTCTTTTTTGATGTCTCTTCACCAGGGGACCGATTGGGCCTGTGCGGCGCATCGGTGCCCGCCGGGCTTTCTCCCGCCGTCGGCAGAACCGCCCCGGGCAGGCAGTCATCGGCCCTGGCCAGAAAGGACTCTTCAGAGTCAGATGACTCCCTTGTGGTCATCCTGGATTTTCCTGTGGAAAGGGAACTCCTCTCCAAAGGAAGGGAAGGGTAGAAGAAGGTCGAAAAAGAGAAAGGGGACTTAAGACCGTGGGTTGAGGAGGAAGGAACAGTAAGAAGGAGGAAGAAGTAGAGGATAAGAAAGGTAAGATTGCACAGCAACAAAGAATAGAGAAATAGAGAACAGGGTAGCCGAGCTAGCCTAAACCCTACTGCTCTCCCCTGAGGCAGGAAAAGAACTGGGAAGCCAAGGGTGATCCCACCTACCAGAGGAAGAGGAAGAAAGGTTTTTTCAACTTCCTGCCTCCCCGATTGGACGGTGGGAATCACCCAAGATGTCCTCCGCCTCAGAGGGAGAAATGAGCAGAAATAGGTTGGGAATCCCCCAGTAGGAATAGGCCAGGACTCCCCCAGAACACACTCCCACATGCTTCAGAACACGTCCGCGTCATGCCAGGGGCCAATCTGGTAAAAATCAACCCCTATACAAGCCATCGTTTCTGTGCCATGCCAATAATGACTATTATTTGTTTGATGCAATTTATTTAATCCTTTAATGTGATTAGAACATGAAAATATGTAGTATCTTAGGGGAAAATATATGAAGCCAAAGAACATAATAAAGTCATACAATTTTGTTTGTGATATCACTATTATTAGTGATATTATAGAAACTGTAGTAGTATATTAGTGAAAAATTACATGGAAGTAACATACTTGCTAAAGATACTAGTATTTCCAGTCAGTTGTATCTACAACCTTATTAACACATGCCACTTACTTTTCAACACTTGTTCTACTGTAGATGTGCACATATGAAAAACAGAAAGGCAGTTGTAAATGTTCTTGAAACAGTTGAGTGATATAGAGAAAGGCTGATTTTCAATAACATTTCAAACTGCCTGCACTTTATAACACACATGATTTTTTTTTATGTTAAAGGTGCCTTCCTGATAAACAGAAGGGTCATTTTGATCAAAATGGACCTTTAGTATTAATTTTGAAAAGCACAAAAAAGAAACAAATGTTTGGTTGAAACAAGACTCGCGCCAGAGAAAAAATGTAGGTTAGAGCATACTCTATGCTACCTTGTAAAATATTCATGTACTTTTAGCAATTATTGCTATTTTTCTGTCATAAAATAAACAGTAAAACAAGTATGGGGGAAAGAACACCAGATTTCAGAATGCAGATATTGTGATCAGAAGTCAGCACAGCTGTGGTAACTTGTGTGTGAAGCCCTTCCCACTGTGTGCAACTCACACAGAAAGCAGATTCAAATGTTTCCACATTCACACAGAGTGCTTTTCACTTCAGCAGTTGCATCTAGCTATGCCAGTGAGATGAAGTTTGAACCAGCCCTAAGTGGACAAAAACAAATTGAGAATATTTCCAAGGATTAAATTGAAAGACAGGCCCTTGTCCACTCCGTCCTGACCCAAGATTGGACGTTCTGAAACTTTCTCTTTCAACACCTCTTCTAGAGGAACTGCCTACATTTTGTATGGCAGTATATAAATGCTCACAGAAAAATAATAGGAGCATTCATTGAAAACAGGACCTACAGATTAGTTATAATCAAGGCAGTTGGAGCACTGCCTAAGAATGTGAATGAGTAGCTCAAGATAACAATGGGTGTAGAAGGCAAGCATAGATTTCCACACAAAAATAGGCCTGTTAGGTTCTACAGGAATTCCAAAAATACTGGTTTCCAAAGCAAAAACCAGAAGCCCATGCTTCCCAATGCTTTTTCACAGCCAGCACTTTTTTGAAATTGAGTATGGATTTTTAAGTAGCAGCTCTTCATTTTGTAAGAGTATGGTTAGGTAACATTTGTACTCTTCCAGCTCCAAAAGAAGATGAAGCAGAGAGGAGGTGACCATAAGATACACTGCATATCTAATGGTGTGACACAGGAGAATCCTACACTCATATCACTCTGGGCTCCCGGCAGTCTGTGGGTATCCAAAAGTAGGGTCACAATGGTGGGAGAGGAGATATTAGGGACAAAAAGTCTCCAGGGGCCTGGATTACCACAGGAGCCCAGAGAGCTGGGAAACAGCAGTAGTAATATATGTATTCTAATCAAGCAGGGTGAGGGTACCCAGGGGGAAATCTATCTGGAAACTCAGTGGTGGCTCTCAACAACTGTCTTCAAATGGCTTTAACAACTGTTCTAGTCTACTACCTGGATCTTCCAACTCAGTTGCAGCAGATACCCCAAAAGGTACTCAGTTTAGAGGGAAAAAATCAGCAGTTCAAAGCTGCTTGCAAGTATTCATATGCTTCTTGTTTTATAATACTCACTACTGTGAAAGATGTCAAATTTAAAGGTTTTAGAAAACTAGTGTACCAAACTGAATATGGCATATTAGTTTTTGCATTATTGCCTTCTACTTTGGTCATGAACTGTGGGGGGCTAGAGGCCAAATACTCATTCTGATTTTATCTGTTTTGCCAAGTTTGTAGCACCTGCGGCATTCCTGGGCCCTCAGGGCAACTTGTTTGGCATCTGGACTCCTTAATAGGGACCATGCATCTAATGAAGAATTTCTCTCTATGGGAAGGATTAGTCCTCTTCTTTCTTAAAGCTTTCAGGGGAAGTTCATAATTCAAAGCTCTTGCTCATCTGAAAAGCAAATGACCATGACCACAGAAACCTTAAAGATTTCAACTGAAACCTCTACTGAAGAGTCTATATAAATACACTCATTACCATTCCCAGCTCTGGGACTGTCAGACTCTAAGCTTCAAAATTTACACCAGCCTGGGCTTCAGCCAATACCACATCTGTCTTCAGAAAAATCTGCATAAGCATCCTATCAGAGCCAGCACAACCCCAACTCTTCTGTTTTGTGTTTCCTGAAGTCCTTCAGCAGCTCTTAAAGGCAGTCTTCTCCCTCCCTCCCCCCTCCCCAGCCTGTCCCATTTCCCTTAGGCAGTTTGAGGTTAAGGAGACTCTGTTTGCCACTCACAGGCTCTCATTTTGCATACAGTTGGATCTTGGATCAATAAAAAGAGTCCTCTATTCTGTCACAAAGCAAATGTTCTATGTATGTGCAGCCACTATTTAATCTGTAGAAATCTCTCTGTGGGATTTCATAAACCATTCCACATATTCCCATGAGAATCAATGTGGGTTCCATAAGACCTTTCTTAAGAGTTAGCCATCAAAAGAAATTTTGCTATGACATGAGGCCAATTTTTTGTTACTGGCCTTTTGTGATTTCTTCTTTTTACCGATTCCCATTTTTACTGCAAGAAGCTAAAGTGCTAAAACACATTGCATCTTTGGTACCTTCTGCCCCAGGATTTCCATTCTCATAAGTGAGTTTGTGGCATCGGTTTTCCAAACTGATTCTCAAGTGTGAGAGCTTTAGTTTTCTGGTTGGAACCCTGCCAACCTTGCAGCGTCAGGAAAAACCAGGAATTCCTGTCCCAGGCTTTAAAACTACAACTCAGCCTTGAGGTCATTCTATCTTGAACTCTGAGAATGGTTATTATACTACTAAACATACAAAAGGTATATTGCAGAAGGCAAAGGAGAGAACCCCATATTCAGCAGTGCTGCAGCTGTGTCCTGGCTCCTGCTTCTCTACTTGAAATTCATCATCATTCCCAGAAGCCCCCGCTTTAGTCTAGGCACAGTACAGAAGGAAAAACGCCATTTAGTCAGCATCCAGCCATCCATGACTAGAAAGCTCCTGTTTTTGTTGTGACTGATGATAACTGACATCCAAACGTTGTCCTAGTACGCTGTACTTCGTACAAAAAATATGATACTGTGGAACTGTCAGATCATCAGCATTTTGAGGAATGATGACAGCATGTGAACAGAGGGGGGCTTATTCCTAAACACCCATCAAACCTAGTTTATATACTACTCCAGTACTCTACAGGTAAGGAAATATACAGCATGTAAATATGCAAAGCAGGTACATGTCTCAGCCTCTCCTAGTCACACAAGTTCAGTCTTTTTATTCTGACATCTAGAATGGACTGTTCACTCATTCTGGAGGCTGAGGGCCATAAAAGCCCAAACAAACCATATCTCAAGACAAGTCATGGCTGACTCACTGCTGAGCAGTTTATTCAGAAAAATGTGCAAGGATTTGGGATGTTTCATTCCCTCTCCTTCCACCTGTTTCTGGATACAATCCATCTTCCACACCCTTAGGCCAATGACAACAGAGGCTTGACAGCTGAAACAAAACAGGTCATAGTTAATAAAACATTTTCCTGGGAAAACAGAGGGGCAACAGAGCTCAGGAACAGAGCTTTGCATACAGAAGGTTCTAGGTTCAGTCTCTGGCTTCTCCAAAATAAATTTCAACAGCAGAAATAATTTGTTAATAGCAGAGATTAACAAAATAATTTTCGATAGCAGGAATGCGAAAGACCTCTGTGTCAGGCTTTAGGAGCCTCTACTAACCAGGATAGATAATTATTGGACTAGTCAGATCAATTATTTGACTTGCCTAGTATTGTCTGCTCAATCATCAGATTCATATAAGGGCTGAATCCACACTTACCGGCACAGCACTAAGCAGGCGGAGAATGTCTTTCTGGCGCGTTTTATGATGTCATCACACTGTGAGAGCAGCATCATGGCACGATGACGTCATAAAACACTCCAGAAAGACGCTCTCACTCTGCCTGCTTAGCACTGTGCTGGTAAGTGTGGATTCAGCCCATGTTTCTTCACAAGTTCATAAAGACACCATCTACTATACACTATATTTAATGGTCTCTTGGGAATAGACTGCACTAGTTGCATGGATGAGAGCTTCCTTGTGACCATCATGGTTTCTGTGACCATGGCAGCCACTTTTTTCACCCAAGACAATTCTACAAATGGCACCAACTGTATAGACAGCCCCTGAAGAAGAAAGACATACTATTTCACATCAATAGCATCTCCCTGAGAGCAAAGACCAGCCACAAGGCTACTGGAAAAACCCACATGTTCCTCAAGGATTGGTGAGGCAGCCACCATCAAATCTGAACTGGCTCTTATTTGACTATATAACCATTTGACATGCATTCCAAATTGTCACAGGAAAGAAATTGTCATGGATACAAGTGGTACCTTTAAAAATAAAGGAAAATTGATAATATTTGACAAAGAGAAGGGACCAGAGAAGCCAAACCCAAACAGTATTTGAATCAATAGATTTAATGGTTGTTAGTTTTTTAATTGACCCCCAAAGCTGTAACTGTACTGCAGCTCGGTAAGCAGAAGTTAGCAGATGGTAAAGTTCTCTCTGCACCTTGAAGAGCTTCACTTGTTTATTTCTACACATCAGATTGCCATTAAAGGTACAACAGCATCTTTCCAGTCAGTTTGTAACCCTCACTTGTGGGAACATGCCTTGAAGTTTCTTTTCATATTTGTAGACAGGGGGGGGGGGGCTGCCTTTTTGTTCATCCTTTCTTCCATCCTTGAGCGCATCATGTAAGGTTACTCAGCCAGCTTCCTAATTTTTTGAGCCAAGAAAACTAAGAGCTTTAGATGTCCTGCCAGTTGATTGCACAAGGGTTTTTCCCTCTACATATTGTGCAATGTACATATATATGTGACTGAAAATGGTGATGTTGGATGTGTTCCTGCATGAATGATAAGTGACATCACATTTAGGGAAAATGTGAACTCTGATATATAAAAATGTATATGCAACCGTCCCCCCACCAATATACGAACAAAACATACGTACACTACTTCTCTTTGCACTCTTAATCTCTGGCACACTCACACCATTTTACAAAACCAGCCAAGCTTTGCTTCTCACCTGACGCCAAGATATCTCCTCTTTATGCCATTTCTTCTTGCTGAACTTGACAAATAAATCATGACTGAGAATATTAAATGGATTATAATATTTCTTGACTTTTAAGAATTTGGATCTCAGTCAAAAAAACTCTCCATGGAGAATTCAGGAGTAAATAATGAACCCACAAACCATTAAGTGAAAAATGAGTATGAAGCCAGAGGCCATCCCTGCCTGGACTGCTGAGAGAGACACTAATTATTTGTGAGTTCCAGAAGATGAAATGTTAGATTATGTTAATTAACATTACTAAAAAAACCTTTGCACCTCCTTTATATCACGCATGTTAACAACGCACAACAGAAACTGGAATAAAGTCCACATTAGGTCAAAACTGTGCACATCCTGGAAAAAACTGGTTTTACATTTTCATTATAGACTGAAGCAAAAGCTGGTTGATATTTTGTGAATGGATTATTCTTGGCACTGAGGGACTAAACTCCAAAACCCAGTTTTTCCCTATTTTCTTTGAGAAGCTGCCCTTTCAGTCTCAGTTCCACATCTGTGAAATGGGAATCTCAAGGAATTTGCAGCACATGACTAAAGAGAGGAGCACGCTTAGTACTGAAAGAGATTCACATAGCTTACCTTTATATGAGAGGCGAAGTCGGGGCACACTGCCCTTGGTGGCCCCACACCTGGCAAAGAGACTCCCCATGAGCCACCACCAAGGGGCCAAGCCAGCAAAGTAAATGTATCCACGCAGCATGGTCACTTGGCTCACTCTTCCTTTGGTGCCACTGCTGCCCTCCCCTTGCAGGGAGCCCTTGTTCACTGCAAGCTCAGCAGGATCTACTCCCTGTCTCCAGCTCTGTCAGGGATCACCGCCAGTCGCCAGAATCCCAGCTGGCCAGAAGAGCGCAAAAAGAGCCCGCGCTTTCTCCCTCTCGGTTAACAAAACGCTGTTTGCCCTTAGGCGCTCAGCCGGCTGCGAGCCTACTGCAAAGTTTTATACGTGCAGGGCTCCACCCAGCTCCTTGCAAGGAGACTGCCACAGAAGAAGAGATGAGGGGGAAAGGGGGAGGCCCGCCTGCGAGGAGTTCCCGGCAACTGCACGCGCCTGCTGTGGGCTCCCAAAGAAGGAACCATCCTCCAGGCTGTGTGTGGTATTTTAATACTCTCCAGTTCTTCTGCCCACTCTCTCCTCCTGTAGAGCTGGAAGGAACAGCACAGAGCCAACCGACTTCCTACTGTAGTTCCCCTGCTTTCCTCCCATACATGCATGCAGAGGGAACTGGATTTGATCTTTGGCAATAGGCTGGGCTAGAAAACACAAGGCCTGGGATATTTTCCTACCAACCAGCTTTACGCGTCTGCGACAGCTTTTCTACCCTAATTTCTCTCCCCCACTCCCGTTTTAAAGAAATGCATTAATCAGGACTCCAGCCAAATGGACTGTCCTTCAAATTCTCATTATAGCCAAACATCCATTTAGATGAACACACATACCTGCTTGTTTTTGATCATCTAAGATGAGGTAATTTTATGCACACCCTGATTGGGCGACAACAGATTCACAGAATTTACAGAAAGCAAGAAAAGAAAAGGAAAAGGGGGGGGGGTTGCTTAAAATATTCACTTGATGCTAAAAATCCAGCAAATAAATATGTGGCTATAAAGAGCTCTGGTTACAAAGCACAACAGAATGAAAGAACTGAATCAACAAGTCTGCAGTTCTATATGCAGTTGCATTGAAGTAAATCTCATCAAACATAGTGGCCTTACTTCCAAGTAAACATGTTGTAAGCCGCTCCTTAAACTGCTGGGCATTTTCTTTTCAGAAGGAAAGGTGGTTCAAAGTTTTCCTTAAAAAAAAAAATTAAAAAATATATCTACAGTGACTCACCCAGGCCATTGTTCTTTCATTGACAATGGCCAAATTCAGGGACTTGATGGGCCGTCGTCACACGGGCATCTCTTCCGTTAAATTTACAGCATATAGCGTCCTACCTGTTATCGGCACAGTAACGTTTCTTTGGGTCACCTAACGGCTCTTCGCGCCACCAGCTGTCCACACCGAAGCACTCTGTTCTGTTCTCTCTAACCGCGCAGAAGCAGCTCCTCCCCCCCTTTTTTTTATTATTCTGGCGTTTAATTCCACTATAACGGATTAACAGCATATAAACATTACGACCCTTTTGTTTTTCCAACTTTGAAATTATATAAATAGCCCTTTGCCCGCAGAAAACTCCCTGTCTGACGTGATCCCCATCGCTGAAGACTCTGCCATGGCAATTGAGTCATTTTTACTTCAGCAGAAAGTTTGCATTGTGTTATGTCGTTATGGCGTTATAAGGACATAATAAAATTAAAAAAAGGGGAGTCGCAGGAAGAAATGGATTCTGGGATTGAAGGGAGGGCATAGGACGTTGCGAGGCGAAATACATCGATGTGAGGCATTCACACTGAGGCGCAAAATATCGCAACTATCAAGCAAAAAACAGCAATGAGGAAATCGCTTCAAGGTGGGTTTTTGCCGGGAAATGGCGCCATTTAAGCGCCTTTTTAGCGCTAAATAAAAGCCCGTGTGACGACGGCCATGGTTTCATAAGAACAGGGGTTTCTAACCAAATATTCCATTTGCTTCCACAATACTAGCGTGGTGTAATACAACAGTAGGCCTGAGGAGACCCAAGCCATTAACATCACTGGACAGCATTTGGCCAGTTGCCATCTTAGGATGACCTGCTTCACAGGGTTATTATGAGGATATTTATTTATTTATTATATTCTATTTTTAGTCTGCCCTCCCCGCCAGGTGGGCTCAGGGCGGAGATAAATGCGGACTCATGTGGGCATAAATGCGGATAAATGCGGGCTCAGGGTGGATAAAATAAGGGAAGGCACAACGATGGAAAAAGTAGGTTTTTAAAAAATATAACATATCCCATCATGCAATCTAGTCTCTGAAGCATGAAAAGCATTAGCATTGATGCCCTGCTGAGTTTCCTGGCTATCAGCCTTAATGTTACAGAGTTTGCCTGGAACTTTTTGTTGGTGACTGGCATGACAGAACCCACACTCACATCTTTGGTGAGCCTTGGTGGTATCTTTGATATGATTCTGGAAGTTGAAACAGAAATGTCAGTTTCAAGCCACGGAGCTTAAAGTGCTTTTTGTGCAAATCAGCTTTTAATACATTTGAAATTTTCAGCTGGCCAAAAGTAGTGAGATTATGACATCCTTGCCTTAACGCTGTCCCATAAAGTATCTGAAGCTTAAAAGATAATGTAATTTTTGCTTATGATAAAAGCTGGTTGTACTTAACCAGTTTGCATGGTAGTTATCTTCCAGTTACAGACAGATCTAGGGCTGCTAGAATTAGTATGACATAGCCCATCTGTGCCTTTTACAGTTTTTAAGAGGGAAGAATTTCAACAGCTACCTGCGCTAATACTGCAGTGATGATAGGAAAAGCACCTGCTAAAACTCTCCTCTTCAGATAGCTACTTTAGCCAAAGGGGCTTTGTACTGAATTATCCCTGCACATCTCCTTCTGCTACTCCATCATGAACATGCCAAAAGACTTGCCAATCTAATGTTGCCAGCAAGAATGGCAACTGAAATATGCAAAACCCTATGTTATTTTTTCAGGAAAGGAAAGATGATTTCAAGTGGATGTAGATATCACTAAAAACCCCTAAAACAAGGATAAAACATATTAATATTTCTGGGCCTAGGGATTACTAGGATCCAAATATTTATTTATTTATTTATTTATTCAATTTATATACCACCCATCCCAGGGGCTCTGGGCGGTGAACAGTTAAAATTGATAAAAACAAAAACTAAAATCAATATACAAATAATAAAACAAATTAGCAAGGTGCAGTGGTGGGGAGAACCTTCCCCACCCCAAAGGTGGGAGGCCGACATGGCACCGCCCCCTTCAATCACCAAACGCCTGGCGGAACAGCTCTGTCTTACAGGCCCGGCGGAACGATAATATGTCCCGCTGGGCCCGGGTTTCCATTGACAGAGCGTTCCACCAGGCTGGGGCCAGGACTGAAAAAGCCCTGGCCCTGGTTGAAGCGAGGCGGGCTTCCTTAGGGCCAGGGACCACAAGTAAATATTTATTCGCTGATCGGAGCGATCTCCGGGGAACGTACAGGGAGAGGCGGTCCCGAAGATATGCCGGTCCCAACCCACTCAGGGCTTTAAAGGTAAGAACCAACACTTTGAACCTGATTCGGAATTCAACCGGAAGCCAGTGCAGCTGGCGCAGGACAGGTGTGATGTGTGACTGGTAAGGTATACCAGTCAGGACCCGTGCCGCCGCATTTTGGACCAGTTGTAGTTTTCGGATCAGGCCCAGGGGTAGCCCAGCGTTGAGTGAGTTACAGTAATCTAGCCTGGAGGTGACTGTTGCATGGATCACTGTAGCCAGGTCCTGGGGCGTCAGGTAGGGGGCAAGTTGCCTGATCTGACGAAGATGGAAAAATGCAGACTTGGCAGCCGCTGTGACCTGGGCCTCCATCTATAGGGAGGCATCCAGGAGCACACCCAGACTCTTTACCACTGGCAAAGTTTCCAGTGGTGTCCCATCCAGGGCAGGGAGCTGGATCCCAACATCTGGCAGCCCCCGTCCCAGCTGCAGGACCTCCGTCTTCACTGGGTTCAATTTCAGCCTGCTCTGTTTCAACCATGCCGTCACAGCCTCCAAAGCTCTGGCCAGATTGTCTGGGGCCGTGTCTGGCCGGCCGTCCATCAACAGAAAAAGTTGGGTGTCATCCGCGTATTGATGACAACCCAGCCCAAACCTCCGCACCAACTGGGCGAGGGGGCGCATATAGATGTTAAATAACATCGGGGAGAGTATCGCCCCTTGGGGAACCCCGCACACCAAAGGGTGATGGGCCGATAGATCTCCCCCGAGCGCCACCCTCTGTCCCCGACCCTGGAGAAAGGAGACCAGCCACTGTAAGACTGTCCCCCTAATCCCCACGTCAGCAAGGCGGCTGGCCAACAAATCATAGTCAACCGTGTCAAACGCTGCTGTGAGATCAAGTAACACAAGCAGCGTTGACCCGCCTCGATCCAGATGCCTGCGAAGGTCGTCTGTGAGGGCAACCAAGGCTGTCTCCGTCCCATGGCCAGGACGGAAGCCAGACTGGAATGGGTCCAGGACTAGAGCATCATTCAGGAATTCCTGCAGTTGTACCGCCACCGCCCGCTCAATCACCTTGCCCAGGAACGGGAGGTTCGACACTGGGCGGTAACTGGACGGGTCGGTGGGGTCCAAAGATGGTTTTTTCAGGAGGGGCCGCACTACCGCCTCCTTTAACACTCCTGGAAAAACCCCAGAGCTCAGGGAGATGTTAACAATGGCCTCCAGATGGTCCCGTAGCCCCTCCGAGCTGGCCTTCACCAGCCAGGATGGGCAGGGGTCCAGAGGACAGGTGGTTGGCCTCATCCCCTGCAGGATCCTGTCAACATCGTCCTGAGAGAGCAGCCTGAAATGGTCTAATACGGACCCAGAAGATGGCCAAGGGGTCTCCAGTTCCCTTACTGTATCAACAGTGGGTGGCAGGCCACGGCGAAGGGACAAGATTTTACCCGCAAAATAGCTCGCAAAAGCCTCGCAGCCAATAGTTGAATTAAGAATTTGGTGGTCTCCCTGAGAGAGGGAGACCAAGGACCGAACTGTTTGAAATAATTGAGCCGGGCGTGAGCTAGCGGATGCAATGGAAGCAGCAAAGAAATCCCTCTTTGCTGCTTTCACTGCCACCTCATAGGCTTTCATAAACGTCCTATAAGATGTTCTTGCCTCTTCGTCGCGCCCCCGCCTCCACACTCGCTCTAGTCGTCTCAGAGACCGCTTCATCTGGCGAAGCTCCTCGGTAAACCAAGGAGCTACCCGTTTGCGGGCTCGGAGAGGACGGCAGGGGGCAATAGCGTCGATGGCTTCGGAAAGACGGCCATGCCAATCATCCACCAGCTCATCTAACGTACTGCCAGGGGGCATCGGATCCCGCAGAGCCGCCTGGAAACCAATTGGATCCATAAGCCCCCGCTGGGCGAGCGTAAATCTGCTCACCGCCCACCCGGGAAAGGAGCGGCATGCTCAGACGAGCCTTCAGAACAAAGTGATCTGACCATGGCACTGCATCATAGGCATCCAGGACCACCATCATCCCCGCCCCAAAAATCAAATCCAGCGTGTGACCTGCTTGATGCGTGGGAGCCGAAACAAACTGGGAGAGTCCTAGGGCCGCCATGGAGGACACCAGGTCAATGGCCTGCATGGAGGCATCGTCGTCAGCATGGACGTTGAAATCCCCGAGAACCAAAAGTTTCGGGAATTCCAAGGCCCAGCTGGCCACCGCCTCCAAGAGACCAGACAGGGAAGATGCAGGTGCAGTAGGCGGTCGGTACACCACGCATATTGCCAACCTCTCCTCGGCGTCCAACACTAGGCCCACACAATCAATGCCAGTAATTTTTGGGGTGGGGAGTGGTCTGAAGGAGAAAGACTCCCGAATGAGCAAAGCCACGCCTCCCCCCCCGACCACTTGTCTGGGACTGGTGGAGGACCGTATAACCTGGGGGGGCTAGTTCTTTCAAAGCGACCGTCTCGCCCTCCCTCACCCATGTCTCGGTCACGCAAGCCAGGTCCACATTCAATGCTGCAAGATAAATAGGAATAGTAGTGACCAGAACACTGCAAAAATGAACTGAGAACAGGCAGTTTTAAAGCTGTTTAAGAAAGTGTATTGGTTTTCTATGGAAAATGGGTGGTGGTGCCTGGATCTTTGATAGAACATGGGTGGGGGGTTCCCCTGAAATTCACGGCCTGACAGAGGACCCACCACAGACACTTGGATAGTTATTCATTCCCACCAAGAATGGGAGATTATCCCCACCACAACAAGATCCCCAAAATGGCATGGGGGACCTCTGATGCAATCCCCCATATCATGCAGGGAGAGTACTTAGAGGAAGAACAGCACCAATCTTTCGTATTCCTTTTAGCCTTGCTAGTACCAATGAAGTATAAAGAAGCATGCAAAATCATGCTTCGTTTCCTCTTCCAGAAGAATATGCATGGTCATACATGCATGCACACATGGAGTGACATACTTAATGGTGGGGCCGCTGGAGGGTGCTTTGCCCCCCGAACCTTGAGCTGCTTCTCACAGTATACAAGTACCTTTTCTCACTGATACATCCCTTAAACAAGAGTTTGCCCTAAAAATCGAAATTTCCTCTAAAAAGCTAAACTTTTGTGAGTGATGTGCATGCTAAAGGTTGCAATCCTAAGAAAACATCTCCGGGAATAAGCTCCATTGAATAAATTGATCTTACTTCTGAGCAGACCTGTTTAGGATTGTTCATTGCAAATGCATTCACATACCAACAAGATGAGCTATTCGTAGAGACATTATGAGCAGGACATGGATGCTACATTGTGTTATGCAGATACCTGGAGACACAGACATTTGCGGGCAAGGCTGAAAACTCAGGGAAATGCTTTAAACAGATGTCAGGACCATGCAAGGGAGGGCTGGAGGTCCAGCATGCAATCAATTTCAGTATGTCATGAATGAGGGAGTGTTAATTGAATTCAATTAGTTCAGGGCCTGCCCTGGGATCCCTGAGGAAGCGTTTAGGAAGGAAAGTGGTAAAAGGGCTTGTATTTTAGACAGGAGGACCAGTAGAGACATCAGAGATGGGAAAGTTCTTGGCCAGACTAACAGCTGTACATCTTTACCATATGCCAGTGGCATTTTAATGGCAAGCATTCAGATAATTAACAAATTTTCAAAGGAAACTTTAAGCAGTTGTTGAGTAAATGTTCCATATATGAAATTGGGTGGAAAGAAGCAACCATTATTCTGCCAGTATTTACCATCAGGGTGTGTATGTGTTGAAGGCTCCTGTTGACGTCTTTTCATTTATATCCCCCAGGCAAGGTTTAAATAGAAAATAAATGAGGAAAACAATTGTATGGAATTAACCAAATTATTATGAATACTATCCCCTACATGTAATTCTGTTTCTGGCAGCTCAATCACAACTGCATACAGTCAATGGGACTACCTTTTCAGTAAATAGGACTGTAGCCTTAGTAACACTTCTGGAAGCAAGTGTAGGTACTATTGCAACCGGTAAGGAGTTATCATGTTATCTTGACATTGACCAGACAGATCATTGATTCTGACAAGTTGCAAAAAAAATCCGTTTGCAATCTTGTCCCTATACCACATAAAAGAATCATAAAGATGAATGCCTCTCCCCCACCTCTCTCACAGAGAGCACAACAATAATTTCTCAATGACCAATCAGACCTCCCTAATCTTGTCCTCACTACAATTGCAATCCCATTCATGCTTACTTGAAAATAATTCCCACTGCATAATGCAGAAGTAGTAGTTTGCTTGGAATTATGCTACCTGGATTGTTGCTTAGAAGTATAAGGAGAATGCTTCAAGTTCTGCAGAATATATACGCCTCTATATAGCTCAGAAATGGCTATTGTCCCCCTGCAAACTTGTACAATTTTCAGAGACAAAGTTTAAGTTGAAGGGTCCATCATCAGCTTTGAAAGTTGAGGAGTTCACAACAGCATACCACAGCAACTCTTCAGAGAGTGATATCACAGCTATGAAATTCCAGTTAGCACATTCCAGTCCAATAGAGATTGCTTCCACAGCTGTCCATGCAGCTGATTAATACTGCCTAGAAAGGTCCGTGGAGGGAGGCAAAAGCTGCCGATGTGCCCTAGTCTCTCCTGCTTTTCATCACAGAGTGGAGATGCTCTGATCCTCTTTATCATTTATGAGGCCTGGAGGTAATGCTGAGATAGCCCAAATAGTTGCAACCCCATTTTCTGGTTTCCCTTGTTCTTGTCAAGTATGAAGAATCTTCTAGTAGCTCTGGATCTTCTCCCATACTTTTGGATTGTTTTGATGTTCCCCTCAAGTGTATGACACCACACTTTCTCTCACTGCTGAGAGAAAATGCATTGTCTAGGACAGGGAACTGATTACCATAGCCACTATGGCTCTTTCCATATGATGAGGTTGTAGCACAGTAAATTTTTAGTTCCCATATATTTGATATGCACAATCCAGATCAATGTCTTCCCTTTAAGTTGTGGGGCTGTTGTAGTGATATAACTTTTCCTAATTATTGTATGTAATCCTTGGGAAAATGTAATTCTGTCCTCCGATAAGTACATCCATTGCTAACATGCGTGCTGTATGAAATGTAGTTGTGGAAGTATGGTGGGTGTATTATCATCTGTAACGTCAATGGTTAATTACTCACATTTCTCGCTCCTGTTGCCTTATTTATTTATTTATTTATTCAATTTATATACCGCCCATCCCCAGGGGCTCTGGGCGGTGAACAGTTAAAATTGATAAAAACAAAAACTAAAATCAATATACAGATAATAAAACAAATTAACAAGGTGCAGTGGTGGGGAGAACCTTCCCCACCCCAAAGGTGGGAGGCCGACATGGCACCGCCCCCTTCAATCACCAAACGCCTGGCGGAACAGCTCTGTCTTACAGGCCCGGCGGAACGATAATATGTCCCGCTGGGCCCGGGTTTCCATTGACAGAGCGTTCCACCAGGCTGGGGCCAGGACTGAAAAGGCCCTGGCCCTGGTTGAAGCGAGGCGGGCTTCCTTAGGGCCGGGGACCACAAGTAAATATTTATTCGCTGATCGGAGCGATCTCCGGGGAACGTACAGGGAGAGGCGGTCCCGAAGATATGCCGGTCCCAACCCACTCAGGGCTTTAAAGGTAAAAACCAACACTTTGAACCTGATTCGGAATTCAACCGGAAGCCAGTGCAGCTGGCGCAGGACAGGTGTGATGTGTGACTGGTAAGGTATACCAGTCAGGACCCGTGCCGCCGCATTCTGGACCAGTTGTAGTTTCCGGATCAGGCCCAGGGGTAGCCCAGCGTAGAGTGAGTTACAGTAATCTAGCCTGGAGGTGACCATTGCATGGATCACTGTAGCCAGGTCCTGGGGCGTCAGGTAGGGGGCAAGTTGCCTGATCTGACGAAGATGGAAAAATGCAGACTTGGCAACCGCCGTGACCTGGGCCTCCATCGATAGGGAGGCATCCAGGAACACACCCAGACTCTTTACCACTGGCAAAGTTGCCAGTGGTGTCCCATCCAGGGCAGGGAGCTGGATCCCAACATCTGGCAGCCCCCGTCCCAGCTGCAGGACCTCCGTCTTCACTGGGTTCAATTTCAGCCTGCTCTGTTTCAACCATGCCGTCACAGCCTCCAAAGCTCTGGCCAGATTGTCTGGGGCCGTGTCTGGCCGGCCGTCCATCAACAGAAAAAGTTGGGTGTCATCCGCGTATTGATGACAACCCAGCCCAAACCTCCGCACCAACTGGGCGAGGGGGCGCATATAGATGTTAAATTTTTATGTATGGGGGGCATTCCAAAAATCTGTTTATGGCTTTGGAGGTTTGCTGGCTGTATGTTCCCATGCCATGCCATCCCTGTACTGCAGCATCCAGAATTATATGATGTTTTCTTATGTTCAAAGAGAAGCAAGACTACCCGCTGCCTGCATGGATTGCCCACCAGAAGTGTTACTTTAAAGAAAATTCCTGTCTTGTCTGGCCATTCTTTCATTATGCAAAGTCCGTTCAGGAGGACTCATCCAGTGCCTTATTGAAAACAAAAATAAAACATGCAAACAACTGTATGGTTCATTAGGTGGTAATATGATTTTACATTACTGGTGACTATTAGGGACTATTTATTACAAAGAGGCTATTAAGCATTAAGTGCAGTTGGTGTGCTTTCTTTGGTTTCATGTCTCTCTGCTGCTTCAGCTTGCAAATAATCACAATGAACTATTATCACAATCAGGGCCTTTTTTCAGCTGGAACGCGGTGGAACGGAGTTCCAGAACCTATTGAAAATGGTCACATGGCCAGTGGCCCCTCCCCCTGATCTCCAGACAGAGGGGAGTTTAGATTGCCCTCCACGGAGCCACCGGCCATGTAACCATTTTCGCCAAGGGCAATTTAAACTTTAAAAAACTCCCCCCTTGTTTCAGCTGACCTAAAGTGACGTCATTGTGCAGTCCTGAGTTCCACCACTGAGTTCCACCACCTCTTTTCCCAGAAAAAAAGCCCTGAGCTATCTGTAGAAAGTGATCTGTGGTTCAATACCATTTCCCCCCATTTTAACAGACTGCACACCTCTTGTATCTGTAGCTGCTAGTTCTAAGATGAAATAGTTATCAATCCCAGAGATGATTATCTCAAATTGAACCAAATAAAATCAGAGAAGATTCCATCTTCTAAACAATTCTTCCATCTTATGAAGGAACACTCCCACCAATGGCCCCTAGAGGAAAAAAAGGTTAATTCCACAGTTAGAGAAATACCAACGCTTGTTGCTAGGGGGCAGCGTGGTGCAGCTGATAATGCTGAGCTAAGGAAATAACACAAATGCTAAACCCTTCAGAATCACTTTTTGGTTGGTCCTAATAAAAGGTATTACTGTGCTATTATTTTTGGATATCACACTGTAGGCACTGATACCGCAAAACAGGCAAGAATGCTGACCACCAGCAAGGCTTCAGCCTGCTAATAATTTCAGGGACCCCAGCTAAGGATGAGTATCTTGTTTAATCAATCACAGTATCAATAACAAAAAGACAACCCTGATACCTTGGCTCACATACTCCCAGCTGGCTCTTCTTGCTTCCTGCCTTTCACCTCCTTTTTCACGCTTTTCTCACTAGGGCTCTCCCCGATTTGTTTATTTTCCATTCTAGCTTATGTGTACATACTTGGCCAATCTCTTAACTCCCTTCCCACAAATCCTTTTAATAAAGGCAGCATTAGTTAGTAATAACCAGCCAAACATGAATCCTTGCCAAGCTCTGAGAATCCCATATAATCCCCTCCTTCCATCCATCCATTTGCTTTGTGCACCAAACTCTTGCAGCCTGCACAGCTGAAATGACCTCATGCGGGTTGTTTGGGCACTTGCTTCATGGTATTACCATGGAGGATCTTATTTCTCCAACTGAGGTCCTCCCCATGTTTGGGCACTTGATGAGTTTTCTCTTTTAGCCAAACTTCTGTCATCAACACTCTGTGCCATTGTTCCTTTGATCGAAGCTTGAATGGGATAGAGGGGACAGGAGTTGCTCAAGCAACCATTTTTGTTAACAGAAGCAAAGAAAGAAAATTTCAAAAGTGTGTGTGTGCTTCAGTGGGGGGAGATATTGAACTAATCTATTCTTGGAGAAATTCACTTTAAATTATATTTGCTTCATGGTAGAAATCCAGATCCACCTCCACCCCTTCTTTATGTGGGCAAGACAGAAAAATTTAACCCACCCTACAACAGGGTTCTCCCAAGGGTCATACAGGCAGCACAATCAATCAAAACTGAGTCACTTCTGATATGAAGAGTGCTCAGATTAACAGTGTTCCTTCACAACAAATTCACAATGAATGAAACTACCTACAGTGTATTTATTAATATTTAAACATATAAGTCTGCTTTTCTCCCAGGCAATTGGAACCCAATGCAGGTAACTATGCTTTCCAAGAGCGTGGGCTGAATTTGTGTACACAAAGGCGATTGTATCTCTCCTGACATCTGCACATTCAGTGAGGTCTGAATACAGTTCTGTGTGCAAAGAAGTGTATGGACAGAAGCTCTTCTGTGCTGCAACATGCTCTGTGTGGAACTACATGAAACAGAGCTCATTTCTACAGATGCTAGGAAGAGGAGAGTGAAATGAAGAAGCGAGCTCTGACTCATGAAAGCTCATGCTGAAATAAATGTTGTTAGTATTTAAGGTGCCACTGGACTTCTGTTTTATTTTGCTACGACAGACCAAAACAGCTACCCCTCTGGAAACTATATGGAACTTCCTTTGAAAATAGTCTGGAGGCTTGAGCTGGTACAAAGGATGGGGTCCCCTGTCAAGATCATATTCTCCAGCATCATATCTTTGACATCCTAGCTGCCAATTGGCTTCTGAGCCCAACTGAAAATGATATTGATCTTTGAAGCCTTAAACAGCTTAAGAAATACCTCTTTAAAAAGAAAACAAACTACTGTGCGTTCACTTGTTTTCTTGTCAGATTTGGTAGTACTGTTGCTTGCTGATGCGTTTGATGAGTTTGATTTTGCATTTATATTGGCTTGGATAATTTATAATGTATTGATTGTTTGATGCTTTTGTGACTTTGATTTTAATGAAATGTTTTAAATGTTTTGCTTTTAATATTGTTGTAATCTATCCTATGTATTATTTTATTAATTAAAGACTGGGGTAGAAATCTCTAAAATAAACAAGCAAGGAAGGCATATACCTGGCATACACCTATGCTAGAATAATTCTACACATTATTTTGTTAAATGCAGAGAAATCAGGAGTAGACTTTCCCCTTATATCTCCAAAACAAAAGAAGCTAGACATACCTTTAAAAAAACCGAAAACTGAGAATTCAGAGGATTTGATATATAGATTGTTGTAATATTATATCACTATAATAATATTTAATTTGCATTTTTTTAAAAAGCCCCCCTGGTGAAAGGGTGAGGAAATGGCCATCGCAGGGGCAGAGAAAATGGCTGCCATGTAGGTGAGAAAATCTAAACACCCACACAGCAGCCATCCAGGCTTTTCTGCAATCTTTTCCAAAACATCACAGCGAAGCAGGTTTGAGAAAGATAGTAGAAAAGCTAGGGAAGCCCCAAGAGCTGCCAGTCCCCCAGCCACAATTGGCCAAAATTTGCCCCTGTGAAGGAGCATGCCTGCCACCAGGTGCAATGATGTCACTTCAAGAAGTGACATCATTGCGCCCCATCGGGAGCATGCACACAAGAAGATCATACAGGTAAGTACCAGGTCCCCCCTCCCACCAAGAAGTTAAGGTAACCTGGCAACCTTACAAATGCACCAAGATAAATGCACCATGATGGGATGAAAAACACCCCACTTCCCAACAACACTGGGCAAATAATCAGTGTAGAAATGGCCCTGGTCAGCCTATATACTTTTTACAGGACTGTGAACAGGTTTATGCCAGAGTTGCAGATTTCCAGGAGAATGCCATGAGTTAGGTCAGTGGATCAAAACCTTACTTTTAGTGTGATCAGCAGGCATGAATGACCCTTTAATAGTCCTGTCCCTTTAATAGAGGCTTAATGGAATGTTTGCCTGGTGATGTTATTTAACTCCATGCCATGAAAAGTTTCAACAGCCCATTTCCACACAATAAGCCTGTTTTAAAGGAATATGACATTTTTTCCAGGCCTGTTTGCAACCCTACTTCCACTGAAAGTTCTCGCCTTCAGTAGAAAAGCAACAAGCTCACCCATAGCAAATGGATGCAGATTCTTGGAAGCCACAGGCACTGATAATGAGGTCCTGATCTGCCCAATAAGCTTTGATTGGTTCTCTTGAGTTCAGATAGCAGAGATTTGCCAGGAGGGGTCTGGTGTGCTCTGAATGTGTCAGACTGAGGCCTGTATCCAGACATTCCTTTTTATCCTGTTCATGTATAACACATTTTCACAAGTATGCCATTAAGCCTCCACTGTTCTTTCCTCTAACAGGAATTGACTTTGGAAAGGCTTAACTAACTTTCCACAGCTTGGGTAAGAGAAAAACACCAGTTCTTTGCTGAGAATGCTCCTGCACGAATACAATATCATGCTTGGAATATCATCAAAAACCCTCTCAGAAACTCACTACCATTGACGAACCCGCACCTGCCTCTAAATCTCCGGGGTTAAAGACCAAGATTTCCAGTGATTCCAGTGGTACCTAAAAACGTACCCTGCCAGTATCCTATGATGCTAGGCACTTTACAAATAACGGTGCTCAACATAAAAAGGCAGTCACCCTGTGCAGAAGGACAAACACTGTAGAACTCAATGTATTGGGAGTGGAGGATGGGTCATCCCTGTTGACCCATCCCTAACCACCACACACTGATTGGAACAAGTTTTGCACAACAGCTTACAAGCAAGCACCCGGCACACATTTAGAGCTTATGAGCAATTTGCATCCTACAAATACAGAAGCAACAGAATGCTCATTCCTAGCCTACATGCCCTGGGGAGTCTGCATTCAGGCACCAAAGCCTGCATGGCATGCATTGAGGTTCACATCACAAGTTCCTATCAATACCAAAGTCAGAGGCAAGGCCATTCCTCTCCTCCACTCACACATTTCTACAAGTCTGATCATCAGAGCCAGAATGATTCACCCAAAATGTTCAGAACTCTAATTTGACTTGTTGCTGCATGAGCTGTTCACTCTGCAATTCATTTTCCATTGGCACTTGGACAAGAGTCTTCTTTGATTAGGGTTTTTAGGAGCCTCCATAATGTGAAAGAAATACTAAAGGTATGTATAGACATTTCAAGCAGGCATGATATCAAGTGTTGGCTAATAGAAGAAAGAAAATACACAGCAGTAGGTAGTGTGCTTGGGTAAGTATGTGGCTGGATCATTGAATTAGAAGGGATACAAGCCAAAGACAGGATATCCCAGGCCTAAACAGCTAGAGAAAGATACTTATACAGCCTTCCTTGAAACCTGCTAAGCAGTTTCAGAGATTCTCCCTATGCAGCCTTTAATAGAAAACAGGAAGCCAACAGCTCAATGCCAAGAAGAGGAGGGCATGGTTAACAGAACAAGCCAGGAAAAACCTGGGCAACCAACACTGCCATTGGCTCTTGAGTTCTTGAAAGCAAGTCAGCTTTCAAGAACTCCCTCACTGGGATTACCTCACAACTTCACTACGCTGGAATGGTTTGTTTCATTATAACTTAAAAGGATCCACTACAACATGTAAGAAAAGCTCACATTCTTTTGGTCTTAATAGGTAATGCAGGATGAATTTCATTGTGAAACTCTAAGTGAAATCTAACTGTACCTTTTAGGTGTTAATTTAGATATTAGACACTTTATCTGTTTCTGTTTTCTAAGAAAACTGATCTCAAAGATGAATGCTTCTAAACATTCCAGTTTCCTATCTGAAAATCCTGCATATTGCAGTTAACATGTGGTCAAATATTATTCATATATGAAAACAAACCCAGATTCATATAATTCATGACTTCTTGAATCCAAGTAGTGCATTTAACCTGTTGTGTTTCATAATATTTTTTAGGGTTTTTTTTTCTGGGAAAATAGGTGATGGAACTCAGTGGCATAGCGTGGGTTGCCAGCACCCAGGGCAACTCCCGGCAAGAGGTGGTGCCCTTGTCACCACACGTGCGCTTGCTTTGAGCGTGTGTTCCTGGGACCACGCAATGACATCACTTCCAGGAAGTGACATCATCATACAGGGCACAGCCACGCCCCCAGAAACACTCCTGTGATTCAGGCCTGCTCGCCTCTCTGCCCTTTACCTAGCAGTCCTCTGCCACAGCCGCTCACCCCCCAGGAGCACTCCCGCAATTCGAGCTCGCTCGCCTCCCTGCCCCTTACCTGGCAGCCCTTCAGCGCAGCTGCCCATGCCGCTGCCACCAGCTTGGCATGCTCCTCGACCAGCAACCACTGCAGGAGGGCCAGTTCGGTGCCCAGCAAGCCAGCCGCCCTGTCGAAGCAGTGGGCGGTGCGGGCAGCCTCCTGCAGATGCAGCGCAGGCAGCCTTCCATTGACACAGTGCAGGCTGTCCTTGGCATGGCGCCCCCTAAAAATTTTGTGCCCGCGGTAACTGCCCCTCTGGCTTTCCCATGCTACTCACTGGCCCAAGCAAGCCCATGAGATTGAGTTGCCTGGGCACAGGGCTGGAGTGGAGGAGCACCGAGAAGGGGAAGCGCCAGCGCCTTGTCTCTGCGCCCTGGTCAGGAAATCTCCTGTACCAACCTGCATGGTTCTACCTCTCCATTTTGACCTCACAATGCTTCCGTAAGATAGATGAGGCCAATGGAGAATGAATGACCCAAGAACATCCAGTGAGAGTCACTCTAAACATTACTTCCTTCACAAGTTCACCATAGAGCCAACCCAGGCTCGCATAGACACAAAGCAGCAAAAACAGTGTGTGTGTGTGTGTGTGTGTGTGACTCCCCTCCCGCTGCACTGTTTTTGCACAGGGAAAAAACTTGGGAGAAAGGCAGGAGCTTTTCCTCCCACAGTGACAGCTTTCTGAACCCATTTGGTGTCTCTTTTTTTATACAAGCCATTCCGCAGAGCTGCTGTGTGTCTGCGCAAACCTGGGTTGGGTCCACAGTGAACTTGTGAAGAAAGTAACATTTAGAGTGGCCCGGAGATTCATGGACATGGAGCTCCTAGGTCCGATTCCTAATCCAACATTCTAACTACTACATCACACTGGCTTAGTTTATTTTTCTAGATTATTTTCTAGTAATTTTTTTCTAGTAATTTGCAGGCAGGTGTTACTCTGGAATCTCCTGTTTTACTAATTAAAGCACTGGTTAATAGTTATCTCCCCTACTCTTATTTTTCCCAACAAAGTTTTGAATCCTTTCCACAGCTTGATGTCATGCAGCATCTTTTGAGAGAAAAATATAGTTATTCTAAGTACATCAACAAAGGATTCCTAGTATGATTATAATCAAATCTCTTTTATCTGAATAGCTAAGAGCATGGTATACTGCACATTTATTAGTTTCATAAACTCCAAAAGCATGTTTTTACATTTTAGGTATTTTAAGTTTGTACATTCCATGACTTCTTAGCTCTATACTTCTATACAAATGCTAATCTTTTAAAGAATCTAAACACTTAAGAATTCATTAGCAAAGCATGATATAAAGTTTTAGAACAAAACATACTATATTTTACAGTTTAAATAAATTATAGCATGATATTCTCTAGTACCACACTGATGTCTGTGCTGCCATTCTCCTTTCTCCCTCACCATTATCAGAATCCTGAGCACTTTTTAGTGGCTTCAGTGAAGGAATTTAGGATTAACATTTCTACTTCTAAATTGTTGTCATTCCTCCAACTATTTAGTAGTTCCATATAGCTAGATGAAGCTATATATATATATATATGAAGCTCATATAGCTCCCCACCCTCTACCCCCTGCCACCATTCACTTGGCCTGTGGGGGGAGGGAAAGGCAGGGAAACAGGCCTTCTGGGCACATTCCTGGGGCAGCGTGAGTCACTTCAGGGAGTGACATCATCATACTGTCCCAAGAACACTCCCAAGCTTTACAGCAGGCCTGTTTGAGGCCCAAATTGGCCTGCTGTGAAACGCGTGTGTAACCCTTGGTCCACTAGAGGCAGTTAAATAGTTGGAGTATTTGTTTTTATAAATGCAAGTATCACAAGGTGGGATCACACTGTCATAGACATGAACTCTCCCAGTTCTTAAATTAGATATATATGTATTTAATTGATGTTTCTCCTTGAACAAAACAGGTTACACGTGCGTGCTCCTGTGCCTGCACAACAATGTCACTCCTGGGAGTGACATCATTGCACCGCCCCAGGAGCATGTGCACGCATGAGGAGTGATGAAAGAACGGGGACCGGTAGGGTTGCCAGCCTCCAGGTGGTAGCTGGAGATCTCCTGGAATTACAACTGATCTCCAGGCAACAGAGACCAGTTCCCCTGGAGAAAATGGCTGATCTAACAGGCGAACTCTACGGAATTAGACCCTACTGAGGCCCCTCCCCGCCCTCTCCAGGTTCTGCCCACAAAATCTCCTAGAATTTCCCAACCTGGACCTAGCAACCCTAGGGACTGGACAACCGTAATTACTACTGCCTCTAATGAGACTGTGCATTGGCTTTATGTCTGCAAAGCGCAAATATTATTTTGACAGAGAAGACTACCTTGGACTGTGTTTCAAACCAAGCAACAGTAAGTGAGCACTAAAATATTTATTTATTTAGTGATTTTGCCCACTTTTCTCCCCAATGGAGGCCCAAAGCAGCTTATCATTCTCCCCCACTCCATGTTGTGATCATAAGAATTACCTTGTGGGTTAGGCTGATAGGAAATGACTGGTTTAAGGCCACCCAGTAGGGATTCAAACCTGGGTCTCCCTGATCCTGCACGAACACTTGGGCACTCAGTCAGGACTTAATATTCACTTCAATTTAAATTAAGAAATTAAGAAATCTTTGAGCATAACAAACTTAGTTTTGCTCTTTTAAGTTGTCTAATGAAAGTCCCCCCAACACACACACACACTTATAGCCCCTAACTGTAAAATGTCTAGGCCTCTGGGCTGATGGAAGGGGAAGAGAAGACATGTACAAGGGGCCGGGGGCGGGCCGGGGGCGGGGCGGGGCGGGGGGGGGCAGGAATTAAGTGAAGGCAGCCTGGAAAGTAGCCTTACCACATCTTTTAACTCTCTAATTAAAAATGCTGAATTTACCAGGCTTTGACCTCAAGGTCACAGTAAGTCACAGGTCAATTACAGAACTGTGTGCAGGCACTAACTAGAACTGACTTATTGAGACTGATCTCCTGAGGAGAGGGAATCCCTTCTAATCTTTGTCTCCTTGCCTTGAATCCTCAAAGAAGGGCTAGCTCAGCTCACAAGCAGCTTTTTAATTTTTCAAGCACCATAGTGTTGCTAACTCTGGGTTGGGAAATTCCTGAAGATTTGTGAGTAGAGCCTAGGGATGGCATGGCTTGGGGAGGGGAGGGACTTTGGTGGGGCATAATGCCACAAAGTCCACCCTCCAAACCAGCCATTTTCTCCAGAGGAACTGATCTCTTTAGTCTGGACTCTGGAGATTGCTGAGTGATCGGCAGGAGCGGGCAAGCTCCTGGACCGTGCCCACCACTGGCACGCACCTAAGGAGCATGCACCGTTTGTGCGCTCCCACCCCTCGCACTGGCTGCGGGAGCATCCCTGTGCTCCAATTTGGCCCCAAACCGGGAGCACTCCTGCGGTGGCATGATGACGTCACTTCCGGAAGTGACATCGCGCTGGCCGTGGGAGCACTCCCGGGCCCCGATTTGGCCGGTTTGGGCCAAATCGGAGCACAGGGATGCTCCTGTGGCCAGTGCGAGGGGTGGGATGAGGTGCGTGCCAGTGGTGGGCTCGCTCCAGGAGTTTGCCCCTTCCCGCTGATCACTCAGCGATCGGCAGATAAAGGGGCAAATCCCCAGGAGTTTGCCTGCCACTGGCGAGCACCTGGCAACCCTATTGGCAACCCTACAGGCAAAAGTTTATAGCAGCCCTTTCGTTTGGTCTGCCAGTTCACAAAGTATGGTGAAAAACCAAAAAGTCTATTTTTGGCTGACTGAAAGCAAGCCTTTGGTTCAACTTGTCCATTTGGCATTATGTATTCTGTTTGTCAGTTTAGCTGTGGTGTGCTAACTTGGTTAAATAACAAGTTTGTAATTAAATGCAGAATACAATGCAATGTGATATCTGTCTTGAAGACAAAGATACTAGGAGAACACTTAGTGAGTGATTCTGCACACGTTGGATAATGCACTTCCTATCCTCTTTATAGATCATTTGGAACGGTTTTTTTCATGTGCGGAACAAAAAATCCACCTCAAACGATTGATAAAGTGCATTATCCAATGTGTGCGGAATCAGCCAGTGTGCACTTTTAGGACACCATTCTACTTTTCCAGTATGAAATGCAACTTTGCTTCTGCAGTGGTTTTCAAGGGGGCAAGAAAAATTTAAGACACCATACCATGCAACATCTCAGTTGAAGATTGAGACTTCAAACTTCTACTTTGTACAGCCTGTTCTCACAGTCCATGTCAGCCTGTGGAAATGATTAACCCATGCTGAGTTCCAAACATTTTAATTCAAGGTAATTAGTGGTATGCACTCACTATCACACACTTGAGCTGATTTTGGCACATTATCACTAATCAACTTGAATGTGGGGTTAATTGCAGAATGCAAGCACACTTTCTCAGTCTGCGGTTGGCTGAATGACCAGAAGTCAGCAAATGGTAACTTTGCCCATTTCCGCACAGCCCATTATTCCCGCCTTTTCCCCACTTTAGGCCTGTGGTTTGCTGAGTCGCCCCAACAACTCATCCTCCACATCCAGTACCCACAAGTTCTTTCATTTGGTTGTGAAGTTGCAGGAAAATCTCCAGTGTTTTAAAAAGTGGTTTTGGAAAGGAGGTTAGGCACTTTCATCATCATAGACTAAAAGCGCTCATGTATATTTTTTACTTTGCACATGCACAATTGCATGCAGCTATTACTGGAAGCAGGCTTCTGCAGCTGAACAGAAATGTGAAGAAAGAAGGGCGAGAGCTTTGGGGGAAGAACTGGGTGGAGATGGAGAAGAGTAGGTTTCTTCAGAAATGCTTCAAATTCATATGCCAGAAAATGCAAAGAAAAAAAAACTCTCAGAAACCCACAACAAAAGAAAACATCGGAGCATGTGGTCTCAGTAAATATTCAGAAAACCCGGTAAAAAACCAATATGCACAGTGTTAGCAAATGATAATGTGTGAATGCTTGAGGAAAAGCCGCCACAGTTCTGAGAGTGAACTGCAGCCTTTTCCTACAACATGCTGATTGTGAAAACAGGGCCTTAGAATGAATGCCTTAGAACTTGCTCCATTTAAGGGTCAAATAATACCCCTGCACAGACTCAAGGGCTCACAAGACGTTCTTCCCTTCCTGAGCAGTTCAGAAAACTTTGAATATCCATCCCAGTCACAGATTCCTAGCTTCCCAACTAGGTTGACTTAGAACTCTCTTCAATCAGCTGGACTGGCAGAAGGAGCACAGGAGTAGGCTGCTGGAGACACGAGTGTTTTCCTTTGCCTTCCTAAGCTGCCAGGGTATAATTGACTGAGGTTTGCTGTGTGTGTGAACAGGGAGTGAGAGGAAGTTGGTGTTTTTGACCTGAGCATGAGTTGGTGAACTTAGCTTGCAAGGGAGTGATGTTCTCCTTGTTTCTCTCTGCGTTTAGTGTTGCTAATTGCAGAAGGCCTCTTTTCTTGGGAGTGATTGCTACCACATCCTCTGCTGCTGCTGTTGAGAAGCAGGGATTGTGAGCATTTCAAATGTAAAGGCTCCCTCTCATCAGAGGAGCAAGCCTTTGGCGAGAGCCAAAAGTCTCTTGGCTTGTGGCTCTTAGGCTTATAATCAAGCCCGGGGACCCTGTCAGGTTCGCTCCCCCTTACTTCCTTTTGTATATTGCTGTGTTACCACTTTTGTTCTCAAAAGACAGTAAACCTGTTTTTTGGGGTCTGATATCTTCATAGGAAGCAGATTCCAGGGATAAAATCTATTTTGTATGGCAGTTATAAGCAAGATTTTTTTAAAAGACATGATGACTACTGAAGAGTAGACATGGGCACGAACAGGAAAAAAAAACCTGAACAGGCTGTTCGGTGTTTGTTCCCAAACAGCCGACCGGACACGAACATGTCCCGTTACCGAATGTGTTTGGTGTTCGGTGTTTGTCGGTGCCAGAGTGGTCCCCTAAGCACTTAAAGAGCCCATATTCACAGGGAATATGCAGCAGGCTCTTCTCCAGCCATCACCCAAGTTTGGTCAAGATTGCAGTATGGATCTCGGAGTTATACATTCCCAAATTCGATGCCCCCAGGAAACTCCCAATCAACACAAATGGAGCCACCCTCCCCAGTTGACTTTGGCCCCGTGCGGTGGTCTTGAAGGCGGGCCGCCTCCCCCCTTGTGCCTGCCCACCAGGCCTGCGGGTGGGAGGAAAATGATCTGCTTACGTAGCAAGGTGGTTGATGACTGTGGCCACTGGGCCTGGCAGGCTCGGGGAGGTGGTGGAGTGCCGCCTCCCCTCGGGGGGGGGGGTCTGGCTGATCGCCGGCAGCACCCCCCATGTGTGCACCCACCAGGTGGGTCGGAGGCAGACCAGTTATCCGCTTATGCAGCAAGGTGGATGAGGACTGCAGCCGCCGGGCCTGGCGGGCTTGGGGAGGCGGTGGAGAGCTGCCTCCCCTCAGGGGGTGGGGGGTCTGGCTGGTCACCAGTGGCACCCCCCATGTGCCTGCCCATCAGGCCTCCGGGTCAGAGGTGGACCGGTTATCTGCTTATGCAGCAAAGTGGGTGAGGACTGCAGCCGCCAGGTGGTAAGGTGGAGGGAGACCAAGGGGTTCCAGGTGCAGCGACGAGCCACAGCTGAAAGATCCTGTGAGGGGGCCTGGAAGACCCCAAATTGGCGGTGGCTGGCATCAACCACCTCCCTGCCGCCACGGAAAGAAGGAGACGGGGCGGTGCAAGTGTTGGGGAAGGGACTCATGGCAGTACCCGAGAGAGAGAGGTATGGACCGGGAACTGGAAAGTTCCCAAGCAAGAGGTAGTTGGGAGGGGTCAGGGTGGTCCCAGAGAGGGAGAGAAAGAAATAGGGCAGTGGCAGCAGCTGCCATTGCCCACCTTCCTGCCTTTATGGAAAGGACGGGAGTCACGGGACACATTCCCACGCAGCTCAAAGGGGTCCAGTCAGTCCTGTTGACAGGGGAGCCACCATGCAGTGCAACCGCCTGTATCCCTATACGGTACAATTGGCTGCATGATTGCAGCTGATCTGTCCCTCATGACCAAGGAGGGACAGGATAGTCCCTCGTGAAGCGGCAGCTGACATGACCCACCGTCCTGCCTTCACGGAAAGAAGGGGATGGGCAGGACAGGAGAGGTCATTCATAAGGGTCGGAGTGGTTCCACAGAGGGAGAGGTAGAAAGAGGGGCCAGCAGCCCTGAGAAATGAGGGGGGGGCAGAGCAGTTCCACACCACTCCAAGACACCTCACCTATGCAGGCAGTATGGGCACTACTCATAACAGTTTGGGCGGCACCGCCAAACACCAACTGCCTTCCTGCCTTCACGGAAAGGAGAGGATGGATGGGACAGGAGACGTTGCTTGGACGGGCAGCAGCAGCAGCAGCTGACATCAGCCACCTTCCTGCCTTTGCGGCAATGACAGGAGTCAAGGGGCCCATTCCCCCCTGCTCCTGAGCTGTTGCACAAGTGCACAAAGGAGGCTGCCGCCAGCATCACCAACTTTCTTGACTTCGTAGAAAGGAGGTGTCATGATGATCTGGCTGTGCCAGAAAGACCTATCAAGGCCTCAGAAGCCTCTTAGCAGTGGGACTCAACAGGCAAGGGTGTGTGGCGACAGCATGGAGAACCAAGGGGCAAGATGCTTTAGTAGCCTGCAGAAGCCCACGCACTTCATGATGGATATGGGCAAGCCATGTAGGGCAATCGTCTCTGCCAAGACGCAACGACCCGCCTCCTGAGCCCTCAACCTCGCCGTTGTAAGCGGCGCTGTCCCAGACCCCGAGGGGACAACCTCCGCGAGCGCGGCTTGCCTGAGCGCTCTGCTCCCACCAGCGTCACCCTCAGGGCAAGGATTCTTGCTTGGGGTGGATTCCGGTGACCCTCCCACTGATCCCCACTCAGAAGAGCTGGTTGCCCCCTTTCTTCCCCCAATGGATGTTTCACTGGGCGAGGACGAAGATCACAGGCTTGGGTGGTGCATCTTCAGGTGCCTAGTCAGGGCCATTGACGACAGGTGCTTCGGGTTTTTGCCTCTGCACACCAGGACATCACAGGCGCGGCACTGCACCACACGGGGGTCATTAGGAAGGGCCCGAAAGTGCCTCCATATGGAGGTGTTGAAACGTGGACCACTAACTGTCCCAGGGGAAGGAGGACGAACGGTTACAGGCTGCGCTGCGGAGCTGGCCACGGACGACGGAGTGAGGGGTGGACTGCAGGCGAGGACACCACCGAGAGTTTGGGATGGGGACGGGAGGGATCTTTCATAAAACACAAACCTTTCCTCCAGGGATCCGTCACCCACCCCCTCCTCAAAATGTTGAGAGAGATCCTCTCCCCCCAGCGGAAAGACATCTTTAACCTCCTCCACAGCCCCCACAGGTGAATCTGGGGGAGAGGGAGGACTCTCTGCTGCCCCCGAGCCACACCCAGTACTGCTTTCCACAAGTAAACCAGGAGGACTGCCTTTGCACTTCACCCCGCGACCACCCGTGGCGGCCACCACAACAGGAAGACTCATTGTGCCACCAATTAAGGAGGACAGAAAAGGAGAGAACACTGTGAGCCCTCAGCCGAGGTGCCCACTGAGCTTAGCCCCAGGGTGTAGCAGCAGCCCTGGAACCAGAGGGAGGGGGTAGAGCACTAGCCCAGCACTCCCAGAGACCTGACCAGATCAGGCACTAATAATCAGGGTGAGCCCTCAGCCGAGGTGCCCACTGAGCTTGGCCCCAGGGCCTGGCAGCAGCCCTGGAACCAGTGGAGAGATAGATCCCTATCTAACCACACGGAAAAAAATCCCAGCTCTAATGCACTCTCCCTGTCTGTCTCCCAAAAGGCTATTAACAGCTCTCTCCCACTCCACTGCTTGCTGAAAGTGAAACCAGAACTGGGAGCGCAGTACCCTTTTATAAGCAGAGGTCTGATTGAGAAACACAGGAGGTCTGTGGCTGGCAGTCAGAACTGCCTATCAGGGTTTGCAGGGATGAGATTGGAGTTCCCATGGCCACAGAACACCCCCTCCTCCCTCCCTCCCCCCCTGGTGTCTGCTCCCAATTGTTACCAATTTGCAGCTCCACGCTTGGAGGGAAAACCTGCCCATCAAGCTAAGTTGGGCTTTGATTGGGGTGTCCGGGGAGACAGAGGGACTGTAGACAGAGTTCAGGCATTCCCCCCCGCCCCCGTTGCTGAGGCAATTGATTGAAGGCGCCTGAGTGTCTGGCTTCTTGAACAGCGGCCAAGCACAACAAACGAGGCTTGCGCCGACCACCTGTTTGGCTGGAATGGCGCATCCCAAACAGCCCGTTCACATGCAGCCGAGCGGCCTGTTCGTTAGTTTTTTTCATTCGTAATGCTGTTCGTGCCCATACTGAAGAGTCATATCTAGATACCTGCCAGGTGTGTGCCATGATTGTCTTTCTCCCTGAAGACAAGGACTTCATAAGTGAAAGCTGGTAGTGTTACTAGAAGAGAAAGTGAGGAACCTGGAGGAACGGATTGGTACACTTCAAGAGATCAAAGAAAGGGAAGATTTCATCAGCAAAAGACTTAGGCCCTGCAAAAGGATAAGTAGAGTGGTGGAAGGGACAACAAATCAGAATATTTTGTTGGCGGGTGAGATTAAAAAAGAGATAAGTAAGATAGTAGTGTTTGATAATAGTGCATTGGAAATAAGTAGACAGACTTCTGTGGTTTCAGCTCTATAAAATACTTTACTACATAACAAGGAAAAATGGTACATTTGGTGAGAAAATAAATAATAGCTAACTAACTACATCTTGATGGCTAGTCTAGGAGCTTAGAGAGAGAAATTTAGAGACTGAGATTGAGTACAGAGAACACTGAAACAAAGAGCAATAAAACCTTAGTATATGTTGCTAGCTAATTGCCCCCCCCCAATAAACTGGCTCATCCAATAGACAATCCTAGATTCCTTCATTAAGACTAAAGACTTCCCTTTCTATAGCAGGAATTTTTTACTCGAGGCCGAAGTGGTCCTATGCTAACTAGCTATCTGACTAAACAAACAGAATAACAATTTAACTTTTTCATGACTGAATGTAGGAAACTTGCAAAAATCCCAACATATTTTCCTAATGAACCTCCTCAGGGATCGACAGCACAAGCAAGAGAGCGCAGAGCAAAACAGCACGAAGTGCCACTGGCAGGGCTGGATCAAGGGGGGGCAGGGGGGTAGTCTGCCCCCAGCGCCGCCAGGGAGGGGGCACCGGGAGCAGCTGCCAGCTGCCAGGAGTGTGCGGGCGGCAGCGCGGGCAGCCTTGCAGCCCCCCGCGCTGCCTTTCGCCTGCCTCGCAGGACAGGGGGCGGCCAGCTTGCTGCATACCCCCTGTCCTGTGGGGTAGGCAAAAGGCAGCACGGGGGGCTGCAAGGCTGCCCATACCATTCGCCTCCCCACAGGACAGTGGGTGGCCACCCGCCCCCTGTCCTGCGGGGAGGCAAATGGCATGGGCAGCTTCCCAGCCCTGCACGCTGCCTCTGCTGGTGCACCGTGTGGGTGGCACGCTCCGCCCTGCGTGGTGACGTCACAGAAGTGACGTCTTCACGCAGCGCCGGGAGCACACGCACACTGTGCATGTGCGTGTGAAGGGTCAGACTAGGGTTGCCCTGAGCGCCTGCAACCCTAGATCTGGCCCTGGCCACTGGAGCTGAGAAATTGATTCCAGGCCTTTGCTGATATGTCAGAGTCACTAGCCAATGTACAACAACAAGGACCTGAAAGAACAAGTAGGGATGCCACGGAGATACAAACAAATACCATTATAAAGAAAAAGGAAGTCTTGGTGATTGGTGACTCTGTGCTCAGGGGTATGAAACAACATGTGTCCTGGCCTGACCCCCATGGCCTGAGAGGTGTGTTGCTTGCCAGGGATGAAGATCAAGGATATCACCAACCAGATGGCCAAGCTAGTCAAACCAGCAGACCATTACCCATTTGTGATGATCCATGTGAGAAACAAATAACATGGCCATGAACACTACCCCATTGCTGGGTGAAAATAGAGAAACTCTGACAGAGAGAAGGCAGAAAGGCTCAATGCCTATTTTGCCTCAGTTTTCTCCTTGAAGAGCAGGCCCAGCTGGTACCTTCCTTCCTATAGTTTAAACCTATTATTGCAAGTCCTATCTTCTGTTGCAAACAAAAACAGCTCCCTTCCATTCCCTAAGCAACAGCCTTTTAAATTCTTAAAGAGAGCAATTACGTCTCCTATGAACCTCCTCTTCTCCAAAATGAACATCCTCAAGTTCTTCAGTCTTTCCTCATAGGGCTTGGTCTCCAGTCCCCCCCCCCGATCATTTTGGTTGCTCTCCTCTGCATCTGTTCCAATTTGTCCACATCCTTTTTGAAGTGAGGCCTCCAGAATTCCACACAGTACTCTAGATGGGGCCTGACCAACACAATACATAGTGGGACAATGACATCCTATGATTTGGATGTTATGCCTTTGTTAATACACTCCAAGACTGAATTTGCCTTTTTTGCTGCTGCATCACACTATCTGTTCACATTTAGCTTCCTAGTCACCTGTACCCCAAGATCTTGTTCACACACACTCCTCCTGAGAAGTGTATCCCCCATCCAGTATGCATGCTTTGCATTTTTGTTACCCAGGTGCAGAACCTGACACTTATCCTTGTTAAATCGCATCTTATTCAAATCTGTTCCTACATTGGACAGGGGGTTGGAATAGATGGTCTTTAAGACACTTTCTAACTCTATGATTCTATGACTATGACTTGTAATCCATGTACCGTCTCTATGGCCCAAATCTCATATGCATCTTTAACATAACGTAACCACCAGAATGTGGTTTTTCCTCCTGGTGACTTTGCTACATTAAACAAATACATAAGAACTGGATCTTTAGTTAGGATCATCCAGTCTCAGCCTAGAATTTTGCCAGGTCAAAGTTTTTGATGAAAGGAAACTCTGTTGCTACAGTTACACCTGTCTGTTCCTTCTCCAGTTCCCTTGTCCATTCTACTCCCCAACCTTTTTAGCACATGTGTAAACACATTAAAATGTATCTACTGCAATCTAAGTAATCTTACGAAGAAGTAAGGTGCACAATTCGGCAGAGTGATCATTGCATGGGTGATCATCATCTTTCTGATCTCTTTGAGAGTTTCACTTGCCAGGACAAATATGTGTTTGGAATTCTGAATGGGAAAAACAGATTAGGGGGGCTTCTTGGAGCTGAAAAGTGTTCACATTATTCCCTCTCCTGAAGCTTTTTTGCAGGTGAGGGCTGTCAAGGGTGAGTTACACACATCTGCAGGTAATGTCTAGTTCAGCCCACATTCTGAGAGTAATTCAGAGCAAAAACAAGCTGCTTCAGCATAAAATAAGAAAGATTATGCCTTTTATTGGGCCTGCAACAGGGAAATAAATGTGACAAAATCTAATTAACCAATGTCGGACTTCCGGTTTGGGATTCATGGAGGTCTAACGCAGCTCCATTTGCGGAGCTGACCGGACTGCCGTTTTAACCGGCCGGAGGGGTGAAAATAACCCGCGGCCGACTGCTCTCAGGCGGGGAGCAGGCAAAGAACGCTCAAGACCCTAGGGTGAGCTAGATCTCGGACGAGGGGGGGCTCTACACAAGGAGTCTCCCCCCCGATCCTTGAGGTCCCACCTTGCGACGGGTCGGCTATAATCTCTGCGGCAGTTTTGGGGCCAATTCGGCTGGCATAAGACCTACATACCCAAGCTTCGATCGGGGAGGGAAGTCGAGAGGAGAATTTAAGATCGAAACAGCGATTACAACCCGAGAAAGTTGAAGAGAAGGTAAAGATCGCTATCTCTTGAAACGGGACAGATTGATAAAAACAGAGAGGAAAGAAAGTAGATTTTTAAACTGCAACAGACTAGTGAAAAGGAGGTGAAGACTCGGCAGGAGTTGTATTTTAAAAGAGACCAAATTTAAAGAAGTTATTGCAAAAATCGGACTATTGTTTTGAATACCTGTGGTTTTGGAGCTGTGGGAAAAAGACACCATCGCGAGACCTGCTGTGGGAAGACGGGAGACAGGAAGTGCGTAACAACAATAGAGTGGCTGGAGGGAAGCGGCCCTTGCCGACGGACAGGAAGTAGGGAATTGCCATTTTTGAAAGGGGAAGGGTCGCGGCTTCAGCGGAAGAGGAAGTAGGCCATCTTGGATTACAATAATATAGAGAAACCATAGAGAAAAGACGCCCGACATTTTGGATACAAAAAATTAATTTTGGCAAAGATTGGGACATTTGAAAAAAAGGAAAACGTTTAAATATACGCCACGGAGCTAAGGAAGAGAGCAGATTCGTGGGAGCGAGCTAAAGCAAGCCCCACGATGTCGAAAAAAGAGTGGCAATCGGCAATAGAAAATTTGGACAAAAAACTTATAGACATGATGAAAGAACTTAAGGACACGAAATTGGAGCTTATTAAAGAGGTCAAAGAAGTTACACAGACAGTAAAGTCGGAGCTGTCAGAAGTGAAAAAAGGCGTGGAAACGATTAATAGTGAATTACAAGGAACGCAGCAGAGAGTTAAAACAGTAGAAGACGCGATGGAGAATTTAATAGACACGCAACAAACAGAGATGAGACTGGTGAAGGGGAGGATTTCAGTTGCAGAAACTAAACACATGGAGAAGCAGCTTCGTTTTCGTGGTCTGCCAGAAGTGGAAGGGAAGTCAGCGCAAGAACAGATGACTGAGGTGTTGGCTGATTACCTGGGGAAGGAGGAGGAGGAAATTGTGGCTATCCTAGATGTGGCGTACCGTGTGAACTCGAGAATTGCAACCCAGAGGAAACTACCAAGGGATGTGATTGTGCAGTTTACAACTAGAAACATGAAAGAGAGGACTGTGACAAAACAATTTCAAGATCCATTGGAGATTGATGGCAAGACGATTATTATAATGAAGGAACTGCCCAGATCAGTGTTAATGGACAGGAAAAAATATAGAGTGCTAATTCAGACTTTGAAGGACATGAATATCAGATACAGATGGGAGTTACCGGAAGGAGTGTCCTTTGAGTTTGGAGGGGCAAAAAAACGCATCAGATCTGAGCGGGAGATGGAGAGATTTATCAAGGACAATGAAAAAGACTTACCAACAAAACCATGAATATGGAGTGTAAAGTATTATCTTGGAATGTAAATGGACTAAACTCACCGAATAAGAGGAAAAATATTTTTCATTGGCTACTAAAACAAAAATGTGATATTGTTTGTTTGCAGGAGACCCATATTAGAAAACAGGATGTAAAATATTTAAAATCTGGAAAATTGGGCAAAGAATTTGTAGCGGCCTCTAACAAGAAAAAAAGAGGAGTGGTGTTGTACATAAAAGAGGAGCTGCAGCCAAAATTTGTTATGAGAGATGTGGAAGCTAGATTTGTAGCAGTGGAATGTAATTGGAATTTAAAGAGAGTGTTGGTAGTCGGACTTTATGCACCTAACGGTGCAAAGGAAAGCTTCTTTGAGGATTTAAGGAAGCATTTAGACGATCTTGTATATGACCAGATAATTCTTGCTGGAGATTTCAATGGAGTGACAGATTTGGAACTAGACAAAAAGACTACAACAGCACAAAAGAAAAGAGGACTATTGCCAAAGCTTTTTTTTGAGTTGATTCAACAAGAGACTCTCGAAGACGTATGGAGGAGAGAATATCCTAAAACCAAACAGTTTACTTTTTATTCTGCAAGGCATCTTACATTATCAAGAATTGATATGATCTGGGCCTCAAAGGACTTAGCGTTATGGACTAAGGAGGTAGAAATAATGCCGATGGTAGGCTCAGATCACAATCCAATCATGTGGAAATTTGGAAAAAGGAGAAAAAGGAAAGCCTGGAGAATAAATGAGGACTTGTTACAGGAAAGTGAGAATATGGAAATATTGAGAAGAGAGACAAAGTTTTTTATACAATATAACGTGAATAAAGAAGTACCAACCAGTAAAGTTTGGGACGCGTACAAGGCGGTTGTAAGGGGCATACTAATGGACTTAAATGGCAGAGCAAGGAAAAAGAAAGAGGAGAAAAGACAAGAGATTGAGGAGAAAATAAAGGCCAAAGAAGTACAGTTAAAAAAGAGACCAGGGAAAAAGAAAATACATCAGGAAATCAAAATTCTTCAAGAACAGTTAACAGCAATGAGTAATAAAGAATTGGAGTGGAACCTTAAAAGACTGAATCAAAAAGCTTTTGAGGGTGCTAATAAACCTGGGAAATATTTGGCATGGCAATTGAAGAAGAAAAGGGAAAAGAAAATAATAAATAAAATTTGTGAAGAAAATAAAACGTACCTGGAGCAAACTACCATTAGTAGAGCCTTTTATAAATTCTATGCTAAGCTGTATAATAAAAAAGAAGTAACCAAAGAATCAATAGCATCATATTTGGAGAAAACCAAACTTCCAGAGATCTCGGAAGCTTGGAGAAATAAGTTGAACAGTGAAGTAACTGATGAGGAAATAAGTAAGGCAATACAATCCGCAAATCTAGGAAAGGCGCCAGGGCCAGATGGACTTACGGCTAAATTTTATAAGACAATGGCCAACGAACTGGCACCATTCCTAAAAGAGGTGATGAACGGAATTTTTAGGGATCAAAGAATTCCAGACACTTGGAGCGAAGCGAATATATCATTGATCCCAAAAGAGGGCCAAGATCTGACTAACGTGAAAAATTACAGGCCTATATCATTACTTAACAATGATTATAAAATTTTTGCGAAGATATTGGCGGAGAGACTGAAGGGGTGGCTCTCGGAAGTCATAGAGGAAGAACAAGCAGGCTTTTTGCCGGACAGACAAATAAGAGACAATTTAAGGACAGTGATCAATGCTATTGAATACTATGACAAGCGTTGTGATAAAGAGGTTGGTTTCTTCTTTGTAGACGCCGAAAAAGCGTTTGACAATTTAAACTGGGATTTTTTGTTTGCCACTATGGAAAAGCTACAATTGGGAGAAAGATTCATCAGAGCAATTAAAGAAATTTATAGAGACCAGACTGCAGCAATTGTAGTGAATGATGAACTGACCAAGAAATTGACGATTAGTAAAGGAACAAGACAAGGTTGCCCGTTATCTCCATTGTTGTTTATTTTAGTATTGGAGATTCTGATGATACAAATACGACAAGATGAGGAAATACGAGGAATAAAAATAAGGGACTATTCATACAAGGTTAGAGCATTTGCAGATGACATAATGTTAATTGTAGAAGATCCATTGGAGAACATGCCAAAAGTGATAGATAAGATCAAGGAGTTTGGTGACTTGGCAGGTTTCTTCATTAACAAAAAGAAGTCAAAGATATTATGTAAAAACATGACTAAGCAGAAACAACAATTGTTAATGGAAACAACGGACTGTGAAGTAACTAGTAAGGTGAAATATTTGGGAGTTGAGCTGACTGCAAAAAATATAGATTTGTTCAAGAATAATTATGAAAAATTATGGACTCAGATAGAGAGAGACTTGATCAAATGGAATAGACTGAATTTGTCATGGTTGGGCAGGATTGCAGCAGTTAAGATGAATGTGTTACCAAGAGTAATGTTTTTGCTACAGACAATACCAATCATCAGAGACTCTAAGCAATTTGAAAAATGGCAGAGGAAAATATCAGATTTTGTCTGGGCAGGCAAGAAGCCTCGAGTGAAAGTAAAAGTTCTACAAGATGCAAAGGAAAGAGGCGGAATGCAACTGCCCAACCTGAGACTTTACCATGATGCAATCTGCCTAGTTTGGTTAAAAGAGTGGATGACATTAAAGAATAAGAAACTATTAGCCCTAGAGGGATATAAAAAAATTTTTGGATGGCACGCATACCTATGGCATGACAAAGTAAAGGTCAACTCGATGTTCCTGCATCATTTTGTAAGGAAAAGTTTATATATAATCTGGAAGAAGTACAGAATTTACCTACAAGAAGGAACCCCCTTGTGGGTGGTTCCATATGAGGTGATAGATCCGAGAGCTGTTGATAATGAACAACAATGTTTAACGTACAAAGAAATAACTAAAACTGAAGTATCTAAACTTAGAATAAAGACGCAAGAGGAACTATCACCTAACTATGATTGGTTCCAGTACAGACAGATTAGAGACTTATATAATTCGGACTCTGCAAAAGGGGGCATACGAACAGAGAACTCGGAACTAGAGCAGACCCTTCTTAAAGAAGACAAGAAAAGAATATCCAAGGTATACCAAGTATTGTTGAAATGGTACACTGAGGATGAGATAGTTAAAACACAGATGGTGAAATGGGCTATAAATTTCAATAAAGAAATAACAATGGAGGCATGGGAATACTTGTGGAAAACTACAATGAAGACAACGACATGTATTAATATTAAAGAGAACATTTTTAAAATGATCTATCGTTGGTACATGACACCAAAGAAGATTGCGCTAGGGAATTTGAACACTTCTAATAAATGCTGGAAATGTAGGAAGCATGAGGGCTCCCTCTATCATATGTGGTGGTCGTGTGAGGTAGCTAGGCAGTTCTGGGGGGAAATAATAAGAGAAATGAGTGAAATTTTACAGTTTCAAATAAATAAGAACCCAGAACTCCTGCTGCTAAACTTGGGAATGGAGGGAATTCCAGCCCATCATAGGACGTTGATATTTTATATGACTGCAGCAGCTAGACTTTTGTATGCGCAGAAATGGAAAGTACTAGAAGTGCCAACTATTGAAGATTGGATCTACAAATTGCTGTATATGGCTGAAATGGACAAGATGACAAGAAAACTGAGAGATCTGGACTCAGGGCAGTTTAACACAGACTGGGAGAAGCTGAAACAATATCTGGAGAAGAAGTGGGAGGTGGGAGGAAAACTGTGGCAGTTTGAGAACTACTGAAGTACAATAAAAGTATAAAAGAGAGGGGTGACTTTACCGGGGGAGGAAGAGAAATGTGAATTTATAAGCAGTTAGATTAATTAATTGATTGAGATATATATATAGATATGTAAAGGTTAATTGATAGAATATTGATAGAGAATAATTAACGGTTTAAACATGAGGATTGAGTAATTAACAATATTTTTTTTTACTTGATAAGACTTATATGCACCAAACTGAATGTATAGAAGAGTTAAAACGACTGACTATGTGATGAGTTATATAGAAATACTATAAAAAGAAGAAATGATTAATATATAGAGAACAAATCAAATTGTTTGATTTAAATGTGGGAAATTTTTATGGTTTATGATATATAGAAATATTTAAAATTGGAAAATGGGATAAATTGTTTATCTAAAGAAGTATAGTTTGGATGTATAATAAGTAAAAGAGTTAAAGATGTACTGCTTAATATAATGGAGAATATAGATTTGTTTTAGACAGAGGAAATTAATAGAAGTAAGGGAAAAGGGACAGAGGGTGGGAAAGCTGTTGGAAGTCAACAAAAGGGGGGGAAAGGGAGGGGGTTAGAAACGGAAAATTAGGGAAAAATTGAATGTAATGTAATGTAAAAATATTAATGTTCTAACCCAATAAAAAAATTTTTAAAAAAAAAAATAATTAACCAATGTCAATCCAATAAAAGAATTCATCTTACTTACCCCCCAAACCACGAGACCCACCTCCAATGAGACTGGCCAGCTGTCTCTATTAAACAATGCATTCGGGGGGGGGGGTTGCAGCAGGATTGCCTTTTTCAGTTATTTCCTCTGTTCCTATTCTGAAAAATAAAAGAAAAATAACTAGTATTGTGAAAAAAATAACTAGTATTGGACTATCACACTGAAGTGAAGCTTAGTCCTAAATACAGCAATGGAACTCATCTTAAAGTAAAGATACATAGGGTTGTAAGTTGGGCAGTCCTGCCAAACACCAAACAAATTTTACTTGTGACAGCAGGGATATTTTGAACCAGAATCTTATGTTCCTTCTATAACCTGAATGTTTCCATAGTGGAAACGTAACCCAAGGCATTTTTTAAAAAATGAAACGTGGACACCATGGATGTACAGCAATGAGATATATGGAAGACCTACTGGGATACCCTGGCCCCAGTGGACGTTGGCCCTGCACACAACACTGTGTATAATGATGTGGTCCTTCTCAACCTGAAGCCAAAGGAAGAGAGGGAAATGGCAATGGTTCATTTGCATGTCCAAGTTCATTCACTGTTTGTAAATATAAATACTAGTCCCGGTAGCTTGAAGGTATGTTTTTCTTTGCCTTGGATCTAAGCAATGAACCAATATTAGACTAGTCTGAAAATAATTCAGTGGCAATCCAAAATCCATAGGCAGGCAAATAGGGCAGGAAGCAGTTGACAAAGAAGCTAAAGCCACTTTCATTGAAAAGAAGGAAGATGCTTATAAAATCCTCCTGTGCCAAATTTCTCCCTCAATTTTTGGCTCCATATTATCGGTGATATTTATAGAAGCAGAATCCATAAAGCTAGAATCTGGCATCTTTTCAGGTTTCTATTTCTGAAATGCATACAATTTTTTTTAATTCAAAATATCCTCCTGTTGTTAGTGTTGATGTGTTGTGCAGAAGTAATCTTGAGGGATGGATTTTTTTAAAAAAGTAATAAATTGTTTGGCACATAAGAGATTGGTTCTGAATTAAAAGTACAGTTTCACTCTTATGCAACATAAAAATAAAATGTTGGGGGGGGGGTTGGTAGCATGGAGGTTAATTTTGATGGGCTTCTTGGTTTGTGCTGTATAGGACCAGAGAGAAAACTAACAAAAATCAAGAAGTGTTTTCATCCAAGGAAGTAAATTAAATTAGATTCATAATTTTTTTTAAAAAAATTAAAGGAATAAATACACCTCCCCAACAGAAAATCTATTATCGACTTTCTGATCCTTAACACTGGAAAATAATCAAAGCAGAACCCTAAATACAATGGAAAAGTGGACCAATAACGGAGTAGATCTGAGGGAATCTGCTCATGTTTAGATAAGACTCCATTAATTGCTTCCACTTTTGCAAGCATCAGAAAAGGAATACCAGTAACACACAACACATCGAGTTACTGCATTGCCTTTATTGTATTGTCATAAGCCAGGAAACTTACAAATGACAAAATTCTCTCTCAACCCATTTAAAGTTTTAGTAATTTGAACTGAGGGGACAATGGTGAAGCCTACCAGGCTGGCTAACTTGGTTCTGCTGACAAGAGTAAAGGTGATTTCCTGTACTATTCTCTCCTCCTCAATGACTCGGACATTATGTTGACAGATTGGTGGAGAGTCCCCGCAAGTCATAGATGACTTATGGCAACACTTGCAGGGTTTTCATGGCAAGAGACTAACAGAGGTGGTTTGCCATTGCCTGCTTCTGCAACCCTGGTATGGATGGTTTCCCATCCAATTACTAACCAAGGCCAGCCCTGCTTAGCTTCTGAGATCTGATGAGATCAGGCTCAACTGAGCTATCTAGTTCAAGGAATGCTGACAGATTCATTATCACTAAAAGCACCTTCTTAGTGCTGTTAGACTTAGAGGCATTGTGAATTGTCCCTTACATGATTGCTCAGGTCAAGGATAAATCTACTGTTGATTAGAGCGTGGGACTCTAATCTGGAGAGCTGGATTTGATTCCCCACTCCTCCACTTGAAGCCAGATGGGTGACTTTGGGCTAGTCACGGCTCTCTGGAGCTCTCTCAGCCCCACCCACCTCACAAGGTGTTTTGTTGTGGGGATAATTATGACATACTTTGTAAACCACTCTGAGTGGGCATTAAGTTGTCCTGAAGGGTGGTATATAAATCGAATGTTGTTGTTGTTGTTTGATTTTACTATTTTTCACCTACTGTTATACAGCAGCTAGAGGCACAGATCTTTTGTAAGAAGAAAGATAGGTGTCAAACATAGTGAATAGGTAAATGTTTTTTTCCCCCACTGTGGTGCTTTCATGGGAGCAAAAGCTTCTACTGGCTGAAGTATCTTTTGAAGAAATGTCAGAACTTTTCCCAAGTCAACTCAGTCATTCACACACACTGTTGGACTGCTCCTGTTCTAGTATTCAGCTAGATGTATGTAGATGTGTATGTGTGCACCTAAGATATTCACAGGTATGGTAAAGATTTGATGCGCTCCTTATTTTTCTTTCTGTTCCCAGCACATGCCTCAGCATCTTTCTATAAGCCAATTCCACATCTTGGTTTCTGTTGGAGCACAGAGATCATGACAACTCACTCATCAATCAAAATTGTTCTTAGGACTCATCAGATCCTGATAGGGTCCCATCTGGAGGTAGTTATCACAAAAAAATGTCTTTTAGTCTGGAATGTATCACTTCTGAATATTGTTAATTTGCTAAAGAAAAAGTAAGTGGAAGAGGGCCATTTTCAAATCAAATGCACATTTGAGTTTTCATTCCATTTACCCTGCAGTATCAAATGACACCAGGGTTGCCAAGTCTGGGTTGGGAAATTCCTGGATATTTGGGGTGGAGCCTGGGGATGACACGACCTCAGTAGGGTATAATGCCATAGAGCCCACCCTCCAAAGCAGCCATTTCCTCCAAGCGAATGGATCTCTGTATCCCGGAAGATCTCCAGGCCCTCCCTGGAGATTAGCAACCCTTAATGACACCCCCATTCAAGCAGTACATTACTAGTGAAAACAGGGAGTGAATTAAATGGCTTGAATGAGACACTTAGCAAACAGACATAAAATGCATGCTTTTGTAGCCTCAAGATTAAAAAGCACTGCAACTCTGAATGTGGGACTTGTTCTGTCTGGATTCACAAGCTGTGTCTGAAACAGGATATGGCAGTATCCCTTTTGATCTGGCAACCCTAAGTTGCTTTGGGCAATTATTTTCAAAACTGGCACTTTGAATTGTTCTTGTCAGGAACAAACTTCAGCAGAGCTTCCATGACTGCAATAGAATCTTATTCCACAACTGCCATTGAAGCTCTGATGAAGTGTGCTCCTGACAAGAGCAATTCTAAGTGCCCATTTTGAAAATATTGCCCAAAGCAACTTCAGGTTGCCAGGTCACAACTCAAAGATGCTGGATATAAAAATAAAAATTTTGAGGAAATGGGAAACTGTACAACCACCATTTCTGCAACATCCTTCCTCCTCCTACAGTCTACCCTGTTCTCATATCTACTATAGCAAGCAGAATCCTATTTGAGACTATTTGAACAGGCAGAGGATGAAGGTCACCAAAACTGAGAAGAGCAGGAGATGTCACAGCTGTGTTTTATATATTATCAGATCAAGAAGTGGCTATCGGAAAAAAAATACAGATCCTAATCTGAGCCAGGGTTTAGCCCAGGAACCTTGTGTCTAATGCTGGGGATCAGCCTTGAAATATACATAATAATAAAGAATGTGCAGAATGCAGTTGCTTCATTTCTCCTGTACAACCACAACCTGTCTTTATCAGAGTCCAGCTGTGTAGGGAATTCCATGCTGCTAGGTTAGAAGATGAAATTTCCAGGAAGGCTTGAGAATTTCTTAGAAAGGAAACTACATTTAAAACACCTCCCACTCCCAGATGAGCAGAGAGTACCATCTTCAGCATACCATCCATGTGCCAAGTCCAAATACCTGGAATTGTTTATTTATCAGATTTGTTTATTAAAACATTTATACACCACCTTTCCCCTTGGCTCAGTACGTGGAGTTCTTTTGCCAAGAGGATGAAAATTTTCAGGAAGTCCTATAAAACTTTCAGGGTAAGCTATTTTCAGAAACCAGATTAAATTGGCATGTGGATATTTTACTTTCTGTTTTAAATAATTCTACCTGCCTGAGACCTGCCTGATGGTGTATCTTTAAAATCTAAATAAATAAACACTATGAGAAATTCCATTTCATACTCCCCTCTGGCATGTGTCATCCTCCATTACCAACATCTGTTCAGGGACCTATACTCTAGAAGCTGCTGGCAGAGAAAAGCAGTCTTTGAGATCTTTTCTGCCTTGCCAAAGCCAAGCCCAATGCTCCAAGAGAGTCAGAGCCAAATGCTGAATATTGTGAAGTCCCTGATGTTGACATCTTTATCCCTGTGCAGCTGACTTTAGAGCTTAACCTTCCAATGGGCTGCATTAACTTTCCCATCCATGACTCGTGATGACACAATGAGTTCTCTGACAGCATGACCCATTGGAACAGAATGCCAGGGCACTGTAAAAAAGTTTGAACAAGCTTCTCAGTGCCTTTTTTAACACTAGGGAGCAATGTTCATCACAATTCCTTACTATTATATGCTTTTATAAAGAAGCTTTATCATTAACATTAGGGAAACAGAAAAATGCGCCCCCCCAAACCCAACGTATAAGTAGCTGCTGGTGTTTAGCTGTATCATCAAGGATACAACAGTCCTAGCTAACCCCTTAGATTGGTCTCTTTGAGGATCAATGTGATCCAATTTGCTACAGTTAAAATGAATTTCCTCCCAACAATTCTCAAAATTCTACTCTGAAAAATATGATGTCAACTACTTTCTGGATGAATACTAGATATGTACTTACCTAGTATTCATCTTTATTTTCGCTGTATTTTAAAAAATTTTGTAATCTTCCTTGAATCTCAGTGAGTAAAGTGGACTATAAATGAAGTAAGCAAGTAAGTAAATAAATAAATCATATTGGTCAATTTAAATCTGGATTTAACACCAAAAGAAATCTGATTTCAGTATTTGATAACTGACATTTTACAGGCTTTGGTAGTTGACATGCAATGGTATTTAACATTTGACAATATTGACCATACTGATAACTGATTTACAAAGACGTATCACAATGATTTTCAAACTTTCTACTTTTAAAAAATCTGGTTGTCTGTGAAAAAAGCCACAGACACTTGTCCCATTGAACAACTGAGTGTTCCAAATTACAGCATTAAATGTGCACCCTAGAACAGGGCCTATGTGTTCTGCAGAATATTCTAGGACATGTTCTACAGTTAGGGTTCTGAGAGTGCCTGCCAATGGCAAGCAAACTCCCAGTTATTTGCCCTATTGCATGCCAATCACTGGCAATCAGCGGGAAGTTGCAAATTGCCTGGCTATCACCCACCACCAGCAGGCAACCCAGGCAAGCATGTCAAGAGCGCGCTTCTGGAGGGGCACAGCAGCATCACTTCCTGAAATGATATCATTGCACTGGCCATGGGAGTGCTCCCGTGCTTCATGGGGGCCCATTTTGGCCCCAAATGGGCTGCTTCAGCCATTTGCAAAGCATGGAAGCACTTCTGGCACTGGCACGACAACTTCACTTCAGGAAGCAACATCATTGCATTGGTGCCAGGATAAGCGCACTTGAAGATCATTATCCTAGTGAGTAGTGGGCCCCTGTGTCCCACCAGGAGGGTATAGGCAACCCTGTCTACGGTGCACATTCAATTCACACAAGGTATTGTTGGACATTGTCACAAGCAATTGTTAACACTGCTCTAGAAGAACATGCACAATATTCCCCTTTGGCTATTCAGCATACAAGAAGGACTAGTGAGGCCTTGATTCAAATCCCCTTTTGATTATAAAGCTCATGAGGTGGCCTTGGGCCAGTCACTGCCTCTTGTCTTAATCTACTAACAATATTGTTGTGAAGATAAAATGGAGGACGGGAGAAGCTTGTGTGCTGCCCTGAGCTCCTTGGAGGAGGGACAGGGTGAAAATGTGAGCTGGACAGAGATCTTATTGAGGAACACTTAAAAAGCTTCCAACTGATCCTTAGTTTCTTGGAAGACAAGTTTGGAAACTACTGTTATCATGTATTTGATATGTTTTTGTTCATTGGTACGTAACAGTATTTGACAACTGAGGTAGTTTTTTACCTGACAGCATTTGATAAATAACATACAAAGGTAATCAGTATTTCACAGCTGACAACTTCTGGAATTTTGTTTTAAAGCCTGCCAAAAATAAAAGTTATCAAGAGATAACAATAACAATCGCTGTTTTAAATTGGGCAATAGTACAATCATATGGGAAAGATGGGCTGAGGCTGGAATTTACTCCCTCTCTCAGCCATTGGGCATAAATGCTTCTTTCAAATCCTACATAGTACCTGACAGGAAAAATGTTCATAATCCCCAGCTTCAAACAGGCAATATGTGTAATTTCATCACTGGGCTGTATCCAATGATCCATCAGTGGAAAGTACTGGTGGTCACAGATCTTTCTTGCCCCCCTCCAGTCCTTTCCAACCCCTGGAAAGTTTAGTCCGACAGGAGCAATTTTGCCCCCTCTGTATATTCCTGACCTATGTGGCAGTTAGTCCTTGCATCTCCTATGTCCCCAGGAGTACACTTTCTCAGGATCAGAAAAGACTGCTGGGGGCAAGGAGAACACAAGAAAGATATTTCAGTCTTTGCATCTGAAGATTGCTGAGTTCAGCCCAATGTCTACAGAAACAATTTAGACCAGATGCATTATTGGCTCCTGAGTCTTGTGATAATCTTTCTTTTTATTAGTTCAGTATAGATGTTTTCTAAAATGCATAAATATTTATGTTTTCAATTGCCCTGATGTATAAACTCCACTCACTGAAATTAAATTCAAATGATTCAGTGAAATGAGAGATAATGCCCAACTATCTCATTGGTACAAGTTAAATAAAATTATGAAACAAACATCATTGGATCTGAGATGGCACTTGATTAAGAAGATTAGGAATTCTGTCTGGATTAAGCTTGTTTCCAATTATGATGAACAGAGTTCCAAAAATACAAATATATGAAAAGAATGAAGAAGCACAAAACACAAATATTGACACACATCCTTCTTCTGGTAGTAAAAATATCAACAGATGAATTATTAGAATAGTCTATTGATAATATACTAAACTTACCCATTTATGACTCTCCAAACCCGCTGCTAAGACCCAGCTCCTAGAGGTTAGATTCTGCTGTCAAGTAGTATAAAATGTTGTCAATTGTATGGACAACAGGATCAATCCTTTTGTTCAGTACTAGAATCAGAAAACGCCACTATGTTGGAATCATATCAAAAAGTTAACCAACTCTTCAACCTTAATTATTGCCATATGAGAGAGTTTGAGGAAATTTTACCATACTGCTCTGCAGAAACAAACAAAAATCAACATTACTATGTGTCATGGCTTTATGACATCCAATCTTAAAATCAAACTGCGACTTAATATTAAATTTGGATGTATCCATGATCCTGCTTTTATGATACACGAATTAATATGGGCTGCATGGCATGCCTGACTGCCTCTGGAAATTCTTCTTGCCTCAAGGATTGTGTTGTTTGTCATGGGCATTTACTAGTAGGCCTCCATGGTAGTTGCACCCAAATATCTCTTGGTACTGTGCTTGTGGCAATGAGGCCTCTGACACTGCCTGGCTAAGCTGTTGCAATATCACTTGAATGGTCACAGACATTTTAACAGTTCAAGGAACAAAATTGTGAGCAATGGATGTCTATAATATTGGTCATGCTTCTGGGAACTACTTTGGACTTTTCCAAGAAACAGCTTGAAGAACAGTGAATAGCTGCCTAGCTAGTAGAACCAGAGACAATGGCAGCACACAAAAATGAACACATACTCCAGCCAATGACTGCTCTATGATACTCTCTCCAAATTTCTGATAAGCTACCTACAGCCTTTAGATTCACTTTTGTTCTCTTCTGCACAGCTAGTGGACATCACAGCACCCTTGTCTTAAGTGGTTAACATTGCTTGCCTTACATGTCAAATTGCCAACACTCCAGAAAGGGGAGGTAATTAAAAGCTTCCAGCCTGCCAAGGTCAAATTGGAAGGTAGACCCTTTCCCCTTCCCAAAAATACTCAAGACTTCCTTGACATTTCACTCTCTCCAGGGACAGTTTCTCCAGGCCTCTGACTTCATAAAAGACTCATTACTCCTAGAGGGCCTCCTTTTCAGCCCCCTCCATATTTCCACAGTCCTAATTAAAAGAAAAGCCAAAAGCATGTCTGCCTTCTGTGATCTTTAGAGAACACTGACATCCTCTCCCCACCTCAAACAGGGAGCAATCCTCCCCGCTATAATCAGCCTAGGAAGAGACCCCTGCCCCACCACCTTGCTCTCAGATTTCCTAATATTGCTTTTGTAATCTATCCTAGCCTCACAGCTGCAAGGAGTAAGTGAAAATTGCCTCTGATCCCACTGGCAGAATAGTTGCTTTAGAGGAGACAGAAGACTGTAATTTGAAGAGAACTTAAAAGAGAGGAATGGGCAGGGGGAGATGCTTGCTTGTTAGCATAGGTTTTCCATTCCTGTTTTAGGTCACTGAGTGTTTAATGCTTCAGTTCAGCAAGCAGCAATAGATTAAACACATAGCATACAGTTTATATATACTCCTCCTGACAAAGTTTACTCTTCCAGGAACATAAAAGTAATCACAGCCCTGATTTTACTATTCTGTTGTATATTTGCTGGAATGGTATTCAATTTTCCATAGCTTTCAAGGTATTTAATTTAGAGGCGTAATGGCCTAAGGATTGCCAAAAAGCCAATTTTAAACCATTCAGAGGATTTCTTTTTTCCCAGCTGACTTTATGAATGCTAAAATTCCAGTATCTGTATTGTGACTAATAGTATAACCACTGCTTGTCTTTAGACCAACATTAGACTGCAACGACTGAATGCAACAATGGGCTCCTTTATCTTTAATAATAATATAAAAGAGGGATAATAGAGAAGAGAAATTTCAATAAGTACTGTTTTTGCTGTTCCACTTGTGACAGATTTCACTTTCCAAAATTCTTCTGTCCACGCAACTATTTAGACAACTGATATCTATTTCAACAGGTCACCATGGGCACTGCTGTTAATTAATTAGGGACTTCTACAGATACTTCCATCCTAAGATGTTTCCAAGACAATGCTTGAGGATAAGCAGTTAGTGGAAAATGCTGTCAGGTTCAGAATACTGTATTGTACTGCTTCGCTTAACCGACTCCATTTTTAATCCTTTCAGTGTTTTAGTGCTCTGTCTCCACAGGTGCCAAGGTTCCCAGGCAGCTATCTCACAGAAGAGGATTGTTTTGGCTACCGACGTTCCACCAAGAACCGGCCTTGGGAACTTTCGCTTTCCTGACTTCAAAGGGGTTGTTTTGAGAACTACGGGGGGAGGTTGGGCCTACTGTGATCTGTTACTTTGTACCTCATGCTTTGCTAGTCATTGGTAACAATGCATATGTACCATCCTGAATATTGCATTCAGGCTAGTGGACTATAATGAACTTTTTATCCAGTAAAAGCCTTTTGGAAACAATGGACTGTTGTCTGATTGCAGAGGGTAGTCTGGAGTAAGGACATTATCTAGCCACAGTTCTGACATTTTGTTACCAATCACCTTTCCAATGCCTAAGCCGGATCAAATGGACTCCAAAGCTGTCCCAGACAGGGATCCTTTGTTTGACCCGCATGCCTCTCCCGGCTCTCAAGGTTTGGAAGCCCAAGAACCAGTACCGCGAGGAGACGGCTCCTCGGTTACAACGATTTATACCCTCGCTCCCAGTAACGCTGATACTCGGCCTAGAGCCACAGCCGCGCCACTCTTCAACTTGCCCACCCCGATGCAGTGGGGTGCAAGGCCAAGGGAGACGAGGGACCGGAGAGCTAGCGCGATGTTTACACAGCTACAGCTGGATAGTCGGCGCAGTTTGGAATCCATACCCGAACAAACCGCTGGCCGACCGTGGCTGTTCTGGAACAGGATGACCGAACAAACGGAATGGGAAACGTCCCGCCGTGGCGCCCTGAGTTGGGATTATGCGGAAGTCACCCCGTGGTCGGGGCAATCAGATGTAAGTGAGCACCAATGGGTGCAGCTCCAGAGCTGGACGATTGCCATTGATTCAGGAATATCAGCGATCACTGGCCTGACAAAAGGAGTTTTAGCCGTGAGATCTCAAGAGGAACAAGGGATAGAAACACCCTTACCGTGGCAGCAGACGCTAACCACGGGACCGCTGCCCGAAACTATACCGACCTCACAGACGATGGGAGATGTGGGGTCCACAGAACTACGGGAGGAGGAAACTACAGATAGAGTACAGCTGTTGGAGAACAGACTCCTAAATATAGAAGAAAGTTTGGCCAATGCCGTCCACCTGCTATCGGTGCTAGTGGCGGGGGACAGAGGCCGTGTTCTGCCAGCTGGTCTACCTGACATCAGCCGGAGTTTGGCTAACTTGCAAAATCAACTGTGGCCGCAACAACCACCAGAGACGGGAGACGAGGACTCTGTCACCGGGGAAAGACCCTGCCCAGAAGATCCTTGTCCAGACGAACCCCGTCCTGATCAACCGATCATACCAGGAGACGTCGGTGCCGGCGGGGGAGCTGGAGAACCGTGTCCGGAAGACCCTCGTCCCGATCGCCCTATAACTCCAGCTGGTAGTGGGACTGGAGGAGGAGGGGGAGATCCGCGACAACCGCTAGAGCCAACTTCCCCGATAGTCCCACCACCCACAACTCAAGCGAGCCAGCCCCCAAACCTTCCAGGAGGAACCACACCCCCGGTCATCCCAGGAGCGGACAGGCCTTTTCCGACACCGGGGCCGCGGGGGGAAACGGTTCCTCTCCAACCCATCTCTCCTCACCCGCCGCCGTTGCGTCCAGCTCCCACTCCCCATCAACCCGTGCCTGGGGGCCTACCGAGAGGGCGTCCGACACCTCTTCGGCCAGCACCAGTGCATCCGGCACCAAGAGGACCCCAGCCTATCCCATAGCCGATTCCGGGGGCGCCGGGGATTCCCCAGCCGATCCCGGGAGCGCCTTGGCCGCACCAACCTCAACCCTTCCCTCAGCATCCTCCGCCACAGCTACCGCCAACGTCGCGACAGCCTCCCTTACAACTCGCTCCGCTGGATGCCTACCCAATGCCAGCACCAGCCCCTAGACAAGATCTTCCCATGGGATGGGTCAAACTGGACGCTACGTTTGATGGAGACCCTTCCAAATTGGGATTCTTCCTGGTACAAGTAGTACAATTTTTCAATCGATGGGGACATCTCTTCGGGAGTGAGGCCAGTCAAATAGAGCATCTGGGATCACGTCTCCAAGGTAAAGCGGCCGACTGGTATGTGGGACTTTATAACGTGGGGGCCCCTGAGTTAGATACGCTCCAAGGGTTAGTGGATGCGATCCGAGCCCAATATGAAGACCCCCTAGAAGAAACTAGGGCCCGAACGGAATTACAGGCTATTAGGCAAGGCAGCATGTCGGCTAGAGACTATGCCACTAAATTCCGGCAACTCGCTGCCAAATGCCCAAGGTGCGAAGAGTCCACCAAGATTATTTTGTACAAACAAGGTTTAAATCCTAAATTGTTGGACCGAGCTGTCATGCAGGATAACCCTCCTACGCTGTTAGGGTGGATACAATTGACCTGCGAAGTTGAGAATCGTTTGCTAGAAGTTCGCCTGGTGGAACAACACCAACAACCTCCGGGCCAAAGACGCTCCTCCACCCCTCTCAGGGGGAGCCGGGGGGCTGGATATGCCACTCGTGGAGCAAGAGATGCTAGATGGCAACAAGGACTATGTTTGCAATGTGGCCAAAGTGGTCATTTTGCGGCGCAATGCCCTTATCGGCCTGTGTAAAGACCTCTGCTCCAACTAAGACGTCCAGCCCCCACAACCTACCCGGCGCCATCGCGCCCCACTCCAGCTCCAAGAACCGCTCCAAGAGGTAGGGGAGCCTCCGGGAGGAACCTCCCCGAAAGAGGACTAGAATCGGAAGAAATTATGGAACACGATCCAACAGCCCTAACGGGGGGAGAGAATCCAGATAGCCCCGCCTCGGGAAACGAAATGGATCTGTCGTAAAAGGACCCAAACGGCAGATCAAACTCCCGCCGGTTCCGGTGTCTAACCGACCCCGTGGGTCCATACTCTTCATACCTGTAACATTGGTGAATCCTGACAAGAAAATGCACATTTGCATACAAGCCCTAATTGATTCGGGCTGCTCCAGAGACATTATCGCACCAGCGCTAGTAAATGGACTAGTACTTCCTGTAAAAGATTTGGAAATACCGGTAATTTTCGAGCAAATGGATGGCACTAATATGAACCCAGTCACTACCGAAACCACTCCGATCATAACCGGCATGGGACAACATTGGGAAGTAAGGTCATTCGTCATTAGTGCCACAGCGAAGTACCCTTTGATCCTAGGAAGCCGGTGGTTATGCGATCATAACCCATATATCAATTGGGCAGAGGGAAGCATCACCTTCTCCCACGAATCATGCAAAGATCATCATTGGAATCAAAATTGGGGTAATAACCCTACAGTAACTGTGCCTGCTCTCCTCACCCAGGAAGAAATTAACCAAATACCTAAATAATACAGAGCGTACACCCAAGCCTTCACAGAGGAAGAAGCTAATACCTTACCTCCTCACAGGAGGACGGACTGTGCTGTGGAGATTTTACCGGGCGCCTCGTTGCCCAAAGGCCGTCTATATCCCATGAGCCCTAATGAAAGAGAGGAGCTCCGCAAGTTCATAGACCAGAATCTTCAAAGAGGATTCATTCGCCCGGCTAATAGCCCCCACGCAGCGCCAGTGCTTTTCGTCAAAAAGAAGGATGGGGGCTTAAGACTGTGTACGGACTTTCGAGGACTCAACGCGGTCTCCTCCAGCAACGCCTACCCCATCCCCCTCATCAGGGATCTAATCAACGTCGTGGCACAAGGTAAGGTCTTTACGAAATTAGATTTAAAAGACGCTTACTTCCATGTCCGTATCCGAGAAGGGGATGAATGGAAAACCGCTTTTAACACGCCCCTCGGACAATATGAATACTTGGTCATGCCATTCGGGCTGGCCGGGGCACCCTCGGTTTTCATGTCCATGATCAATGAAGTGCTGCATGAATTTTTATACAAAGGTGTTGTTGTGTACCTTGATGATGTGTTAATCTATTCGGAAACTGAAGAGGAACACGTGGACCTTGTAAAAAGGGTCTTAACCACTCTTATGAATAACAAACTGCCCATAAAGCTCTCGGAGTGTGAGTTCCACAAAACTGAACTCACTTATTTAGGCTACTGTATTTCCCAAGAGGGCTTGAAAATGGATCCCGGCAAAATACAAGCAGTCTTAAATTGGCAAACCCCCACAACCCACAAAGAATTGCAATCCTTCTTGGGCTTTGCCAACTTCTATAGAGAATTCATAGCGAACTTCGCTCAAATCACACTCCCCCTAACCGAACTGTTAAAAAAACAAGGGGGACCAAGCCAAAAAACCAGGTGCGAAATTGTCTTGGACACCTGAATGCCAAACGGCGTTCCATCAACTCAAAACGCAGTTTGTATCAGAGCCCGTCCTGCAGCATCCTGATGAAAATCGCCCCTTCATAGTGCAGGTCGACGCCAGCGATGCCGCAATTGGGGGGGTGTTGCTACAGCGGGGGACAGATGATAAACTCAGGCCCTGCGCTTTCCTCTCCAGGAAATTCTCAGAGGCGGAAAGGAATTGGAATGTTTGGGGAAAGGAGGCTTTTGCTGTAAAAGCGGCCCTCACTAACTGGAGACATTGGTTAGAAGGCACTCGACATCCGTTCGAAGTCTGGACGGACCATAAAAATTTAGAGGCCCTCCGCAGCCCTCGCAGGCTAAACGCCAAACAACTGCGGTGGGCAAAATACTTCTCCAAATTTGATTTCACTTTAAATTTTCTCCCAGGCAAAACCAACTTCTTGGCCGTCGCTCTATCACACATGCCCCAACACAAAAGCAAAAGGGAGGAGACAATTGACACAGTGTTTTCGCCTACGCAATTAGGGGGCGTGGTGACCACACGCAGCCGCACAACTCTACCCCCTCAACCCGATCAAGGGTGGAGACAAAAATTGAAAGCTGAAGTGGAGAAGGAGGGGGGAAATGTGCCCAAAGACAAGCTGCAATGTTCTGACCAAGGGGAATGGCTTTGGGGAGATCGCTTCTATGTACCCAAGAGTTTGAGAAAAGAAGTTTTACAACGCTGTCATGATGCTCCCACTGCGGGGCACTATGGGTACTTAAAGACGCTTCACCTAGTCCAACGCCAGTTTTGGTGGCCGGGCATGCGCAAAGACATCTCCCAATATGTAGCGTCATGCCCCATTTGTCTCAGCGCCAAGTCCCGTAAAGGCAAACCTCCAGGACTCTTACAGCCATTAGAAACGCCAAGTAGACCGTGGGAAATAATCTCTATGGACTTTATCACTGACTTGCCCCCCTCAAAGGGGCACAACTGTATATTGGTCGTGGTTGATTTGTTCTCCAAGCAAGCTCATTTCATACCGTGCACCACCATTCCCTCAGCTAAAAAATTAGCCGACATTTTCCTGGAAAACATTGTAAAAATACATTCTTTTCCATCCAAGGTGATCTCAGATCGCGGCGGACAATTCGTTGCCAACTTCTGGTGGTAGCTTTTGCAACTGCTGGGCATTGAACAAGGTTTGAGTTCAAGCCATCACCCAGAAACAGACGGACAATCGGAAAAAACTAATCAGATATTAGAACAATTTCTACGCTGTTACATTAATTTCCAACAAGATAATTGGTGTGACTTGCTTCCCTTGGTCGAGTTTTCATATAATAACAGCGTGCACGCTTCCACGGGGGAAACTCCCTTCAAAGTCGTCTATGGCTTCCACTTCAAGCCGTTCCCGTTTGAAGCGCTCCCCCCCCCCATTGCAGTTTCCCAAGACGTCTCCGAATGGTGGGGGGAGGCAGCCCAACAATGGACTGAAATTAGAAAACATCTCATCAAAGCCAAACAAGATTACAAAAAGTACGCTGACCGCCATCGTGCGGCGGAATGGGAATTGCAACCTGGTGATCTCGTTTACCTTTCTACAAAGAATCTGAAAGTAACCCAGACCAGCCGCAAGGTAGCGTTAAAGTACCTGGGACCTTTTCCTGTTCGCAAGGTAATCAACAAAGTGACTGTTGCCTTAGACTTACCAAAGAATTTGCGCCACGTACATGATACCTTCCATGTCAGTTTATTGAAAAAAGCCCCTTCTGCAGACCAATGGCACACCCGTGCTCCTCCCATCCCTACGTTAATTGATGATCAAACCCACTATGAAGTTCAACAAATACTGGACTCTAAAATAAAACGGAATCAGTTGTTTTATCTCATCAGATGGAAGGACTTTGACTCTGGGTTCGATGAGTGGGTGAATTCTGTGCATGTCCATGCTCCTAGATTAGTTAAAGCATTTCACTCTCGCTACCCACATAAACCTGGGGGGGAGCATCTTAGAGGGGGCAGAATGTCAGGTTCAGAATACTGTATTGTACTGCTTCACTTAACCGACTCCATTTTTAATCCTTTCAGTGTTTTAGTGCTCTGTCTCCACAGGTGCCAAAGTTCCCAGGCAGCTATCTCACAGAAGAGGATTGTTTTGACTACCGACGTTCCACCAAGAACCGGCCTTGGGAACTTTCGCTTTCCTGACTTCAAAGGGGTTGTTTTGAGAACTACGGGGGAAGGTTGGGCCTACTGTGATCTGTTACTTTGTACCTCATGCTTTGCTAGTCATTGGTAACAATGCATATGTACCATCCTGAATATTGCATTCAGGCTAGTGGACTATAATGAACTTTTTATCCAGTAAAAGCCTTTTGGAAACAATGGACTGTTGTCTGATTGCAGAGGGAAGTCTGGAGTAAGGACATTATCTAGCCACAGTTCTGACAAATGCTACCTGCTCAAGGAGTGCCTACTGTCAGGATTGCCCTCCAGGGCATCCTAAGCAGGAACTATACTTGATAGCACAAAAGCCAGTGAAACTACAGGAATCAAACTGGGGACAACACATAGTAGTCTGAATACTTTGATGCTAGTAGACATGATCTGTTGTTTGTTGCCCTTGCAAAAGTTTAAGAACAATTAACATGCCACTCCTCCAATGAAGAAACATTTGAAGCCAAAACAAAAAGGCATGGGATGCCTTTTTGTAGACATAGTGTTTGCATAGGAGATTTTTATAGGCATAGTGTCTGCATATCCCCATCTGAACACTAACTCTGGAACAAGCTAGTAGGGTTCCAGATTTCTCCTCCTCTCTCCCCCACTCCATCCCAGGTGCTCAGTTGTACAAATCTGAGTACAGATTTGGAGTAAGATTATGAGTGAGTAAGATTATGGAGTCAGTTTTCTTGGCTGTCACATGTCCTTTAGATGTAGAAAAGAGCAAGAGTCCATTAGCACCTATAAGATTAACAACATTTGTGGTAGGGTATGAGCTTTCAGGAGCCACAGCTCACTTCTTCAGATACAGCTAGAGTGTGAGTCCATCCGTCCTTATATCTTGGAGAGTGGAGTGATAACAGAAGCTGAATGATAATGGCCAGCGAATGACAATGGCAGGCATGATTGAGTAGGGTAGGGTGCAGAGGGGTAGTGGGTGTTGAGAAATGGGTGTTTAGTGAGTGTGCTGAGAAGTGGGTGTTTAGATGTGGAATGGAAAGCAGAAGTCCAAGAAATTAGTCTACTGGTCCTGGTGTCTTTTCCCCATGGCTGTCAGTGCAAACATATGTACAATTAAGTATAACAGGTGTCCCACCAATATCTTATTCTATTCAGGTAAGAGTGGACTGTAAACTAAATATTGAGCAGTCAGTGTGATGCAGTGGCAAAAAAGGCCAACTCGATCTTGGGTTGTATCAAAAGGGCCATTGCATCAAAATCGCAGGAGGTCATAGTCCCTCTCTATACTGCCCTGGTCAGGTCACACCTGGAGTACTGTGTGCAGTTCTTGAGGCATCACTTCAAAAAGGATGTGGACAAAATTGAGTGGGTGCAGAAGAAAGTGGCGAGAATTATTAGGGGTCTGGCGACTGAGCCTATGAGGAAAGGCTGAGGACCTTGGGAATGTTTAGTTTGGAGAAGAAGAGATTGAGGGGGGACATGATTGCTCTTTTTAAATATTTGAAAGGTTGTCATTTAGAGGAGGGCAAGGAGCTGTTCCAGTTGGCAGCAGAGGATAGGACATGAAGCAACAGGCTTAAATTACATGCAGAAAGGTACCGGCTGGATATTAGGAAAAACTTTTTCACAGTCAGAGTAGTTCAAAGGTGGAATCAGCTGTCTAGAGAGGTGGTGAGCTCCCCTTCACTGGCAGTTTTCAAGAAGACGCTGGATGAATATTTGTCAGGGATGCTTTAGGCCCATCCTGGATTGGGCAGGGCGTTGGGCTAGAAGGTCTGTATGGCCCCTTCCAACTCTGTGATTCTGTGATTCAGGTACTTAGGAATGTAGAAAGGAGCTAATTTCCATTCACAAATTAAAGATGTCTTTCTACTAGATAATGTTTCTTGTGCTTGAGGTCCTGATATCAATGAATTAATAGCAAGATAAGGCCTCTTCATATATATACACAAACAGTACCAGCCAGGCCTCAGAGACAAAACACCTCCTTATATTCCATGCTCCTAATGAGGAGGTAGCTCATCTGCCTCAGCTCATCCTTTCTTCTATCCATTCATTTTGTACAACATTCTAAAATAAGTGGAATGGGGGAGCCTTGCCAACATACTGTCATGAAGAAGCAAGAGGTTAATAGATCTTTGATATTTATGTATGGTGAAATAACCTGCTGGTTATAGAAGGCATTTCTATAACAGGGAACCTGTATCTAACTGCTTGAATCAAGGGAGTTCACTGTATTCTGTCCACCCTTCTTTCAAATACAGATGCCAACTTCAGACCTTGTCAGGGTTGCCAACATCCAGGTCGGGCCTGGAAATCTCCTGACTCTAGAGATTAGTTCACCTGCACAAAATGCCTGCTTTAGAGGGTGGACTCTATGGCATTATAGCCTGCCAAGGTCCCTCCCCTCCCCAAACTCTGCCCTACCTAGTCTCCACCCCCAAATCTCAAAGAACTTCCCTACCTGGAGCTAGCAACGCTAGACCTTCTGCAAGTTTTTGTATCTTTAGGAGTGCCTGAAGGGAGAATTTTGGCAGCCATATTTTTGTAACAACAAAAGCTGTGCCATGCAGAATTCCCTCTTCTATGCCTCTTGTAAAGATACAAGAACTTCTCAAGATCTGAACTGAGAACGTTAACTTAGATCAAATTTAGCTCTAAACATTACATGACTGCTACTTCAGAGTGGAGGGATGTTATGATAGTGTGTGCAGGGCCCTGATGGGAAAACAATTCAACTCAAGAATTATGATCTTTCAGAAAACTTAACTTCAACTTATTATTTTTCAGGAAGTACAACAAAAATTGGCATTCAGATAGTTAAGGTTTTCTGTTTTCCATCTTTTCCTAGGCCGATTCGAGAAGGGCACAAATAAAGCGAGTGCTTTCGCTTTTTCAGCGACCTCACTCGTAAAAACCCGCAATTTCCCGTCCCGGCTTACCTGCGGTCCATAGCGCTCGGTTGCGCTCTATAAGTGGACGGTGTGAACGCGGTATTGCGGGTTTGCACACTTCTGGACGCATCGTCGCCGCGGAGAGGCCCTCCCCTTTCCCTCCTTCCTTTGCCAGACGGGCGGCAACAATATTCCCTTAATTTTTTTTTTAAAACCGGGCACCATTTGCGCAGTCACACGTTTGCGCACATCGAACTGCGCAAATGCGCACAAATGCACAAATGCACAAAAGCGCACAAAAGTCGACGCTGCGTATTCGCATACCTGCACGTTTGCGCACTTGCGCAAAACACGTAAAAAAAATTTTTTTAAAAAAAAACTGAAATGCGAACCAATGAAGGCCCCTGACGTCAACTGTGACAGGGAGGAAACAACCAATCCTGGGTACCTCAGTTGGCCGTGCGAACATCCGGAAGCGGGACGGCACGGCACGCTGCGAGACAAAGTGGATGGAGACGAAAGTGAACGCGTGGCCGGTAAGCGATTATTTCTGTAGAAAAAATGCAATTTCTGGCCATCTGGAATCGGCCCTAGTTAGTTTAGCAAACATTTGGAATGAGAAATACAGTTAGTTACATTTGGTAAAATGATCCCATTTGTATATAGTAAAAGTGGGAACAAACAAGGGCATTACATAAAGATTGTGTTTTTCCTGATCTAATTTGCATCCATAAAGGTTTCAAGGTTCTAGCCATTGAAACTTTCCATTCTTTGCTCCTCTAGCGTCTGTAATTCTCGTAAGTGAGCATACTTTGAAAGATAAAAAAGAAACAGATGACTGAAATCCTAAATTCATTTAAGGCTGACAGCATGTGTGCATTTATTTAAAGACATTGCTACTAGAATGACAATTTACAAAATAAGACACTAGAGGTGCAGCCATGATTTTATTTTTATTCTTGATCTATGTTCTTGTATTCTAATTTTTAAAAGTCTACACGTACTTTCTACATATAACATTTGGCAAGGGCATAATATCACATATACGATGTTAGCTGTTTTACAAGTGGAAAGGGTGGAATCAGAGAGTGGTTTATTTGTGCTAGGATTCAAAATAGATGATGCCTTGACTGAAAGATTACATATATTACAATTTCTGCAAGGAAAATGCCTCATTGGTTATGAGGATTTAGCTGTAACTTCCGGATCATTTGAATGCACTAGTATATCTCTTAAATTCCTTGGCTGACGATAATCAATCATTGGAGCCTTTTCACACCCTGGTAAGTCACTTACAATATGCCAATGCTTGCCAATGATTTTGCTAATTTTAGTGGATAGTGGGATGTAATCAATTGCCCATCTAATTGACCTGTTGGATTCCCTATTTTTAGGTGTTAATAACGCATCTTCACTCAGCAGGGATCAGGAGCAGAGAGGGGGCAATGCCCACCTTCACCCAGCTGGGATCAGAAGCAGAGCAGGAAGCAATGCCCACCCCCCACCTTCAACCAGCTGGGATCAGGAGCAAAAGAGGTGGCAATGCCCACCTTCCGCCTTCACCCAGCTGGGATCAGGAGCGGAGCAGGAAGCAATGCCCACCCCCCACCTTCAACCAGCTGGGATCAGGAGCAAAAGAGGTGGCAATGCCCACCTTCCGCCTTCACCCAGCTGGGATCAGGAGTGGAGCAGGAAGCAATGCCCACCCCCCACCTTCAACCAGCTGGGATCAGGAGCAAAAGAGGTGGCAATGCCCACCTTCCGCCTTCACCCAGCTGGGATCAGGAGCGGAGCAGATGGCAATACCAACCTGTCCTTCATCCAACTGGGATCAGGATGGGAGCAGGTGGCAATACCCACCCCTCGCATTTACCCAGCTTGGATCAGGAGTGGAGCAGGTGGCAATGCCCACTCACCCTTTACCCAGCTGGGTTCAGGCATGGAGCAGCGGGCAATATCTGCCCTCCACCTTCACCCAACTGGGATCAGGAGTGGAACAGGTGGAAATGCCCATCCCCTCTTCACCCAGCTCGGAACAGGAGCAAAGCAGGTGGCAATGCCTGCTCCCTCCTTCACCCGGCCAGATCAGGAGCGGAGCAGGTAGCAATGCCCACCCCCACCATCCAGCTGGGATCAGGCACAGTCCAGGTGGCAATGTCTGCCCCCCCCGCCTTTACCCAGTTGGTATCAGGAGCAGAGCAGGTGGCAATGCCCTCCCCCCTTCTCCTGGCCAGAATCAGCTGCAGAGCAGGAGGAAATGCCTGCCCCCCCTTCAGCCAGCCAAGATCAGGCACAGAATAGGAGGCAATGCCCATCCCTTCTTCACCCAGCCGGGATCAGGAGTGGAGTAGGTGGCAATGCCCACCCCTGCTTCACTTGACTGGGATCAGGTGTGGAGGAGCCAGAAGGCCCTCCCTTTCACTCAGCCGGGATCAGGTGCAGAGGAGGTGGCCATGTCCACCCCCCTGCCTTCATCTGGCTGGGATCAGCGACGGAGGAGGAGGTTATGCCTGCCTGCCCACCCGCCCTCCCCTTTCTAGAGCCCGTTGTATTTTTTTCCACAACAGGCTTTGTTGCTAGTATTTTATATTCTAAACAGAGAGATTCAGCAGGGCTCAATTTTTTTTAGGTTTTGTACACTCTGATCTGATTACTATCCCTATATTCCCAGAATTTGAGGATGGGTTGTAGGTAAGCAGTGTTTTGCTGTGGAAATGAACTCAAAAGAAACGGTGTTGCTCTAATAGTGAGACAAAATATAGCACAAGCAGTTAAGAGCTACAACTCAAAGTCTGACCAAGTAATATCAATCAGACTTCAGGGAAAGCCTGTTAACATAACCATCATTCAAGTTTATGCTCCAACTATGGTTGCTGAGGAGGAAAAAAGAGAAAAAAGTTATGCAAGTGTCCAAGAAGAAATTGATCATACATCTAAACAATATATACTGATAATCATAGGCAACTGGAATGCAAAAGTAGGTGATAACGCAGAATCAAACGGAAAATTTGGATTAGGATCACGAAATGAAGCAGGATAGCGGCTCATAGAATTTTGTGAAGTCAACAATCTGTTCATTGCTAATACATGCTTCAGGCAACCAAAAAAACGATTGTATATGTGGAAATCACCAGGAGACCAATACAGGAACCAAATAGATTACATAATTGGAAGCAGAAGATGGATAAGCTCTATTCTCTCTGCTAAAACAAGACCAGGAGCTGATTGCGATACAGATCATGAGTTGCTAATATCAAAAATTAGAATAAAGCTGAAGAGAAACACTAAAAGAATCATAGTGCCAAAATACAATCTAAATAATATTCCTGAAGAATTTAAAGACCAAATAAAGAACAGATTTGCAATACTAAGGCTAATTGATCATGAGCCAGAAGAACTGTGGCTAAAATCAGAAATATTATCAAGGAAAAATGTGCATAGACTATTCCTGTAGCCTAAAGAAAGGAAAAGCCTAAATGAAGCATAAATTTGAGTGATGGTTATGTTAACAGGCTTTCCCTGAAGTCTGATTGATATTACTTGGTCAGACTTTGCGTTGTAGCTCTTAACTGCTTGTGCTATGTCTGGCCTCACTATCAGAGCAACACCATTTCTTTTGAGTTCATTTCCGCAGTGAAACACTGTAGTTTTCTGACTGAAAATGTCCTGAGTCGGTCCACATTAGTTCACTCACACCCAGGACTGCAATGTTTAAACATTCCATTTCTTGTTTTATGATTTCTAGCTTACCTGGCTTCATAATTCTTACGTTCCATGTTCCTATTATGTGTGTCACACAGCTTTGGACATTCCTTTTGCATCTATTCACATCCACAACTGGATGTCTTTTCAGCTTTAATCCAGTCCCATCATTAAGAATAGCGCTATTCAAACCTGTCCTTGGCTCTTCCCCAGTAGCCAACTGAGTGCCATCCAACCTGGGGGTCCTGTCTTCCAGCACAATATTTTTTTTCATTTTGGATTGTCTCATCATAGGGTTTTCAAGCTAAAAGATTAACCGAAGAGGTTTACCATTGCCTTCTTCTGCTTCGCAGTACTAACCAGGGTTAGCTGAAGTGACACTGCCATTGTCTATGAAAGATCCTTCGCCAGTGTCACCTTCCACTACTGCTGCTGCCCAGTAGCTAACCTTCAAGGATTCCTCCACTTCCATCACCATTGGAACATTCAGCTTACTTCTTCCGATGTGATTGTTGATTCTTGAAGGGGGTGTGGATGCATCAGTGCATAATGGGCCAAATTTCATAACTGAATTAAAATTCAGAATTGGCACCAGCCCAGCCGGAACAAACCAATAATAGAATGGAGTTTGTTCAGAAATCCTGGATTTGAAACTGAAATGGAGATTTTTTTTCAGTGCACATCTCTAACTAGTGACATGTCAGTTGGTGGTTGCTGCTGGGACTAGCCCTGATGAGTCTTCCCTCAAACATCCTATAGGATGGTTATGAAATGACCTATTGGCCGCCGCAGGTGTTGCCTTCACTGTGTCAACAGTGAGGAGTCTGGGTGTGATTCTAGATGCTTCCCTAGGTCTCGTCGGTTGCCAGAGCTGTATTCTTCTATCTCTGGCAGGTCAGGCAGCTTGCTCCCTACCTCTCTACTCATTACTTAGCTACAGTGATCCATGCGATGGCCACCTCCAGATTGAACTACTGTAATTCACTTTATGCAAGGTCGAATCCACATTACTCATTCTAAGTCGCATGTTCCCCGCATTCCCCACGCAGTCCCGAGTGCTGGTCACATTACCTCATTAAACAGACGCATTTCATTCGCATTTCTCCCGAATATGTGGTTACAGGTTTTCAACGGGAGTTTCACGGTGGCCGTGAACGGGCCAATGTGCAATTTACACGTTTTTTTTAAAAACCACCCCCCTTCCTGTCTCTCCGGCCGTTCCGAGAGTTCCTATTGGCTGATTCAACTTGCAAGTGCTCCGTAGTCTGCAAAAGACTGTTTTTGACTTCATAGCATTGGATTTATTGATTATGCTGTTTCTGAATCAAATCTGGTAGTTTGAAAAATCATTTTGGGGTGAATCCATCCTCAGAACGGACTCGCGAAACTTCCTTTTTATCTGTTTTTTATTTTTTTTTATTTTATATTACTGTAATATCGAAATTACGAAATATCAAAATAATGACACTCCAAGGAGGTGAAATTTCAGTAAAATTCAGGCACTGAACTGTCCTGCATAGGAAATGCCCACGAAAGCTTCCCACATGCTTCCAAATTTCCAAAAAAGAAACGGGAGAGAGCCATCAGTGCTGTCAGTGGGGGAAAGAGAGGCATCATTATCTTCAATGATGTTTCTTTATAAGGCAAGATCGAAATAACGGAAAAGTGCGCTCAAAAAATTTTTTAAAAATGGGCGGGGAAAAAAGGTCCCGCCCAAAAAAGCAGTTTTCGAGCGGCCGTGTGACCGGAGGGACGCGCGAGAAAGACGGATTGGAAGCAGGAATGTGAACGAAGAGGAAAAAATCGCGGACTGGAGGCAAACGGAAGATATCCGATAAACATGCGGGTAATGGGTGAATGTGGATTCGACCCAGGGCTACCCTTGAAAGTGACCTGGAAACTGAAACTGGTTCAGAATGTGGCAGTGCATGTCCTTATGGGGACCTTGTTCATGGAATGTATTTGACCTGTGTTGCACGCAGGCGGGGCGGGGGGCGCCGGGGGGAGCGGCGCAGCCGCGACCCCCGGAGGCCCGGCTGTCTTGGTCTTGGTCTTGGTCTTGGTCTTGGTCTTGGTCTTGGTCTTGCCGCCCGCCGCCCGCCGCCCGCCGCCCGCCGCCCGCCGCCCGCCGCCCGCCGCCCGCCGCCCGCCGCCCGCCGCCCGCCGCCCGCCGCCCGCCGCCCGCCGCCCGCCGCCCGCCGCCCGCCGCCCGCCGGGGATGGGGATGGGGATGGGGATGGGGATGGGGATGGGGATGGGGATGTTTATTTTTGGCAACCTCTTCATGCAAAACTTAAAACTTTTGTGGTACAATGTTGTAATATTATAAAAAGATAAAAATTTCATAAAATTGTAATTTTACTTACAATCCAACTCAAATAAGTATATATATAATTCATACAGTATTGCTTCTATAATCATATTAGGCATAAATATTAAACATAACTTTTAATCATTAAATAAAAAGTATTAAATACTCGGTAGTTTTATCTTAAATCTTGAGCAGCTTGAAACCTTCAAGTGAGAACTGAAAACACGTTTCTCTGTTTTAGAGACACTATTTGTCAGTACAAAATAAACAGGATGGATGTTTTTGTTGCACTCTCCCAACCAGGAGACAGACTTCTCCTAAGAGTTTAATGGCTTCTTTCATTAACAAACGCTAGTCTTTTTCATTAAGTGAGGTATCAAAATATAAATGATTATTTAAGTAAAACAGAAAAATAGAACAGATGAACAGAAGAATTAAGTTTCCTAACATTTTTTAATGAGATCTAACTCAATCAGATTAACGATGAAATGCATTCAAGTTACCATAGCACATATTACAAGGATAAGTTTCCTGCCTAGATCTTCATGAGATTTCTTTTGGCCAAAACCCTGATCTGCTATTTGGATTACCATTTTTATATATTATCTTATGCGGAAATCTAAGATCTTTTCATATGATAACATAGATAAATATCAAACCAATCATAATTTAATTATTTTTTACTATTTCCAATCATGTGACATTCTACCTAGCCAAAAGTACCACTATGCCCAGCTGCAAGGTAAGAGATATGGATAGTAAAAATGACGGGAAAAGTTACATGACCAGGTCATCCTTGGTCTCTGCTAACAATTACAGAACATTTATCTGATACTGTTCACTATTTTTAATTGGCTGTCAAAGATAAAGAAGCACCAGTTATACACCGTACTAGAAAAAGAACTACAGTGAAGTTCATACAGCGTTATTTAGAATGCATATGTTTCACTAAGTATATGTTCTAAACCATAATCAGCAGTCTACTGGTTTGAATCCCACTACTGATATGAGCTCAGTAGGTGGCCTTGGGTCAGCCACTCCTCTCAGCCCCAGCTCCATTGTGGGGATAAGAATAACACTAACTTGTTCACTGCTCTGGGTGAGGCACTAATATGTGTAGAAGAGTGGTATATAAGCACAGTTATTATTATTATTATTTATATTTCCATGACGCCATCCCTTGACCTGTGAAATTAAGTATTTTGATAAATATGAAAGTGATACAAAATATAAATGCATTGCATAATGTGTGAGTGTACATATACAAACTTTAAAAATTTTATTGGATAATACCGCAAAGCATGATTACTGAGAAAGCTGCTTTCACTGCTTTCAGTGTGGAGAGCTGCTTGTAGATCAAAACAACCTGGCGAGCTGTCTTCATGCAGAGTGCACGATTCTCTTGGCTTTCAGTTCTGCTTTCGTTCAGCACGGGTAAATCAATGTGTCAGCAGCAGTAAACATTTGTATCAGTCCTCTCTGAATGAACTTTTAAATTTTACTTCCTATTGTGTCAAAGCAATTAAAATTAACAATACAGTTACTAAGCTGCTAAGATCAATTAATGGCTCTTAGGCTTTATCTATTGATCTAGTGACATCTTCAAAACCCACTGGTAACAGACTATACATACTTCTCTTCTATCCACAATATATACACAAGGATTAATTACATATTCTTATCTTCTAAATTACATATTTAAATGACATATTCTTATCTCCTAAATTAATTAGTCAAACTCTTACATCAAGGATGGGTGACAAGTTGTGGACAGACTATGCTTGGACAGAATGTACACTGAGAATAAATGACATCAAACAAATTGAAAACTAAATAAATCACTTTTATTTAACAAATAAATTTCTTCTGAAGTTTCTTTAGAAATTAAACAATAGAAACAAACTATGTGGCATTCCTCAAATCCACATGTAGGATGCTATGGAAGTGGTACTTAGAGGGAAATTAATCTCCATTGCCTCCTGTCATGAAGAGCAAAAAGAAAACATTAGAAATGAAATGATATCTAGAATAAGAAAACTAGAAGATGAACACAAAAAAGGCCACCCAATCTATAAACTTACTGGCTTGAAAATTAAAGGAAAAAACCTCCTCACATTCTATACAAGCTATTAAAGGCACCCAGGAAAAACTCAAACTAATTCTGTAAATACTACCAAACAATTTGTACATCAGACAATCCTGACACTAATCACATTTTAAATTATTTATCGTCACAGGAAATGATTTGCAAAAAAAATTCACAAGAACATAAACAATATCTTGACCAACCAATCACAACAGAAGATGTTACAGTCACTATCAAATCCTTGAAAAAAATAACAAAGCTTCAGACAGGGATGGATTCCCTGCCAAATTTTTACAAAAAAATACATTCACCTACTTTCAACTCCACTAACTGCAACATGCAACTCTGTTATGATAGGAGGTAGCATCCCTCTATCTTGGTCAGAGGCTGAAATAGTAGTTACTCCAAAAAAGGACAACGATATTACAAATAGTAAATCTTCACAACCAATACCCTTACTGAATCAAGACCAAAAGATCTTTACCAGCATATTTGCCAAAAGATTGTCTAAATTTAAATAACCAACTACATTCACCTTGACCAGACTGGCTTTATGCCAATAAGGAATCTTATTGACAATACACGTAACACTTTAACTATAATTAATTTCTGTGAAGCATACAAAATCCCTGCATTACTTCTGGCCTTTGATATAGAGAAGGCATTCAATTAAGTGGAAATACCATATCTAAAACTTTTACTTCAAAAATGGGTTTTGGCGACCAATTCTAAAATGCCATTAATGCTCTTTATCTTTCTACAAAACCTACAGTTAGGACCAGCAATGTACATTTGATAGATATCCATATAGCAAGGGGAACTAGACAAGGCTGTCCCCTTTGTATTGTCGAAGGCTTTCACGGCCGGAGAATGATGGTTGTGGGTTTTCCGGGCTGTATTGCCGTGGTCTTGGCATTGTAGTTCCTGACGTTTCGCCAGCAGCTGTGGCTGGCATCTTCAGAGGTGTAGCACCAAAGGATAGAGATCAGTGGTGACACTGAGAGATCTCTATCTTTTGGTGCTACACCTCTGAAGATGCCAGCCACAGCTGCTGGTGAAACGTCAAGAACTACAATGCCAAGACCACGGCAATACAGCCCGGAAAACCCACAACAACCATCGCTGTCCCCTTTCCCCATTTCTTTTTGCCATAACTATAGACAGGGCTGGTGCTACCATTAGACCAACTAGGCAGCCGCCTTGGACACAGATCTCAAGAGGGGCATAGTTTTATACAAATTACTTTCTTGAAAAAAATGCAACTGAGAAAACCTATTGAGCACCCCCTAAATGGTCCTGTCCACAGACATCAAGCAGCTCAAAAGCTCACAGTAACATTTTATTTATTTATTTATTTGTTTGTTTTATACCCTCCCCTCCCCACAGATGGCCTAAGGGTGGCTAACATTAAAAAAATACATTAAAATCACAGAAACATAAAATCAATAATATTTTTTTAAAATGATTAAAATAGTCCAGGAGCAGGCTATTTAAACAAATATTGGGAGTCCTTATACAAGCATGGCAGATGGCTGAGGGCAGCTCCGGAAGAAATGGTGGTCTTAGATGGAAGAAGAAGGACACTCGCTGGCACTCAGCCAAAGGCCCAGCAGAACATCTCAGTTTTACAAGCCCTGCAAAACTGTAACAGGTCCCACAGGGCCCAGATCTCCAGCGGGAGAGCATTCCACCAGGCCAGGGCCAGGGCAGAAAAAGCCCTCGCCCTGGTTGAGGCCAGATGGATGTCCTTTGGGCCAGGGACCACCAGGGAGTTGCTTGTCTGCAGAGCGCAACACCCTGCAGGGGACATAATGGAAGAGGCGGTCCCGCAGGTATGGAGGTCCCAGTCCATGAAGGGCTTTAAATACCAAAGTTAACACCTTGAACTGGATCTGGAACTCCACTGGAAGCCAGTGCAGCTGGCACAGCACATGATGAATGTGCGCTTGGATGGGCATTCCGGTAAGAACGCGTGCCGCTGCATTCTGGATCAGCTGTAACTTCCGGGTCAGGCCCAAGGGCGGTCCAGGATAGAGTGAGTTGCAGTAGTCTAGCCTGGAGGTGACCATTGCATGAATTACTGTGGCCAGGTCCTGGGGTGAAACATAGGGCGCCAGTTGCCTGCCCTGTCAAAGATGAAAAAAGGCAGACCTGGCAACAGTCATGACCTGGGCCTCCATTGAAAGTGTGGCATCCAAGGTCACACCCAGACTCCTCACCATCAGTGAAGGTTTCAATTCTACCCCATCGAGGGCTGGGAGCCAGTTCCCAGCTCGATTGCCCCATGATCCAGACACAGAACCTCTGTCTTCAGGGGATTCAATTTCAGGTGACTCTGATGTAACCATACCGTCACAGCCTCAAGACCCTTGACCAAGGAATCCAAAGCAAGATCGGACTGGCCATCTGTAATGATTCCAAGTAAATGTATCTTTAAATGCTTGATGAGATAGGTGAAGAGTGGGGGGTGAAGGAGATGGATGAGTGAGTGATATGATTGGTTGAGGACTGAGAGGGTGGGCGGAGTGAATGCAGTTTGAGACTGAGAGTAGAAAGAAAATTTTTAGTCAGAAGAAAACAGGCTAGCTGTGTGCTGCCTGAATATGTTGAAGTGTTTATGAGAGAAATATAACCTGTGTGGAACCTGAACTGAGCATGTTTGTGAAAGGACACTCAGTCAGGGAAAGAGAGGCCAGCTGTGTGAATGAGAGTAAATGAAGTAACTTTAAGAACCTAGAACTACGTTTATGAAACCGATACGCTTCTTGACTAAATAAAAGTTTATTTTTGTTTTGTTATATCCCAGTGTAGCTGTTATTGCTATATCCCATTCCTAGGGATGTGCATTTCGGCATTCAGAATGCCGAAAGAATGCCGAAACAAAAGTGTTTCGGCTTCTTTCGGGGAATGCCGAAACGTTTCGGGGAATGCCGAAACGTTTCGGGTAGCCGAAAGAAAAAAGCCGAAACGTTTCGGGATTCTTTCGGCTTTCTTTCGGCTTTTCTATGGGAAAATGCCTCCGTCTTCCAGGACGCCTGGAGGAGGCATTTTCCCACCGAATAAGCCCAAAATTGGTGGGGACCTTCCTCTAACCCTTCTCTAACAACCACCCAAGTTTCAGACAGATTGGACTTTGGGGGGCCATGTTATGGCCCCCCAAAGCAGGTCCCCCCATCCTCCCATAAGAAAGCGAAGGAGCAGCATATTGTTAGCATGCTGCTGCTCATCTTTCTTCATTATTTCCTATGGGGAAAAAATGAAGAGGCAGGCTTCCTTTGCCAGGGGTGGCATTTTGCATGCAAAATGCCCCCCAGCCCTCAGGGGCCCTTCTCCCACCCCTCCTCCCACCCCCCACCAAGGCTCAGCCTGCTCCCACTTGGGGGGGCCATTTCATGGCCTCCCCAAGTAGGTGCTCTAATCTCTACCACTGACAGCTGGGGGAGGCTTGTGTTGCCAGGGGTGGCATTTTGCATGCAAAATGCCCCCCAACCCTCTGGGGCCCTTCTCCCACCCCTCCTCCCACCCCCCACCAAGGCTCAGCCTGCTCCCACTTGGGGGGGGGCATTTCATGGCCTCCCCAAGTAGGTGCTCTGCTCTCATCTCTACCACTGACAGCTGGGGGAGGCTTGTGTTGCCAGGGGTGGCATTTTGCATGCAAAATGCCCCCCAGCCCTCTGGGGCCCTTCTCCCACCCTTCCTCCCACCCCCCACCAAGGCTCAGACTGCTCCCACTTGAGGGGGCCATTTTATGGCCTCCTCAAGTAGGTCCTCTCAGCCCCTAAAGTCCACCCCTTACAGCCCCACACAAACCCAATTCCCCCCAGCTGCCACACACAGACCCAAATCCCCACATTAGCCCCTCACAGACCCAAATCCACCCCCACCTGCCCCACACCCATAACCCCAGGAACAGGCTGGCAAAGGCCAGCCCTCTCCCTTTGTTCCCTATGCTGGGAACTTCTAAACTCTCTTTCCCTGGGCAATTCTGCACAGCCCAGGGGTGCCACAATGGTGGGCACACTTCTGAGTGCCAGCTGGTCCCTGTGAAAGAGCACCTGAACCACAGACACCCTCCCTCAAATTCCCCCACCACCTAAAGAGATGGCTGGCCAGCCAGCCCCATTGTTCCCTATGATGGGAACCAACTGCACAACAAAGAATAAAACAAGAACAACACAAAATAAAGTTTTAAAAAAATTATATTCTCCCTTCCAAAGTACAAGTAGGCAAAGCATTATGACACATTACACCAGCAGTCCCCCACACAGAAAAATTAAAACAAAACTCACTTAACATCAGAGAATCACAAAGCATGATTCCTGTCAAAAACACTTTATTTCTTGAACAGCTTTAGGTTACACAGCAGGGGGGAACACCAAAGGGCATGGCAGCACTATCTTACACAAAAATAACAGAACTCACTTAACATCAGAGAATCACAAAGCACAATTCCTGTTAAAAACACTTTATTTCTTGAACAGCTTTAGGTTACACAGCAGGGGGGAACACCAAAGGGCATGGCAGCACTATCTTACACAAAAATAACACACCTCGCTTAACATCAGAGAATCACAAAAACACAATTCCTGGCAAAAACACTTTATTTCTTGAACAGCTTTAGGTTACACAGTAGGAGGGCACAACAGGGCATGATAGCAATGTACTACAAAAAATAATACAACCCACTTCACCGTTTTTGCCAGGAATTGTGTTTGTGTGATTCTCTGATGTTAAGTGAGGTGTGTTATTTTTGTGTAAGATAGTGCTGCCATGCCCTTTGGTGTTCCCCCCTGCTGTGTAACCTAAAGCTGTTCAAGAAATAAAGTGTTTTTAACAGGAATTGTGCTTTGTGATTCTCTGATGTTAAGTGAGTTGTGTTATTTTTGTGTAAGATAGTGCTGCCATGCCCTTTGGTGTTCCCCCCTGCTGTGTAACCTAAAGCTGTTCAAGAAATAAAGTGTTTTTGACAGGAATCATGCTTTGTGATTCTCTGATGTTAAGTGAGTTTTGTTTTAATTTTTCTGTGTGGGGGACTGCTGGTGTAATGTGTCATAATGCTTTGCCTACTTGTACTTTGGAAGGGAGAATATAATTTTTTTAAAACTTTATTTTGTGTTGTTCTTGTTTTATTCTTTGTTGTGCAGTTGGTTCCCATCATAGGGAACAATGGGGCTGGCTGGCCAGCCATCTCTGTAGGTGGTGGGGGAATTTGAGGGAGGGTGTCTGTGGTTCAGGTGCTCTTTCACAGGGACCAGCTGGCACTCAGAAGTGTGCCCACCATTGTGGCACCCCTGGGCTGTGCAGAATTGCCCAGGGAAAGAGAGTTTAGAAGTTCCCAGCATAGGGAACAAAGGGAGAGGGCTGGCCTTTGCCAGCCTGTTCCTGGGGTTATGGGTGTGGGGCAGGTGGGGGTGGATTTGGGTCTGTGAGGGGCTAATGTGGGGATTTGGGTCTGTGTGTGGCAGCTGGGGGGGAATTGGGTTTGTGTGGGGCTGTAAGGGGTGGACTTTAGGGGCTGAGAGGACCTACTTGGGGATGCCATGAAATGGCCCCCCCAAGTGGGAGCAGTCTGAGCCTTGGTGGGGGGTGGGAGGAAGGGTGGGAGAAGGGCCCCAGAGGGCTGGGGGGCATTTTGCATGCAAAATGCCACCCCTGGCAACACAAGCCTCCCCCAGCTGTCAGTGGTAGAGATGAGAGCAGAGCACCTACTTGGGGAGGCCATGAAATGCCCCCCCAAGTGGGAGCAGGCTGAGCCTTGGTGGGGGGTGGGAGGAGGGGTGGGAGAAGGGCCCCAGAGGGTTGGGGGGCATTTTGCATGCAAAATGCCACCCCTGGCAACACAAGCCTCCCCCAGCTGTCAGTGGTAGAGATTAGAGCACCTACTTGGGGAGGCCATGAAATGGCCCCCCCAAGTGGGAGCAGGCTGAGCCTTGGTGGGGGGTGGGAGGAGGGGTGGGAGAAGGGCCCCTGAGGGCTGGGGGGCATTTTGCATGCAAAATGCCACCCCTGGCAAAGGAAGCCTGCCTCTTCATTTTTTCCCCATAGGAAATAATGAAGAAAGATGAGCAGCAGCATGCTAACAATATGCTGCTCCTTCGCTTTCTTATGGGAGGATGGGGGGACCTGCTTTGGGGGGCCATAACATGGCCCCCCAAAGTCCAATCTGTCTGAAACTTGGGTGGTTGTTAGAGAAGGGTTAGAGGAAGGTCCCCACCAATTTTGGGCTTATTCGGTGGGAAAATGCCTCCCCCAGACGTCCGGGAAGACGGAGGTATTTTCCCATAGAAAAAAGCCGAAAGAATGCCGAAAGAATGCCGAAAGAATCCCGAAAGTCGAAAGCCGAAAGAGATTCTTGTTTCGGCTTTCGGCTTTAACGATAGAGAATCTTCTTTCGGCTTTCTACTTTCGGCTATAGCCGAAAATTTTTGGCTTGCACACCCCTACCCATTCCTATCTTCAGGGCCACATAGAACCATGAAGGAGCCTGACGCTTAGGAACGTTACCAAAGGGAAAATTTAAATAAAATATCTTGGAATAAAATATTCCTGGTGGCAACAGACTACCCAGAGGGTTAAGGGATAGATTAAAAGAAAAATCTACCCTAAAGAAAGTAAAAGTCATAACACCATCCATCAGCAGATAGAGCTGACTGTCATCCGCATACCGGTGACAACCTAGCCCAAAGCTGCGGGCTAACTGGGCAAGGGGGCACATATAGATGTTAAATAGCATCGGGGAAAGAATCGCCCCCTGAGGGATGCCACATACCAAAGAATGGTAAACAGACATCTGTTTCCTGAGTGCCACCCTCTGTCCTAGATTGTGAAGGAAGGAGTTCAGCCATTGCAGGGCTGTTCCACGAATCCCCACATCGGCAAGGCAGTGGGTCAGAAGATTATGATTGACCATGTCAAATGCTGCTGTAAGATCTAAAAGTATCAGCAGTGCTGACCCACTCCGGTCCAGGTGTCGCCACAGATCATCTGTGAGGGCAACCAGAGCCATCTCTGTACCATGGCCAGGCCTGAAGCTGGACTGGAATGGATCCAGGATAGAGGCATCACCCAGGTATACCTGCAGCTGTTCCGCTACTGCCCTCTCAATTACCTTACCCAGGAATGGAATATTCGAAACTGGGTGATAATTGGCTGGATCAGCAGGATCCAGTGATGGGTTCTTTAATAAGGACTGCACCACTGCCTCTTTCAGTGAGTCTGGAAAAAACCCAGAACTCAGAGAAAGATTAATGATGTCAGCTAATGGTGCCCAAATCCCATCACCACCACTTTTCACCAGCCATGATGGGCATGGGTCCAGTGGGCACATGGTAGGTTTCACAGCATGCAGGACCCTGCCCACCTCCTCCTGGGAGAGTGGCCTGAATTGATCTAATATCAACCCTGAGGACAACCAAGGGGCCTCCAGTACATATACTGCATCAACTGTGGTGGACAGATCCCGGCGGAGTGACAAGATCTTATCCGCAAAATAGTCTCCAAAAGCCTCACAGCTTATTACCGAATTTACATTTTTATTTGTCCCATGCATGAGGGACGTTAAAGACCAAATCACTCTGAAGAGTTGTGCCGGGCGAAAACTAGTGGACGCAGTGGAAGCTGCATAGTAGTCTCTCTTTGCAGCTTTCAGTGCCATCTCATAGGCCTTCATAAACATCCTATAAAATGTTCTTGTCATTTCATCATGAAGTCGCCGCCACACTCGCTCTAGCCATCTCAGCTCCCATTTGATTTGTTGTACCTCATCAGTATACCAAGGAGCTACTCTAGTTCGGGGGCGGAGAGAGCGACGGGGAGCGATCTCATCAATAGCTTCAGAGAAACGGGCATTCCAGTCCTCTATCAGCTCATCCAATGAGCCACCAGGGGGCATCGGATCCTGCAGAGCGTTCTGCAATTCAATTGGATCCATTTGACTCCACGGGCGAGCATAAATCAGCTCGTTGCCCAAGCAGGAGGGGGTCATGGTGCCCAGACAAGCCCTCAGGATGAGATGGTCTGACCATGGCACAACTATAGCTTCATCCAGATCCACCTGTATCCCGAACCCAAAGATCAAATCCAGTGTGTGTCCTGCTCGATGTGTGGGCATTGATACAAACTGGGAGAGTCCTAATGCTGCCATGGAGGCTATCATGTCCATGGCCTGTGAGAATGTAGCATCATCAGCATAGACACTGATGTCCCCTAAGACCAGAAGCCTGGGGTACTCCAAGGCCCAGCCAGCCACCGCCTCTAACAGGCCTGGCACAGCATCTGCTGGTGCGCTGGGCGATCGGTACGCCAGACAGATGGCTATACTCTCCTCGGCATCCCACACCAGGCCCACACAATCAATGCCAGCAATCTTTGGCAAGGGGAGCAGCCTGATGGAGAAAGACTCTCGAATGAGCACCTCTACCCCAACAAGACATTTCCCAATATGTAAAACAAATATGAGAAACCTGTACCATAAATGTGTTGGAATATATGTGTGTTGCAAGGTCTGAGATTCAGTCATTATGGGGTTAATGTGTTTACCTACCATGCTATCGTTTAGATTGACCTGGAAGGGGAACCTGGCTCAAAGCCAATAATCTGCAAGCCCGGAAAACTTGAGAGTGTTTGTAAACTGTTATTGGTCAACAGGTCAGGTGATTTTCTTTCAGGGTCAAGAAGACAGAGGAATGAGAAGATTCTCCATTCAGTTATCCCAGCTCTTTGTTTGTAACCAGTAGTGAGAATGTAGCTCCAGGCATTTGTTATTTTGTAGGCAATCCTGTTAACCTTTTTCCTTTAGAAGTAAATGATTTTAAAAGCTAAACTCGTGTGCTGACTCTCTATTGATTCAAGATCCATTGCACCTCTGAAGAAAAGCTATTTTTTAACCTTTTTCCCCAACCAAGTGGACCAGTTGAAGTAATTATTAAGGTGAAAAAGATGCTAGCGATTCGTGTATATTGTTCTTTGAATAACAGCAATATGGTATGGCTTTGGATAGGCAATATGAGATCATTAACTCTCAAAAAAGGCAAACCTTATGAGTTATATCATCCTGCTTTCAGATAATACTGCCAGTCATTGCTGCATCTCAAAATAGTCTAGGAGACTCAAAGTTATCTCAGAAGTCTCAGTCAACTTGAGAGGAACAATCCTTACTGAAACTACTCCTTTTTAGCTCTCCAGAGAGCCAGCTAAAAAGAAGAAAGCAAACAAACAAAGTAACTGCAGACAAAAGTATCTCCTTTTCAAGTACAACATAATTCTCTCTCTCATTGTCTCACAGCAAACATGAGAAGGGGGTGGGAGTAGAAGACACTCTGTTGTGCCAGCCAGGAAAAAGGTGGGGAAATAGCTTCCAATGCTACAAAAAGAAACTTTTCAGCAACTTGAGGAAGCCAAGCAAGAAGTGAGAAGGAAAACAAAAGGGAAAAGGTGGGAAACTGCCTCCAGAGCTAAGAAAAAAACCCACTTCATAGAGCAAACTGTATCCCAGCAACACCAAGAGAAGCGGCAGAGTGGAAAACACTAAATCTTCACAGCTATTCTGCTGTGTCTGGAAAGAAATGGGCAGAAAGTCAGCTTCATGGCTGCAATAAAAGGGAGGAAAGTAGGGAAATTCTACTGTAGCAATGCGCAGAGCATACTTGCTGCAGAGGAACAAGTGCAGGGGAAAATACCTCTGCACTAGAACCTACAACTATATAGTCAAGCTTTTAAGGTTTCCTCAAAATCTGAAAATCCTTTAAAGAGTTATGATGACCTCGTCCAATCCTTAAGGCCACTTTCGGTAGGTGCTCGAGAGGGAAAACTGGTCAAGACCAATTTGTCATCTTAACCTTGGTTTGATCAAAGCTGTATTTGTGCTAAAAATGCTTTAATCTATGCCTATAAGCTAGCACTGAGAGCTGATGAAAAGACCAGACAGGATGCATATCGTTCTCTTTCATTTTTAAAAAAGAAATATAAATCACTGGTTGCCCGCTGTAAGAAAGAACATACCAGAAAATGGTGGGCCAATATAATTGAAGCAGCTACGAGCAAAAACTCAGTGGTGTTCTGGAAACTAGTGTCAAACCGCGCCTCTACAGCCGCCTCCTCCTTGGCTTCCTGTATCCCCCCAGATAAATGGACTTCTTTTTTCCAAAAAATGTATGATGATCCTATTCAACCCCTTCCTGCCCTAACAATAGAAAATCTGGCCAAATGCCCCCCAGTTCATGCCGAAGAGGTAAAAGCTTATATTAGCCAGTTAAAGAATGCAAAAGCCCCTGGGCTTGATGGAATATCTCCAGAATTACTAAAAACAAATAAGGACTGGTGGGCAACTTTCCTAGCCTCCCTATTTACTTATATTGATGAAACCGGCTACATCCCCAATGATTGGGGAATGGCTATAGTAGTCCCCTTCCATAAGAAGGGAAAGAAGGAGGATCCATCCAATTATAGGCCCATCAGCTTACTAAGCATTGTAAGCAAATTGTCTACAAAACATCTGCTGGAGAAATTTTCAGACTGGCTAGAACAGGAGGATATAATTGCTGATGAGCAAGCTGGGTTTAGAGCTGGCAGGTCAACAATAGATCACTGCCTAGTAATGCAACACCTTGTAGAGAAATATGCTACAGGAGACCAAGCATCACTTTACCGGGCATTTGTTGATTTAAAAGCAGCTTTTGACACAGTCTCTAGAAATAGACTTTGGAGGAAACTGCAGGCCTCCTCTATTGATAGGCGACTGCTGTTCCTTTTTGGGGCTATGCACAAGCAAACTGCCCTGAGTAAGGTGCAGCCGAATTGGGCATTTGACTGACCCCATTCAAACTTACAGGCAGGTGTGCCTTCTAGCCCCCTTTCTGTTTATCTTCTACATCAACAATTTGGTAAACCTTTTGAATGACCCTGGATTGCACCCTCCCAAATTATCAAATAGGCACATTCACGTACTGCTCTATGCAGATGATGCTGTATTACTTTCTAGGACCCCCATAGGGCTGAAACGAGCCCTAAAAAAATTCTCCCAATTCTCTGATACTGAACACCTTCTAACTAATTACCAAAAAACTAAGATCCTGGCTTTCGATAAAAATCCAAAGATCAGACGATGGGAGCTTCAGAGGCATCAGTTAGAACAAGTTACCAGCTTCAAATATTTGGGTGTAGTTTTGCAAGCCTCAGGTACCAAAATAACACATAGCAGCTTCATTGCTGATGTGGGAGAAAAAACAGCACACAGTATACTGAAATTCTATCGATCACAAGGGGGGCAGTATGTACCAGCTGCACTCAGATTGTTTAAAGCCAAACCATTGGCCCAATTAGTATACGGATCATTCTTAGGGCTGCCATCCTCCTCTTTCTCTCAACTTGAGAGAGTGCAGTCCAAATTCCTTAGAGCCCTATTACAAGTGCCCAAATGCATGCCTAACTCATGGGTTAGACTGGAAACAGGAATGTTAAGGGTAGAGGCCAGAATCACCATCCTTTCAATTTTCAAATGGCTGTCAGGATGTCTAAACCCACAAGGTCTGCTCCCTCTGTTATTCCAAGACAAATTTCAATCTAATTGGCAAAAGGCGACTCTGAAATCCCTGGGAAAATTGGGTCTTTCCCCTCAAAGTTTGCTAGTCATGGGGTTAGACCGAGCAAAATCACTCATTAAGCAGAGAGCGACAGACATTGAAAGACAAACAGATTTACTTAGAGCACCAGGTTTTATTTCTTCAGATACTACTAAATATATTGCCGCTCCTGCAGCCTACTTTTACTTTCTTGAATCCAGTAACTTCAGAAGGGCTAGAAGTTCAACTCTACCCTCTGCCGTTCTGGAAGGAAAGTTTAAAGCTGTCCATTACTCTCTTAGGCTTTGCTCCTATCCCCTAAGAGAAATTGACTCAATGGAGCACATCTTCTTTAACTGCCCAAGTCATAGTAAAATTAGAGCGGAAACCATCAGTCCATTAGTAGAAAGATGCCCTGGAAGTTCAAATAAAATCAAACTTGATTATCTTTTGTCTGATCAGAATCACTAGACAACACATCAAGTAGCAAGATTCTGTGGCCAGGTCTACAAGCAACGTAAATCGCATAAGACAGACTGAATGTATTTTAACCTTTTAAACAACTAATTTATGATGATCTTATTTTTTTACTCTTATATTTATTCATCGTTCTTCCCCTGTATCCAGTCTCGACTGTTTTTAAACTGATTTGCAAATGGTTTTATATGTACTGGTCCCAGACTGTAATAATAAACTTGACTTGACTACCTCTGCACTAAGAACAGCAGAAATACCTGAACCTACTTCATGGGGTGAATTATCCTAGCTACCACCAGAAGAAGCTGAGAAATGGAGAAAAGCGGAGGGTGTGGTGTCAGTGTTGAAGAGAATGATAGCACATTGAAAGAGCTCCGTCTCTCCCATGCCTGAAATTTAAGATTTATGTTGGAAGGGCAAAATAAAAATATTTACCCTGTCCGGGGTCTGAGCCCCAGCCCCCAGACTTGACAAGAGGGAACAGCAGGTCAACCGGGCTGACGGGCAAACAGAGGGGGCAGCCAGCAGCCAGCAGGTCAACTGGTCAGCCAGCAGACAGTAGGTCAACCGGTCTGACTGGCAAGCAGAGGGGGCAACCGGGGGACAGCAGGTCATCCCCTCCCACGGGCAAATGGAGCCAGAACCTGCCGGCGCCAGGGGCAAGGGGCAAAGGCCCAGGGCCTCAGGAGTCAGGGGGAGACAGAGAGAAGCCAGCGAGTCCCACTCCCCTGGGGAAGGAAAGGGGACTAAGCAAGGCAGAAGGGGGCAAGGGCAGAGGGATTGGGGGCCCAGCAGTCACCCACCCAAAGACCTTACCTAAGGAGGAGAAGCAGCAGCAGCCCCAACAGCCCAAAGCCACGCCCCAGCTAGAAAATAGTAGCCTGGCCCAAGAGTTGCCAAAAGCCAAGCCACTCCAGGTGGGGCTATTGGAGGCACTCTGCAGGAAGCCCTGGGCAACAAGCCAAGGAGCCGCAGCTGGACCCACCTTCAGCCATCAGCTCAGCCAGGGAGGCCGAGCTGCTAGCCAGGGGACTGCAGCTGGACAGGCCTTCAGCAATCAGCCAAGGCAGGGAGGCTGGGCAGCCAGGGAACAAGGCACAGCTGGTGCTGGTCAGTGGGACCAGATCAGCTACCCCAGCTGCAACTGCTTGGTGCAGCCCAAGACCGGGCTGGAAGAGGGGTGGGACAGTAGAAGGAAGCCCTATAAAAGCTGGCTGGGAAGAGCCCTGGGGTGGTGGATGTGAGTAAGGAGTGATAATGTGGAGTGAGAGCGGTGCAATGCAAGAGTGGAGGTTTGGAGGAGAGTTCTGGAAGGAGGGGATGAAGAAGGACACAGTGGGCAAGCAGGCCAGGTTGAGCAGGCCAGCGAGTGGACTGAGAGGGAGTCTGGGTGAGGTATACCGCCCCTCCTTCCACAGAGCAGGGCCCTGCAGCATCCCTGGCCCCCCTATGACGTCAGGAGCAGACCGCCCAGTGCCACGCCCAGCGGCAGCGGCGGCAAGCCCTGACATACCCTTCCAACGTAAAGATACACTAAGAGATCTGAAATGCAGATTCATATTTATTAAAGGCACTACAGAAAACCAAACTTACACATTTGGCTAAATTTATGCCCCAAGCCAAGACAGCCTAATGAAATTCTAAAACAAAGTTCATTAGAATACACATGTATCACTTAGTATAATGTGCTCTAAACCATATTTTCATGACAAACCCACAGAAACAGCAGCAACATAATCTAAGAGTATAATGGAGAGCAACAAATAGAAACAGAAGGATTAAAAGTATCCTACTCACTAGGTTGGAGGCAAGTTCTGACAACAACACGGCCAACAACAAAGATTCTCAGGTCAAACTCCATGGTCAAGTAACAGATTCCAAAATCAAAGACTGTGACCCACCAAGGCTCAGGCAGCCAGAACCTAAGAGCTCACCAACAGCCAAGTACAGAATACCACAATTGTGACTAGCTAATCCCATGCTAGCTGCGGCCTTATAAAGGGAGTTTCTCCTACAGGTGAGGCTGGGTTCATTAAGCTTCTTTCTCCAAGCTGGCTCATCTGTGCTACTCAGGAGGAGTAGATCAGATCCTGTACTGGCTCTCCTGACATTTCCTCAGCAGGGGGAAGGCCGTGGGCTGCCAGGCATGCGCTCCTGTGCTTGGTCCATGCCTCTGCCCTTACCCTCAGCCTTCGCTGCTCCTGGGATTCTTTGGGAGACAGTGGCAGGTCTGGCAGCAGGCAGGTCCATGCTAAGGCCACCTGTCTTGATGACACTGTGGTTGCCAACCCTCCTGGAGATCCCCACAAATTACAACTGATCTCCAAATGACAGATTTTAACATTCTCCAAGACATGGAGGCTTCTTAGGCTGGCCTATGTGGAATTATACCCCACATAGGTACTACCTGACAATTGATGTCAACCAACCTAGAGAACTCTGAGAGTTACAAATGACTTTCAAATAACAAGTTTAAATTATCTCAAACAGAATGGTGGCTTTGGAGTGTGGCTCCTGTGGAATTATACCCCACTGAGGACCCTCCATATTATGATTGCCGTACCTGGAGATCTCCCTCCATTTCAGCTGAACTTCATATGTCCTATTTTACCTAAATTGGAGACAATGGTGGTATTGGGTATTGGCAACTGGGGTGTCTGAAGCACCTCCTTACAGTAGTTGCCAACTTGGGGTTACGGGGGGCTTATATTTTCACCACTTCCTTATTCAAAGCCATATCTAATACAGGGTGCTTGGAGGGGGGCCACATTCGAGGACGTAGGTCCAGAATCAGAGACTGGATCAGCACCAGCACATGTCCTCTTGTAGGGGACAGTCTCTGGAGTTCAGGGGTGTGTGATTTGGGGTGATCCAAAGATTGTTTTGGGTTTCAGAGGGCTTATATTTTCACCACTTCCTTATTCAAAGCCATGTCTAATACAGGGTGCTTGGAGGGAGGCCACATTCGAGGACTTAGGTCCAGAACCAGAGACTGGATCAGCACCAGCACATGTCCTCTTGTAGGGGACAGTCTCTGCAGTTCAGGGGTGTGTTATTTGGGGTGATCCAAAGATTGTTTTGGGTTTCAGAGGGCTTATATTTTTACCACTTCCTTATTCAAAGCCATGTCTAATACAGGGTGCTTGGAGAGAGGCCACATTCGAGGACTTAGGTCCAGAACCAGAGACTAGATCAGCACCAGCACATGTCCTCTTGTAGGGGACAGTCTCTGGAGTTCAGGGGTGTATGATTTGGGGTGATCCAAAGATTGTTTTGGGTTTCAGAGGGCTTATATTTTCCCCACTTCCATATTCAAAGCCATGTCTAATATAGGGTGCTTGGAAAGAGGCCACATTTGAGGCCTTAGGTCCAGAACCGTAGACTGGATCAGCACCAGCACATGTCCTCTTGTAGGGGACAGTCTCTGGAGTTCAGGGGTGTATGATTTGGGGTGATCCAAAGATTGTTTTGGGTTTCAGAGGGCTTATATTTTCACCACTTCCTTATTCAAAGCCATGTCTAATACTGGGTGCTTGGAGAGAGGCCTCATTTGAGGACTTAGGTCCAGAACCAGAGACTGGATCAGCACCAGCACATGTCCTCTTGTAGGGGACAGTCTCTGCAGTTCAGGGGTGTGTGATTTGCGGTGATCCAAAGATTGTTTTGGGTTTCAGAGAGCTTATATTACCACCACTTCCTTATTCAAAGCCATATCTAATACAGGGTGCTTGGAGGGGGGCCACATTCGAGGACTTAGGTCCAGAACCAGAGACTGGATCAGCACCAGCACATGTCCTCTTGTAGGGGACAGTCTCTGGAGTTCAGGGGTGTGTGATTTGCGGTGATCCAAAGATTTTTTTGGGTTTCAGAGGGCTTATATTTTCACCGCTTCCTTATTCAAAGCCATGTCTAATACAGGGTGCTTCGAGGGAGGCCACATAGTGGGGCTTAGGTCCAGAACCAGAGACTGGATCAGCACCAGCACATGTCCTCTTGTAGGGGACGATCTCTGGAGTTGAGGGGCTTGTGATTTGGGGTGATCCAAAGATTTTTTTGGGTTTCAGAGAGCTTATATTACCACCACTTCCTAATTCAAAGCCATATCTAATACAGGGTGCTTGGAGGGGGGCCACATTCGAGGACTTAGGTCCAGAACCAGAGACTAGATCAGCACCAGCACATGTCCACTTGTAGGGGACAGTCTCTGGAGTTCAGGGGTGTGTGATTTGGGGTGATCCAAAGATTTTTTTGGGTTTCAGAGGGCTTATATTTTCACCGCTTCCTTATTCAAAGCCATGTCTAATACTGGGTGCTTGGAGAGAGGCCACAGAACCAGAGACTGGAGCAGCACCAGCACATGTCCTCTTGTAGGGGACAGTCTCTGGAGTTCAGGGGTGTGTGATTTGGGGTGATCCAAAGATTGTTTTGGGTTTCAGAGGGCTTATATTTTCACCACTTCCTTATTCAAAGCCATGTCTAATACTGGGTGCTTGGAGAGAGGCCACATTCGCGGCCTTAGGTCCAGAACCAGAGACTGGAGCAGCACCAGCACATGTCCTCTTGTAGGGGACAGTCTCTGGAGTTCAGGGGTGGGTGATTTGGGGTGATCCAAAGATTGTTTTGGGTTTCAGAGGGCTTATATTTTCACCACTTCCTTATTCAAAGCCATGTCTAATACAGGGTGCTTGGAGAGAGGCCACATTCGAGGACTTAGGTCCAGAACCAGAGACTGGATCAGCACCAGCACATGTCCTCTTGTAGGGGACAATCTCTGGAGTTCAGGGGTGTGTGATTTGGGGTGATCCAAAGATCGTTTTGGGTTTCAGAGGGCTTATATTTTCACCACTTCCTTATTCAAAGCCATGTCTAATACAGGGTGCTTGGAGAGAGGCCACATTCGAGGACTTAGGTCCAGAACCAGAGACTGGATCAGCACCAGCACATGTCCTCTTGTAGGGGACAATCTCTGGAGTTCAGGGGTGTGTGATTTGGGGTGATACAAAGATTTTTTTGGGTTTCTGAGAGCTTATATTACCACCACTTCCTTATTCAAAGCCATATCTAATACAGGGTGCTTGGAGGGGGGCCACATTCGAGGACTTAGGTCCAGAACCAGAGACTGGATCAGCACCAGCACATGTCCTCTTGTAGGGGACAGTCTCTGGAGTTCAGGGGTGTGTGATTTGGGGTGATCCAAAGATTTTTTTGGGTTTCAGAGAGCTTATATTTTCACCGCTTCCTTATTCAAAGCCATGTCTAATACTGGGTGCTTGGAGAGAGGCCACATTCACGGCCTTAGGTCCAGAACCAGAGACTGGATCAGCACCAGCACATGTCCTCTTGTAGGGGACAGTCTCTGGAGTTCAGGGGTGTGTGATTCGGGGTGATCCAAAGATTGTTTTGGGTTTCAGAAGGCTTATATTTTCACCACTTGCTTATTCAAAGCCATGTCTAATACAGGGTGCTTGGAGGGAGGCCACATTTGAGGACTTAGGTCCAGAACCAGAGACTGGATCAGCACCAGCACATGTCCTCTTGTAGGGGACAGTCTCTGCAGTTCAGGGGTGCGTGATTTGGAGTGATCCAAAGATTTTTTTGGGTTTCAGAGGGCTTATATTTTCACCGCTTCCTTATTCAACGCCATGTCTAATACAGGGTGCTTGGAAAGAGGCCACATTTGAGGCCTTAGGTCCAGAACCGTAGACTGGATCAGCACCAGCACATGTCCTCTTGTAGGGGACAGTCTCTGGAGTTCAGGGGTGTATGATTTGGGGTGATCCAAAGATTGTTTTGGGTTTCAGAGGGCTTATATTTTCACCACTTCCTTATTCAAAGCCATGTCTAATACTGGGTGCTTGGAGAGAGGCCTCATTTGAGGACTTAGGTCCAGAACCAGAGACTGGATCAGCACCAGCACATGTCCTCTTGTAGGGGACAGTCTCTGCAGTTCAGGGGTGTGTGATTTGCGGTGATCCAAAGATTGTTTTGGGTTTCAGAGAGCTTATATTACCACCACTTCCTTATTCAAAGCCATATCTAATACAGGGTGCTTGGAGGGGGGCCACATTCGAGGACTTAGGTCCAGAACCAGAGACTGGATCAGCACCAGCACATGTCCTCTTGTAGGGGACAGTCTCTGGAGTTCAGGGGTGTGTGATTTGCGGTGATCCAAAGATTTTTTTGGGTTTCAGAGAGCTTATATTACCACCACTTCCTTATTCAAAGCCATATCTAATACAGGGTGCTTGGAGGGGGGCCACATTCGAGGACTTAGGTCCAGAACCAGAGACTGGAGCAGCACCAGCACATGTCCTCTTGTAGGGGACAGTCTCTGGAGTTCAGGGGTGTGTGATTTGGGGTGATCCAAAGATTTTTTTTGGTTTCAGAGGGCTTATATTTTCACCACTTCCTTATTCAAAGCCATGTCTAATACTGGGTGCTTGGAGAGAGGCCACATTCGCGGCCTTAGGTCCAGAACCAGAGACTGGATCAGCACCAGCACATGTCCTCTTGTAGGGGACAGTCTCTGGAGTTCAGGGGTGTGTGATTTGGGGTGATCCAAAGATTGTTTTGGGTTTCAGAGGGCTTATATTTTCACCGCTTCCTTATTCAAAGCCATGTCTAATACTGGGTGCTTGGAGAGAGGCCTCATTCGAGGACTTAGGTCCAGAACCAGAGACTGAATCAGCACCAGCATATGTCCTCTTGTAGGGGACAGTCTCTGGAGTTCAGGGGTGTTTGATTTGGGGTGATCCAAAGATTGTTTTGGGTTTCAGAGGGCTTATATTTTCACCACTTTCTTATTCAAAGCCATGTCTAATACTGGGTGCTTGGAGAGAGGCCTCATTCAAGGACTTAGGTCCAGAACCAGAGACTGGATCAGCACCAGCACATGTCCTCTTGTAGGGGACAGTCTCTGCAGTTCAGGGGTGTGTGATTTGGAGTGATCCAAAGATCGTTTTGGGTTTCAGAGGGCTTATATTTTCACCACTTCCTTATTCAAAGCCATGTCTAATACAGGGTGCTTGGAGAGAGGCCACATTCGAGGACTTAGGTCCAGAACCAGAGACTGGATCACCACCAGCACATGTCCTCTTGTAGGGGACAATCTCTGGAGTTCAGGGGTGTGTGATTTGGGGTGATCCAAAGATTTTTTTGGGTTTCAGAGAGCTTATATTACCACCACTTCCTTATTCAAAGCCATATCTAATACAGGGTGCTTGGAGGGGGGCCACATTCGAGGACTTAGGTCCAGAACCAGAGACTGGATCAGCACCAGCACATGTCGTCTTGTAGGGGACAGTCTCTGGAGTTCAGGGGTGTGTGATTTGGGGTGATCCAAAGATTGTTTTGGGTTTCAGAGGGCTTATATTTTCACCGCTTCCTTATTCAAAGCCATGTCTAATACTGGGTGCTTGGAGAGAGGCCACATTCGCGGCCTTAGGTCCAGAACCAGAGACTGGATCAGCACCAGCACATGTCCTCTTGTAGGGGACAGTCTCTGGAGTTTAGGGGTGTGTAATTCGGGGTGATCCAAAGATTGTTTTGGGTTTCAGAAGGCTTATATTTTCACCACTTGCTTATTCAAAGCCATGTCTAAGACAGGGTTCTTGGAGGGAGGCCACATTTGAGGACTTAGGTCCAGAACCAGAGACTGGATCAGCACCAGCACATGTCCTCTTGTAGGGGACAGTCTCTGCAGTTCAGTGGTGCGTGATTTGGAGTGATCCAAAGATTTTTTTGGGTTTCAGAGGGCTTATATTTTCACCGCTTCCTTATTCAAAGCCATGTCTAATACAGGGTGCTTGGAAAGAGGCCACATTTGAGGCCTTAGGTCCAGAACCAGAGACTGGATCAGCACCAGCACATGTCCTCTTGTAGGGGACAGTCTCTGGAGTTCAGGGGTGAGTGATTTGGGGTGATCCAAAGATTGTTTTGGGTTTCAGAGGGCTTATATTTTCACCACTTGCTTATTCAAAGCCATGTCTAATACAGGGTGCTTGTAGGGAGGCCACATTCGAGGCCTTAGGTCCAGAACCAGAGACTGGATCAGCACCAGCACATGTCCTTTTGTAGGGGACAGTCTCTGGAGTTCGGAAGTGTGTGATTTGGGATGATCCAAAGATTGTTTTGGGTTTCAGAGGGCTCATATTTTCACCACTTCCTTATTCAAAGCCATGTCTAATACAGGGTGCTTGGAGGGGGGCCACATTCGAGGACGTAGGTCCAGAATCAGAGACTGGATCAGCACCAGCACATGTCCTCTTGTAGGGGACAGTCTCTGGAGTTCAGATCTGTGTGATTTGGGGTGATCAAAAGTTTTTTTTCTGCTGCAGCTGCTGCCCCTTTCTTCTTATTGAATTGTTCTGGGGACATCCTATTTTGAAGCTGTTTACTCAAGATCTGGGTTTTGTAGGACGACCCAGTATAGGTCCCCTTAGAGTGCTGAGTCTTATTGATACGGAGGTGTATAATATGTGCCCCTGCAAACTTCATTTTGGAGTTGTAGCTTTTCAGTTTCCCACAATATTTTTCTTTGGCTTTGCCGCTTTGCGAATAATGAATAAGGAATAAGGAACTGCGAATAAGGAACTGGGAACTGGGAACCAACATCAGCTTCGTCTGGCAAAGAGATAGTGGCTATGGGGTGGTGGCCTGACTTTAAAAACAATCCTGCTTTATGTTCCCTTTTTCCATTTTCTACAGTGCCAATAAATCAGTACCTTTGCATCCTGCCAGGGCTTTTTTTCTGGGAAAAGAGGTAGTGGAACTCAGTGGGTTGCCCTCGGAGAAAATGGTCACATGGCTGGTGGTGGCCCCACCACTGATCTCCAGACAGAGGGGAGTCTTAAAGGTGCTACTGGACTCTTGACACTTGCCAGAGTTTGTTTCACCATCTGAATACGTATTATTCTATCAACATTGTTGATGTTTTACAAGCTGGCATCACATTAGATCGCTGTGCCACCTGCCAGTTCTTACCACTGGTTCATTGGGATGAGATTTGAAACTCAGAGCTGCCTCATGCATGACTTTTTTCCTACACAAAGATAATCTCATTGCACATCTATATATAATGCCACATGTTGTTAGTCTCTGTCACAAACGGTGCAAAACTGTTATAGCGAAGCAAACATTCATGATTCCACATGAGGTGTATAAGATGTATATTGAGATAATTTCCAAATAGGAAAAATATTGCTCTTAGTCCCCCTTCCTACCTTGTTTACTTTCCAGTGCTTTCTTTTAGAATCATAGAATCATAGAGTTGGAAGGGGCCATACAGACCATCTAGTCCAACCCCCTGCCCAGTGCAGGATCAGCCTAAAGCATCTCTGACAAGTATTCATCCAGCCTCTTCTTGAAAACTGCCAGTGAGGGGAAGCTCACCACCTCCCTAGGCAGCTGATTCCACTTTTGAACTACTCTGACCGTGAAAAAGTTTTTTCTAATATCCAGCCAGTACCTTTGTGCATGTAATTTAAGCCCATTGCTTCGGGTCCTACCCTCTGCTGCCAACTGGAACAGCTCCTTGCCCTCCTCCAAATGACAACCTTTCAAATATTTAAAGAGAGCAATCATGTCCCCCCTCAACCTCCTCTTCTCCAAACTAAACATTCCCAAGGCCCTCAGCCTTTCTTCATAGGGCTCAGTCTCCAGACCCCTGATCATTCTCATCGCTCTCCTCTGCACCCTCTCGATTTTGGCCACATCCTTTTTGAAGTGAGGCCTCCAGAACTGCACACAATACTCCAGGTGTGGCCTGACCAAGGCAGTATAGAGAGGGGGTATGAGCTCCTGCTATTTTGACGCTATGGCCCCTTTGATACAACCCAAGATTGAATTAGCCTTTTTTGCCACTGCATCACACTGACTGCTCATATTTAGTTTACAGTCCACTCTTACCCCAAGATCCCTTTCACATATACTACTGCCCAGAAGTGTATCCCCCATCCAGTATTTGTGCTTCCCATTTTTGTGGCCCAAATGTAACACTGTGCACTTGTCTTTGTTGAATTGCATCCTATTCACAGCTGCCCACTTCTCCAGAGTATTTTGTGTATGTACACATAGTGAACTCATTTGGAAACAGGGCTACCAAAAAGCCTGGAGAAGAATGTCCTGTCTCTTTAATAGAGGGTTAATTGAATGTTATTTACCAGGTGATGCTATTCACCTCCATGCCATGAAAAGTTTCACCTGTCCATTTCCACACATTAAGTTTATATTAAAGGGACATGTTTTTTCCCAGTTGCTGGCAAATCTATTTGGAAATGAACTTTCTCTCCACTCAAAAACAGTTCCAATCTATTTCTTACTTTAAGGGCAAGTAAGTTTCAAGTTGACTGAGGAACAGCAGACTTCACTCAGAATGGGAGAAGTAATCCAGGAAATGATTAAATTGCTATTTTGATTTCCGGAAGCCTTAGACTATATACCAATTTATAAGTGTTTAAAAGAAATTGCAGGGTTACTAATAGATGACATGGACAAATAATATCAATTTAGGGGTGTGAAAAACAAAACAAATGAGCTGGAAAAACCCCTGGAAAGGGCAGGTTAATTCTGTTAAAGCAGCTTCCGGACTGATGAACCAAATCCAGGAAACCAAACCAAGACATTTGTGTGTTTTGTTTTAGTTCCGACCTCACAGCAGCAGGCAGGCAGGCAGGCAGGCAGGCAGGCAGTGGACATTCACCAATCAGATCCCAAAGGGAGAGAGCCCTTATGTTATTAACTTTGTTGGCAGGAAGGAGGAATGTGCACAGAATGCCTGAGTGCATCTCCCCCCCCCCATCACTACTGGGGCAGCGGCATTGTATCCCTGGGTCCTTGCAAGAGGAGACTCCTCCTCACTTATCATGTTTGGGAACATTTGGAAGGGGGAATGTGCAGACTTCAATCATAGGCTGCCATTCAAAAGACACTTTCCTAGGAGTAAGCACTATTGAATAACATGGATCTTACATCTGAATAGATCTGCTGGACGTGCATCTTGGTTTGTTTTGCAGCACTACTGGTCTGTCTCCCCCATCCCTATCAGGGCACTTGGGTGGGTTGCTGTGAGGAATAGTGCCGTTGTGTGTGTGTGCTTGTGCGTGTGTCCAAGTGGTCTGTTAAATCAATCAAATTTGATAAAAGTCTTGGAAGATTTCAACCATAGGCTGCAATTCTCAATATACTTCTCTGGGAGTAAGCACAAAGAAATATGAAACCAACCAGGCAACAGCAGGATGCAGGGCTTTTTTTCAGCTGGAATGCAGTGGAACGGAGTTCCGGAACCTCTTGAAAATGGTCACATGGCTGGTGGTGACCCCGCCCCCTGGTTGCCAGAAAGAGGGACTTTAGATTGTCCTCTGCGCCACTGGCGCGGAGGGCATCTAAACTCCCCTCTGTCTGGAGATCAGGGGCGGGGCCACCAGCCATGTGACCATTTTCTCTGAGGGCAACCCACTGAGTTCCACCACCTCTTCCCAGAAAAAAAACCCTGGCAGGATGCAAAGGTACTGACTTATTGGCACTGTAGAAAATGGAAAAAGGGAACATAAAGCAGGATTGTTTTTAAAGTCAGGCTACCACCCCATAGCCACTATCTCTTTGCCAGCCAGTTTCTCACCTTCTTCAGGGCCTGCTGTAGTTGTTGTTGGTTGTTGTTGTGTGTGTGTGTGTGTAGTGTAACTGAGAAAAAATTTAGTGGATCAATGGATTAAAGAGAGAACTGTGTTGTGTGCAATTTTGGTGCTGTAAAATACAATAACAATGGCCCCAAAGAGCCTGAAAGCCCTCATTGCAAAGAGAGGGCCAGAATGCATAATAGCAACAACCAAAAAAACCCAAATGGATTAGATCCAAGCTGGCCACACCCCACCTGGAAAATACCAATAACAGCACATAGTTGGTTTGGAACATTTGGATCCAAAACTGAAATGGAATTCTTTTCAGTGCACACTCTTAGTAACATTAATTTCTTTAGTTTTGTGGAAAGGGGGAATGAAGAGGGTATATCTTCCTAAGCCCTTCTGACACTGTCTTAAAAATACTATTCACAAAATTAGATGTGACATGAATTTGAAATCAATACCTTGAAGACGTTTAGCTGTAATACCAGTTGCAGAGCTGCCCGATTTGCTTATATTATTACAGAAACAGTGTAGGATTAGCATATTACATCTTCAGTTGTGTCTTGGAATTAATTTTCTGTTGACCATAAGAACCACTACCCGTGAGACAGGTAGTTGTTACCCAGAAACTAAGTTTTTGATGCAGGTAACATACTGAAATAGATAAAACTTTGTCTTTCAGATACTTGTACGATTGCTGGGAGTTGTTGCAAATTTCAAAAGGTAGCATGGATAGTAATGGAGAGACTGAGCTATGAATCAAGCTTATTTGTGCTGCAATGTCACAAGATAGCCTTTGGCAAACCACTCTCATTTTAGCCTCAGTTCCCCTTCTTGAATATAGGGATAATAATACCAGCCTTCTTCCATCATGCTAGTTGCAAGCATAACAATATATCTGATGTGATATGAACACTCAAAACTAAATGCTAAGTTTCAGGCGGGTAACTGTGTTGGTCTGCCATTGAAGAATAAGATCCAAGTCCAATAGCACCTTAAAGGCCAACTAGATTTCCAAGGTATGAACTTTCGAGAGTCAAAGCTCCCTAAGTAGTAGTAGTATCTTGTATATTTTATCTTCTGTTGTAACCTGCCCTGAGCCCACTTGCTCGGGCGGGATATAAATATAATAAATAACAATAACAACAACAACAACAACAAGTCTATCAAAGCTTTTATTAATTTCCTTATTATTTATGTTACTTCAGACTCCATTCTTCAGTCATGACATGAGAGGCAAAACAGAGTGTGCAGAACAGTCACTTACAGAACTGAGACACATTGGTGTCTTCAATAAAAGTACTGTGGAGAAATTGGCATGATGAACATCTGAAGGCTTCTTCACACACTCACCTACGTACAATGTTTGTGATGTGCTTTCATGTAGTCCCCTGAGATCACAGCAAAACAGGTTAAAACTCAAGTCCTTAATGAACTTCAATACAGCTAATGAATTCACTGAGCAAAAGAGAAGAAAAAGCGTTGTTAGATAGTTGATAGACATTGCAAAATGTGCACGTGCTTCATATTAACTGCATGCCAAACTACATGCAAATTTGTGTAATGTTATCTTTGTGGCCTTTGTGTGCAGAAAAAGCAACTGGAGAAATGATGAGTAGGGAAAGAGTTGTGTACTTCCTTGCCACTCTCAATTCTTTATTTCTAATAGCCCCTCTCAAAGTGGCTTTTTTTTACAAAAAAGGCTACCTCCAGGACCGTTGCACATGTTTAAGGTAAATTAAAAGTATGTGGAGAGGAGTATACTATTGCCCATCTGACCAAAATCTGGAGGGTGATCTCAAGATGGAGAAGGAAGTAAGGCAGACAACTACAGAGCATACTGATGGAATAATGGGTGACTTCAACTACCCTCATATTAATAGAGTAAATGTAAGCTTGAGTCATGCCACAGAGATGAGGTTTCTAGAAATCATAAATGACTCTTTGTTGAACTAGCTGGTCATGAAGCCAACTACAGAGTAGTGTCCCTGGACTTCATGCTGAACGGTGCTTGAAACCTGGTGCAAGATGTAGATGTTGATGCAGCACATTGGAACAGTAACTATAATGCTATTAAGTGCAGCATTTATGTCAATGGAAAGTTGCTTCCAAAATCCAAATCAAGAGACTCCAGTCGCTCCACAATGCTTGAAAAATATCTAAAGCTACATTAACTTGAAACCCAGATTGAATGCATGCCTCAAATTAGAAAAGGTACCCTGCCTCATCAACCTCTTGGAGTTAATATAATCCCACACCTTAAATTCAGAAAGCTTTTAAGGTCTTCCACATGGCATTCATAACTCAGTATTATGGTCTGCAAAGAATAAGCAAACTGGAGGATAACCATTTACAATACAACAAAGGTTAAAAATGCTTGGTATTGAGAAATAGCAATAACGAGCAAAGTGTATAGAGGCATACAGTTAATCTGATAAGGCAGCAAACTTGATTATGAGTACATTCAAAGGCAATGCCAACAAAAATTCAGTGGTATATCTGAAAGCCTGCTTTTCAAATTTCACACGGTAGTGTACTCCTGTTAAATCACAATGTTTTCACTGTTTGGGTTATCTGCTGATAATGCAGAACAAACTCTTCAGTACTACTACTGACCCAGCCATAAGGTTTTCCGTGGTCAGTATGTTCTCCCACTGCAAATCAGAAAATCAGCACAAGAAGATGTTGTTTTCTGTTCTTTCAAGGACTTGCCCAGTACCACTTCAAAGACGGTGAAGAAACAATGATGTATCCCATGATTCAGAGATGGTCAGAGATGGAAAACACACCTCAGTGACTCTGCCAGGCATAGATATTGTTGGTACATGCTATTGATCAGTCTAGCTCAGTGCCTTCTACTTGTGACTGTTAGTGCTTACCTGAGCACTTTAGGCAGAGAAAGGCCTTTCCTAAGGCCTGCTGCCCAAGAGAGCATGTAGCTATAACAGGTTCAGCAGGACTGAACTTCCAACCATCTGCGTAGAAAGCACGTTCTCCACCACTGATCCATAGTCTTGTCCCAGTAGCAGAAGAGACCATAAGGTGGTCTAGACACTACAGTTCAGAGTCCACGTACATTAACATAACATACATTGTTTATTATCGTTAAAAATGTGCTTCAAGATAAGCCAATGGCATGTAATTCCTGGAAATAAATAAACAACAAATATTTTCATAAGTAAATCTGGAATGTTCCAGACAGCAGTCGGTGATTCTTTGGCACATTTAATAACGGAATACGGTTGTGGGGATTGGTTGCCTCAGGATAGGTAGTAGTAGAAAAAATGGAGAGCCACGGTAATAAGAACACTTCAAGGAGACTCAAGTCACTTCAAGGTGACTTAAATTGTTTCTGGTAAGTCCGTCACGGTGTTTTCTCCTTGAAGTGACTCAGGAGTCGGACAGGAGCTTGTGGGATGGACATTGACCATCTAGTGCATTAGAAGTAAATTGAGCTGGGGAACTTTTGTGGGAACGGAGAATTAGTAGGTGATGTATATTCTTCGATAGATGGAAGAGACAAAAGATGCATTCAGTGAATCAAGAACAATTACAGTTCAGACACTCCCCACAACAGGAGAGAGTCACAACTTTGCTGATACTTTGAAGTGAGGTTCCTGGAAAGGCCCTTGTTCTTCATGGCTCGGCATCTCTTTGAGTTGAGATCACTGGAGCCTATTGGAAGATAAGCACAAAGAAGGAAACCAGCAGCAGAAGCAGGCCCATCTTTGCAGATATGGTTCCTTTAAGGTATTTCTGAAGGATATGATAAGGCCTTATGAGAACAGAAATCTGCGCCAGGTTGCATGGCAAGGTGTCTGGACATGACCCAGAGCCAGACCTTCTGAGTGCTGGTGCAGATAAACAAAGCCCGGCTGTCTGAACCTGTACTCTGGGATAATTCATTTTTAGGCCTCAAGGCTACATAACTGCTTGAATTTCAAAAGACCAATTCCAAAGGACAAGGAAGAATAATCACTAAGCCTAGTTGCACCCTCCCATATTCTCAAGGAGTTACAGGCCTATGGGTCTGGCTTTAGGTAGTTCTTTCTTAGATCTTATGAAGAAGGCATCTGCTAATCTTCTGGGCATACAAAGAGCAGTTTCAAACATTATAGGAAGTGCAGAGAGAAGTTAGGTGAGTGAGTTGCACAGATCATTACGTTGTGTCCTTTCAGGGTAACACTGGAACAGCAACTCAGACATTGAGAATACGGGCGATGGAAGAAAGTGACACACCAATTAAAGCCAGTATTGCTTTGGTCTATCTTTTGCTTTTTGTTTGCAGAGTATAAAGTATACCACATTACCTGGCATGCAGGTAAGTGACTGTATAAGCTGCCAGATATAATTAGCCAGATCAGACCTTCAAGATTTTTTTGTTTTACAGGCCAGATTTCAATGTTATTTATAAGCCTTTTCCAGCCATTTTTCCATGCATAAAATTCATGCACAACCCATCAATACTTTTTCCAGAATCTCCCCTCAGCTTCTAAAGATAGATATTGATGTGTGCCCACACTGGGACTTATGCCTAACGACCTTGTAGTGTTGCAAATGCACCCTGGGAGATGACTTTTCATCAAGCCCTTGCAAAGATAACTGCAGCCAACTCATTGCAGGCTTAATTAAACACACATTAGTCAGATAAAAAGCTTCTAGGGCTCGCAAAGAACCACACCAGCTTCACTCTTACTTCCTCAATTAAACAGAAATGCAAATCCAGGAGAGATGTAATTGGAGTCAGATGCTTTCATTAAGCAGCACACATTGGCTCTATTGTCTGAGTGCACATCTCCTCAGCAGGAGCTGCATGGTCCCTACTGTTAGATTTAATGGGATGTGTGTTACAGTGCACAGAAGGGCAAGGAGTCATTCATGCAGCAGAGATGTCATTTACCATATTCCTTACCAAGGGCTGTCATCTGAGGTCCAAATCATGAATGCCACTAGACTAGAGAGTATACAAAATAATGGAAACCTGCCCCCTTTCCAAAAAAATCAAAAACCCCAAACCCTGAAACTGAAGGGCTGTCATCACTCTGTAACAATATTTGAGTCTTATTGTTCTCACTACTGTTAGGAACCCTGAAAACATGATACCCATGCATTACTTAGGCCAGGAAGGAGATTAACAGTGCACTTGTTTAGTCTAGGCCTAGGGTTCAATCCAGTGTCATGGAATGGCAATTCCAATTAGCCTCCAGCCAAATGGTAGCTATGAATATTATTATTGTGAAACTGGGCAAAGAAGTGCTTCAGTACCAGCACTGCAGTCATCCTTCGACTATTCTTTGGCTCTCTGTTCTCAAGCAGGTTTACTTCAGTGGGTTCTGTATGGCTCTATCTATAGTAGGCCTTTGAGGAACGGATTGTTCCAAAAAGTTTGTCAAACACTCACTAGCTGTTGTGCACAAGGCTCTTCTATAACATGTATTGTCGACATAAAACAAATTTTCTTATTGCACAAAAGTGTCCCAACTCTCAACATTCATCAGGACCCTAGGCTACCAATTCATAACTATGGCTTCAAAGACAGTGTCTTAAGTAGCAGGCATAACAGCACTGCACAGAAAGAATATTCCTCCATGAAACAGCAAAGAAATCCTGAGCGTGAATATACCAGCAACCAGGGTTTTTTTTCAGCTGGAATGCAGTGGAACAGAGTTCCGGCACCTCTTATCCCAGGCGCAAAATTCTGAGAGGTTGTTTGGCACTGTGCAGAGATCTGGCATGAGTGGCTGCTCAGGGAGGGGAGGCTGGATCATTGTGAGGAACAGGTCTCCCCAATAGATACGAGGGATTCACAACGGCTGCCCTGGGGAGGGTATAGAGGTGGGACAGGAGAAATTTTGCTCCCCTCAAAATTTTGCACCCAGGGCAAGAGTTCATGAGTATTGTGATAAGTATGATCCTACTGGGTGGTTCCTATGTTGTTTAATACCACCCCACCCCCACAAGGTAGGGGGTTCTGTCTCACAGTTGATGTATGCCCATAGTGCATGAAAATAACATTATCTCAAAGACTCCCATGTGTTTCTCCCTCATTTCCCTCTTGAGAGTTCCACCACCACTTTTCCCAGAAAAAAAGCCCTGCTAGCAACAGTCATCAGCAGGGCAAGTCTCTTATGAGGTTGATTCATATACACATGCATACTGCTTGATAGCAGAAAACAACAAAAGACTGACATTAATCATGACAGATAGATCAAGATGGGTAGCCATGTCTGTCTGTAGAGTAGAAAAGAGCAAGAGTCCAGTAGCACCTATAAGACTAACAAAATTTGTGGTAGGGTATGAGCTTCCATGAGCCACAGCTCACTTCTTCAGACAGAAACTTTTGTAAGACAGAGATCATTTCACCAGATGGATGAAGTGTGAATTCAGTTAGCACAGAGATTGATAGAGGGATACAAACAGCAGAGGGACTACTACTCTAGCACTTGATATCTCATGACTCAGTGAAATAACACATGAACTACCTCTATTGGCAAGTATGTGCTTGGGATGATGTTAGGTCATTTGAGCTTCCGTTGTTTTTTTTCACACAAGCAGGACTTCATCCCTCACTGACTCTAAATGAATAGGCATGTGTAAACTGTCAGAATATGGATTCTGCATTCATAAATTCTGCATTAATAAATCATTCACGGCTCTAAGAAAAAGAGATGGTGTCATGAACTACAAGTCAGCTGCGCACTACAAAGGGAAATGTTTTAGGGTTCAACTAGACGATATATATGACACAAATTGGGATCAGGGATCCCTAACATAACTTGTGCCATATGTATCAGGGAACTAATGCTCCCAAGTGCTGCAAGACTGAATTTTGCTTGCAGCCATGGCACAAAATAAGGGCTTCAGCCTTCCTTCCAGTGCTGTTTTTCCAGGCTAAAATGGCCATGGGGGAGCTATGTACCCCTCTGTGGGTCCACTTGTACTGAATGCAGCATGTGGTACCACACAGCAGGAAAAATGGCTCAGGAGGGAAGGCTAAAGTTCATCCTTCCCCAGGCTGTGCTAGCAAGCCAAATCTGAACCTGCAGCACTTACGAAAGTTAATTCCCCAATGTTATGTGTGGCACATGTCAACTTGTATTGCAAGAATTGTCTAGTTGAACCCTTAGCAACAACCTCTTATAAAGTAGGACCAAGTGGTCAAGTAGGACTACAGAATCCAGGGAGTTGCAGAGCAAAACTAAAAGGAAAAGAGCATGAAGCCCGCGTGCTGGGGCTAGGGCTGGAGTAATTGTAGCTGATGGCTGTGGGTTAGAAATAGACCACTGGAAAATGACTGTTTAAAACTATACTGCACTGCCAGAATATTGTGACTCCACCAGCCATATCTCTGCCTTTGAGGGGGAAAGGAGATCAAAGCTATAAAGCAGGGTTTTGTTCTTCAGGGAGATGCCTCATTTACTCTCACTGTCTCAAGCAAAAGTGAATAACTTGTCTCTGATTACAATAAGAGAGACACAGTAAGGTAGATTTCTTACCTGTTCAAGGATGGAAGCTGACTACCCAGGTGTGGAAACTTTTGCCTTTCCCATTAAAATTCCTTATCAATTAGCAGAGCCTAAAATTACCCATCCGAGATCCAGAGACAGGAGTCAGCTAGTCCCCAAACAACAATATTAATGACCTTATCGTTCCAGTCAAGGTGAATTTGCCCCAAACATCTTTGCAGTCATGCACACCTCAGCTCAGATTCACACACATCCACTTGCTCTACATTCTTTAGCTTCCTCAGAGAAAAAAAGATGAAAGTAGGAAAGAGATGCCAGTGGAGAACGTTCTGCTTCATCAGAGTAAGTGGCTACGGTTCAAGTGGCCAGTGGCATTTAAAGGAAAAGAATTATGCATCAGGAAAAGGGATGGGTGTCCTTCAGTGATAGAAATGTCTCTGGACTAAAAACCCAGGAAGAAGAAAAAATAGTGCTTGCAAACCAGGCCTTGTTATTTAGGCAATCTTTCTGAGATGCTGACTGGAATCTGGCCCAGGACAGTTGCCAGTGCCACTAATTATACTCTCCATATCTATATACCTCTAAGGTTCAATTTCATTTGGCTTGACAGACATTACAAAGATGAAGAGACAATTGGTCTAGAAGAATCTTTAATAATTGTACAACCCCTGTGCGTTTCGTGTGCAGCTTTGTTAGGGGGAATCTTCTAGATTCTTTTTAGCTCCATTCCTGTATATACACTTCTTTATTGACAAACGTTAACCAACTTCTTCATCATAAACTGAGAAGCAATGGATGAACTAAACTAGGAGCATTCCTGTATAATTTTCAAAGCACATTTGTGTGGTGATCAGAGAAGATGCTCTTCCACAGCCATGAATAGCTGAAAGATTTAATTCTCCAGACTTGTCAGCAAGAAGGAATATGCCATCTCCTCACACATGCCAGGTTATGGATGCTTAGCTCTTTACCAGCCACTTTCACTTTCATGAAGTGGTTTCACTAACCTGCTCAGAGGCAATCTACTTCTAGTTATTACATGTGGGAGACCAAAGAAGATGGGAAGATCCTTACCGCTTTCATCCCTTGCTTATGACTGGTTGGAAACAGCATGCTGGATAAGATTGACCTTTGAGCTCAACAGCTGGTTAATTCGTATGTTTATCAAAAAGGCAACATCTCCAATGAAAGTGAAAGGTTGCTTTCTGGACTTTGTTTTGTCTGCAGCCCAGGATCAACTCTCTGTTTTCTAGGCACTCTATAACTTCTGGCATGCATGTTTCCTGGAAGTTCAGTACATGGGAGATCCAAATTAGCAGCCAGTAGTTTAGCTAGGTCCCACCATTGTCTGCCAAGAGGAAAAAGCCAAAACAAAGACTCTGCTTAGCATCACAGGCCTGAATCCATCCATGCGGATCCTTTTAAGCTTTGGATTTCACTGAAAGAAGGCTGCTCGATGTTTTCTTTGGATCTGGGCCTGACCAACATGACAACTGAACAAAACACTGCAACACTCTTTAGACAGGGGGTGCTTCTGGCTGTGAACAAAATGGACAAAAAAGGCTTTGCCTCTTGATTAGATTTCAAATCATTATTAACACTGGTGATTTTGATGGTCTTGAAATGGATCATCTGCTAGAACCATTTGGAATTGGTTATGGGCGCCTCCACAAGTGCATATCCATACGCTAGTTGTTCAGAACACTTAAAACCAGATGTCCAGCATGCCTAATATGCTGCAATTCTACTTATCAATGTCTGCTGTTTGACCTTATCTTTTTAAGCTACCCTCTTATCTGCTGTTTCACTGAGTTTCAAAATTCCTTTGTTCTTTGTTCTTACCATGTGTTTTGTGATGCTGGCTTTGCATGCAACCTGAAGGTTCACTAGGCCACTGTGATATAAAGTGCCTTAGAATGGATTTCTTCATTCGTCAGAAGCCCAAAGAGATCGAATGAGCCATACCACTTAAGATGTAGGGAGGGAATGTGACTTTTGAGTGATCCTGAGGTTTTTTGGGGAGGGGGTTAAGAAAAAAACCCTCCCTGCAAATAGAAAACTAATATGCTAGGTTGTAGTCCATGGCTTTCTGGGCTAAGCAAGCTTTCTACTGGCAGGGAAGGTTTTTTTAAAAAACATTGAGATCATTCAGAAATGCGATCTACTATCTGCAGTCTAGAGGAACAGCCCATCTACTTAGTACTGTCTGACTGCATGCCCTCCAATATGGCACAGCGGTGAATCAGGGACTCACCAGTCACACTCCTATTCCATACCAAGGATCACTGCCCATGGAATGCCCTGAACCATTATTCCGTATTGCTGAAGACTCTACTCCAGCTGTCATAGGCTGTATTTATTTAATCTGCAGCAGCTATCTTCATCCAGAAGGTGCTTGTTCTGTGGGTTAAACAAATATTACAAAGACACGATTGTCCTGCAGGGGATTATCAGCAGTTCAAAATAGTGGTGCATCATGTGAAACACCATGCTGTGCACTATCTGTAATCTTAGTGTACTGCTCCTCGTGCATATCTATTTTCAAGTGTACACAGTAAAGTCAAACTGTAGCTGCCTCCCTAAGAAAATTAACTGCTGCAGACTGGAAGCCTTGAAAAATAGTGACTCTCGCAACTCACACAAAATTTTAAAAGATGTCTCCAACAGACAAAAATAGGTACAAAACAGGGCCATTGATTTATCTGGAGACTAGAAATGAAGGACTGTCTCTGATAAAAAGGGCCAGCTGAAGCATGTGACTATGTCCAAACTCTCAGGCAGAGGTATTTATTCATTTATGTAGAAAAACATTGTGCTGTAAGTCCAGGGAATCTGCCCAAGGTAGCTTACAAAACAAAACAAAAATGCAGATGACACCCAACTGTATATCTCACTATCAAGATCCCCACAGGATGCAGTAGAAATCTTGGATCGCTGCCTGACAGCTGTGGTCAAAAAGCTGAAAACGCACAAATTGAAACTGAACCCAGACAAAATGGTAGTGATGCTCATTGGGAAGGCAGAGATCTTGAAGGACATTGTACTCCCCACTTTTGATGGAGTTTTGATGGAGTCTGCCCTTGCAGACTCAGTTAAGTATCTAAGGGTTATACAGGATCCACTGCTACTACTAGAAAAGCAAGTTAAGGCAAATAATGCTTTCTACAACCTCACTCTAGCCTAGAAGATGGCTTCCTACCTTAGCATGGCTGACCTGGCCACCTGGACCCATGCTGTGGTAACATCAAGACTTGACTATTGTAATGCACTATATATAAATCTCCAGTCTAAGTTAACTAGGAGACTCCAGTTGGTGCAGAACACTATGGCTCGACTATTATTGGAAGTGAGCAGGAGCATTAATATCACTCACATCCTGCAGTCACTCCATCGGCTACTGAGTTACCATGCTCAGTTTAAGGTATTGGCTATCACATACAAAGCTCTTCATGGCCTTGGTCCAGCATACCTATGGGACTACCTCTTTCCCTATGTTCCTCCACGGCAGCTTCGCTCATCTGAACAGTGTCTCCTGCAGGTGAAATCAACAGCTGCCCATACATATGCATTCTCTGTGGGGGGGCCCTGCACTATGGAACGGCCTGCCTGAAGAAGTCAGGAGAGCCCCTGCTCTCCTGGCTTTCCACAAATGATGCAAAACTGAATTATTCAAAAGGGCTTTTTTTACTCAGAAAGGAGGGCTGTATTATAGGGAGGTGGTCTCAAAGAGATGCTTCACTAATGAGTGAGTCAGTCCTAGAATTGCTTATGCTCTGTTTCAGCATTTCTTCAGCTCTATATTGGATTTTTCCTAAAGTTATGTCTCTGTAAACTTGCATTTATTTATCCTATGGCATTGTTTATTGAAATGTCCTTGATATTGATTGTACTAATCTCACACTATAGAATCATAGAGTTGGAAGGGACCTCCAGGGTCATCTAGTTCAACTCCCTGCACAATGCAGGAAATTCACAACTACCTTCCCCCTGACATCCCCAGTGACCCCTGCTTCATGCCCAGAAGATGGCATAAAATCTCCAGGATCCCTGGCCAAATCGGCCTGGAGAAAATTACTTCTTGATCCCGAAGTGTCGATTGGTATTACCTTGGGTGTGTAAAAAAGGGCCATGAAAACTAAGCACCAATGTAACCATTCTTGCCCTCCCCCTTATGATCTGCCCAGGTTCACAGAATCAGCATTGCCGTCAGATGGCCATCTAGCCTCTGCTTAAGAACCTCCAAAGAAGGAGAGCCCACCACCTCTCGAGGAAGCTTGTTCCACTGAGGGACCGCTCTAACTGTCAGGAAGTTCTTCCTAATGTTTAGCCAAAACCTCTTTTGATATAATTTCAACCCGTTGGTACTGGTCCAACCTTCTGGGGCAACAGAACACAACTCTGCACCATCGTCTATATGACAGCCTTCAAGTCCTTGAAGACGGTTATCATATCACCTCTCGGTCATCTCCTCTCCAGGCTAAGCATACCAAGCTCCTTCAATCTTTCCTCATAGGACTTGGACTCCAGACCTCTCACCATCTTTCTTGCCCTCCTCTGGACACAGCTTGTCTATATCCTTCTCAAATAGTTGTGCCCCAAACTGAACACAATACTCTAGGTGCGGTCTAACCAGAGCAGAATAAATCTGCCTATGTAATCCACCTTGAGGCTCAGTGAAAAAGGTGGACTATAAATGACATAAAATAAATAAAAACATTACACGTTATTAATTAGAATCCAGCATTAATACCACAGGTCACTTTAGCAGGAGGTGAGCCTGGGACTTACGGTTGCCAACTCCAGGTGGGGCCTGGAGTTCTCCTGCAATTACCATAAATCTCCAGGACTACAGAGATCAGTTCCCCTAGAGGAAGGGGCACCTTCAGTTGATGAACTATACGGCATCACATCCCTAGTGAACTCCCTTCCCTCTCCAACCTCCAGCCTCCTTAGGCACCACTCCCCAGACCTTTAGGACCTTCCCAAACTGAACTAAACCTCTTCCCTACCAAATTACATTGAAATGGTCTTTTTGCCTTTGTCCTCTCCAATCAGATGCAATTTTGTGATCAGTAGGAAGAAAAAGAAAATGAGAACCACAGAAATATTCTTGGATATGGAGAAATAGGAAAGATTTGGCCTCCTGAACCAACTAGTCACCCATCTCCAAAAGTATTATGATTCTGATGAATTGGGGTAGAAATGATCACACTTGCGATTTCTGGCCACATTTCCAATACTGAGCACTGAATGCCATCTTTCCAGCTAGTACAATACCTCATATTTTAGAGTCCCCACATAGTGAGTTGGTTTCAACTTTCTGAAAAAGGAACAGCAGTAGTTTATGTCAGGAATTGGTCATAGCCATCAACTGCACTCGCCTGGCCACTTCACAGCATGAAGTAACTCATGGTTAGTTTTAGCTGAGAGAGCTGTTAACTTCCCAGTTGGTAAACTATTATTCTTGGTGAATGCCCTTTTCATTGCTAAACAACTGTTCCTTGAGCTACACCTAGCTAATTAACACTCTTCTAAACCCAGGGTTTATTTGGCTAGTAATTCCAGAGGCAAGAATCCTGTGGTTTTGGTAACTAAGTCATCTGGCACACAGCTGGAGATTCAATCCTCCTGCCCTTCCTCAGGTAAGCTTCATGTTTCTCTTCCCTGATGGATAAATGAAACTCTTTCAAAATATTTGTTTTTCCATAATCAGCTTTCTACTCCATTGTGGTCAAAAATCAGTTCTTATGAAATACAGACCTAAGAGATGACAAACTCACATTACAGACCCCGGAATCTTTATTCAGACCCCCACCCACCCACCCCGCAAATGGCTTCAGAAGCAAGGTTCAAACAGCTCATTCACTGTGGGTTATCTTTAACTTAGGGCCAAACCACACATAATGCTGGGGAGCCAACGTATATTTTAAGCAACAAAAACACTGGATGGAACAGGACTGTAATACTGAAAAAGGGGAGGAGATTTAACTCTTTGCCCAACACCACTCCCCTGATAGAAAATGTTTGAAATTCACCCAAAGGCTCATTTAAGCTTTGGAAGAGAAAAGAGACAGGTATTCATACTGTGCCACTCTCTTCCTTCATGGGGTCTTCAAGCAGACCAGGAAGGGCATTTCTAATCAGCGAAGGCACAGAGGGAAGAGTTAAACAGAGTTTTTACAGATAAAATTCTCACTTTGTGATCTAAGGATGGACCCCAAGGATTACATGAAGTTTTTGGCCATAATAGAACACCCACATGAGGCAGGGGGCAGGGGGGGGGAGTTTCAACCACATCTAGTGAGGAAACAATGCAGTATTACATTTCAGACAATCTTCAGCTGCAACTAGAAAAGAAACATTTAATCCTTAATGTGGTATGGAGTGCAATGGGGATGAAAAGGCAGTGCCAAACATGGTTACGCAGCCCAAACACAAACGTTTCCTGTATTTTAAAATTGTTGTATAGAAAAGGGAATGTTGGTGGCTGGTCATTGCAAGAGTCAGGAATCCCCACTTCAGCAAAGTTATTAGAGGTATAGCCAAGGCTTTTTTCTGGGGAAAGAGGTGGTGGAACTCAGTGGGTTGCCCAATCTAAACTCCCCTCTGTCTGGAGATCAGGGGGTGGGGCCACCAGCCATGTGACCATTTTCAAGAGGTTCCGGAACTCCATTCCACCGCGTTCCAGCTAAAAAAAAGCCCTGGGTATAGCAGCCTCCCGGACACCTGGTTATCCTAATCACCACTGAATAAATGTGTTAGGTGCAATCCAAGCAGCAGTTTGCTCTTGTAGCACTGAGCAGCAGGAGAAACAAAAGCCTTAGCCAGGAATGTCTTTTCAAATACTCTTGGAGCCCACTGTCTGGGGAATATTAAGAAATGATCATTCCTTTTTGCTAACATTTCAACTAGTAGGTTTGTTTACATGATCAGGATTAGTAAACTATCATTATAGGATTTTTATACAAATAAGAAATTGGAGGATGTTTCAGCCACATAGACCCTTGCTGTCAGCAAGATTGTAGTCTCTCTCAAATAAATTGTGAGTTTCATTTGACAAAGAATGCCAGGAAGTGTTGTGGCCCCTTAAAAAATAAGGGAGAGATTCTGGCATAAGTTTACAAAGCTCATGAATACATATGGCACAATATGGGGCCCCAGCTCAGTGGTGGCGCATCTGTTCTGCATGCTGAAGGTCCCAGGTTCAATCCCTCTCATCTCCAGTTAAAAAAGGATCAAGTAGCAAGAGACGTAAACGACTTCTACCCGAGACCTTGGAGAGCTTCTGCAAGTCAAAGGAGACAACACTGACCTTGATAGACCAACGATCTGACTCAGTAGAAGGCAGCTTTGCGTGTTCAAGACATCTGTTAGTTTTTAAGTTGCTCGAAAACAATTCCCTCCCCCATTCTTTTTCTTCTGTAACAAGAGTTCCACAGCTGCTTGCCTAGCTGCTTGCCTAGATAAACGTGTGAGTCAAAAGCACTTGATTCTGCGATGGATTGGTGCTATCCTTCAACTGACTTTGGATATGTAAACAAATTAGAAATTGAAGGTAATCCAAGGTTTGTTATTCCAGATTAATTGATCATATAAACAATTCCAATAGATATATACTAGTCAATTCTTTTGCAGCAAGAGCTAAGTGGAATACTTGCTGCTTCTCCTCCTCTCTTAGGGACTTGATTGTTGCCTGGACTTCTCCCAGATGTCTGATGTGGTTGTGTGTTCAACTTGTATCCAGCAGCAGCTCCCTGGTTTTTATAGGACATTCTGAGCCCCTGGCAATGTTGGCACAGCACAACCCCTCCCCCCAACCCACAGCTACTAATATGGACTCAAACGTTATGGGACTAGTCTGAGTTTGTCTTTTCATTGTTATTTGTAACATCTGCAATAGGCAAAATTCCTTGTGGAGGTCCGGTATCTTGTATGGTTCAGCTAGTATGAAAGGGAAAGTTCTACAAATGCTTTACAAAGTCTCCAAGGGAAGCTTTTCTTCCTTTCCCCCCATCTGAAGTTTACAAAGGAAAACATAGGGCACGGAGGGATTAAAACGTACATATTTCAGTCAAGTGTGGCTGGTATTAAGTACTTCCTTTAGTTAGAGTTAGAAAGGCTCCTTCCTCCCAAGTACATCAGGGTAGATTTGTGGAGATGTAAGCATATTGGGTCACTGAAAAGGGATGACAGAGTAATCAAGCAGTCCCACACATGAACTGCTAACCTGAGGTGGCAGTGATTTGACTACCCAGCCATGCTTTTACTCTATTTCAGTGACAACCAGTGAATAATTTTAGCTTTGAATGGACACAGGCAAATGGAAAAGCTGTGTGTGCACCTGGCTGAGACGGGACAGTCCCTAGTTTGCACTAGCAGTTCCACAACAGGAGAGCAAAAGCTTTCAGTATTTGTTCAATCATTCAATATTCTTCTAAACCAAAGCAATTTACCAGTCTTCAGATACTTTCCAAAACCTTTCCTAATCAATGGAAAAACTCCTGTTGCTTCTCTTAGAAGAAAATATCCACTGGAGGAAGACTTGAAACTTGGCTGAGCAGAGTGACAATATACAAGCCACTTGCTTGGATCTAGGAAAACTTCCACAGCCCAGAAAAGCCCCCAGGAACAGCATGAGGGAGGAGTTGGAGGTCTGTAGTAAGTGTGTGTGTGGGGGGTCAACAAAAATCCCTCCTCTTCTATCTGTGGAAATCGTCTGGAGGATCCAGCCCACTGGTTTCAGGGCATGTAGGATCAGGTTTGCTCAGGGTTATACATATTATTCTGTTCCTTTGATGTATATCTCTTGCTGAGTATAAACGCCTATCACACCAGGCAAAGCAGGAGTTAATTAGCTAATTCTGGTTGGAGCAGGAAGGTCATGATGGGCAGACAGGCCAGCGCATAAAAAGAAGTTGGCTGCACATGGGTAGTATTACTTGGGGGGTGGGTGGGGCAGAAGAGATTATGGAGTGGCCTAGGAGCTAAAAATCCGTGTGTCATGTCCAAGTAGACACCAGATCCTTATGTACTTCTGCTTCTTCTAAACTGGAACCAGCAGTTGCAAAAATGATGACTATCTATGAACAGCTTTAATCTGCTAAACACTTTTAAGTTGATAAATTGCCTTGCTTTCAATGGCTTACTAATGATGTATAGTCAGAATTAAATCTTTTCACTTACTCCCTAGTAACTGTGCTTAAGGATACATCCTTAGTGTCCTCATTTCCAACATCTATCTTAACACGAGCTATTTTAAATGATTTAATAAAAACAATTGATTTTGTATAACTTGGTTTGTATGACTTCATTTGGGTCTTCAAAATCAACTTAAATGGTTTATCTGAATCAACAGGTGTCTTTAGGTTGTTTGTTTAAACCGTTCATAGGCTGTGTAAGTTTAAACTTCACTAACATCTTAAATCTATCCATCAAACAAGGTCGTTGTTTGTTTATAACATTTTAATGCCACTTTTCTAGGACTCTACCTAAGGTGGCTTACAAAATAAAAATAATAAAACAATTAATTAAAAGCACTAAAAGCATTAAAAAGCCTTAGCCAAGCATAAAAACATAGTTCATAAAAACAGACCACAGATGGCTCTTTGTTTCCAGGCTAAAATAGTGTTTAAAAAATCAATCCCCTTAATTAAAAGCCTGGGTGAAAAGTCCTGTCTCTGGTTTCCACCATGTTACCTCTGAAGGAGGTGACATAATGAGCAGGGCTTGTGAGGCAGATCCCAACTGACATGTTGGACAATATGGGAGGAGGCAGTCCTTCTAGTCCCCTTGCCCCAAGCCATTTAAGGCTTTGAAGGTAAGAACTAGTACTTTGAGTTGTGCCTGAAAACAGATGTGCAACCAAGGCTGAGCCTTTTGGCACTGGGGTTATACAACCCCTGTATGCAGCCCCTGATAAGAGCCTGGCTGCTACTTTTTAGACAAGCTAAAGTTTATGGACCATTTTCTTTCTTTTTTTTGAAAAAAAAATTATTAAGTGAGAATATTAATACATACAACTTTCAAATAACATCTCAATATCATTTTCCCCCACCCTTTCCTCCCCCCCTTTTTCAGGACTTCCAACAGCTTTCCAACCCTATATCTTAATCTATTCCTAATCTATCCCCTTTTTCTATAACTCGTTACATCGTGTTTACATTCTGCTATCTGTTAGCTTCAGATCTATTATTATTAACTTAAAATCTGTTATCTATTACTATCTGTTAACTTCAGATATATTTAAATTTAAGCTAACAAATAAAATATCTACTTTATTAATTTTACCAATGTCTATTAACTCCAAATCCACTTAAATTTAAGATAACAATTAGCTAATACTTCACTCCATATGGTAAAGATTCCATCTCTTCCAATAAAAAGAAACCCATTCTAATAATTTTCGAATTGCCATAGTTCCCCTTTCAAGTCCCACTTCTTTTCTAAATATGTTTTCAGTCTTCCCCAATCAGTAAAGAATTCTGCCAGATTCTGATCTCTCAGCTTTCTTGTCATTTTATCCATTTCTGCCATGTACAGCAATTTATATATCTAGTCTTCAATAGTTGGTATTTCTTGCACCTTCCATTTCTGTGCATATAAAAGTCTTGCTGCCGCCGTCATGTAGAATAGTAATGTTCTGTATTGCATAGGAACATCTTCCATACTTAAATTCAGTAGCAATAGCTCTGGGTTCTTCTTTATTTAGGTCTGCAAAATCTCATTTATTACTTCTAAAATATCTCCCCAGTACTGTCTAGCTACATCACATGTCCACCACATATGATACAATGATCCTTCATGCTTTTTACATTTCCAGCATTTATCTGACATATTTGTATTTTTTATGGACCATTTTCAAAGGTAGCCACATGCAAACCACATTAAAGTAATCTAACCTGGACATAATCAGAGTATGGATCACTGTGGCCAGGTCATGTTTTTAGAGGAACAGTCATAGCTGGTGAAACAGCCAGAGCTGATAAAAGGCACTACATGCCAGAGAGGAGATCTGGGCCTCCAACTGTATGCCAGGATCCAGCAGTACCCCCCAAGATACAAACCTGCTGGTTCAGAGGGAACACAACTCCCTCCAGGGCAGGCTGACTCCTCAGTTTTCAAGCAGCTTTGCCATTGGCCAGCAGCACCTGAGTCTTGTCTGGACTCAGCTTCAGTTTATGGGCCCTTATCCATCCCATTACCATCTCCAGGCACCTGTTCAGGACTTCCACAGACTCATCTGACTCAGCTCTTGAGAAGTAGAGCTAGGTGTGATCTCTCCCAGCAGTTTCATGTAGATGTTAAGTCATATAGGATACAAGATGGAACCCTGCAAGACCCATAGCATAAATGCAGTTCCCCAGACCTTCAGGAATCAATGAAAGTGGAACCACTGAACCACAATACTCCTTACTCCCAAATGCAACCAGCCTCTCCAGAAGGATGCCATCGTCGATCATTTTGAATGCCGCAGAGAGGGTCAGGACAATCAACAGGGATGCACTTCCCTGTTGCTCTCCCAGTGAAACTCCTCATTCATGACAACCAAGGTCATTTCCATCACAAACCCAGGCCTGAATCTAGATTGAAATCTGTCTACATAATCTATCTCTTCCAAGACTCACTGAAGCTGTGCAGCCATCATCCACACAAGCACCTTGCTTAAAAATAGAACGTTGACCCCCCCCCCCCCGAGCAGTAGATGTACACGTCAGTGGGGTCCAGGAATCCCTTCTTGAAAAGGAGTCACATGACTGCCTCCTTCAAGGCAGTCAGAACTAAGCCCTCCCATGGAGAGGCATTTATTACCTCCTGGACCATTAAGTAACCCAGACCAACTCGATACTAACAGCCATCAAGGGCAAGGATCAAGTCTAGATGAGGTGGGCTGAACACTTCTGATTAGCTTGTTCACTACATTAGGCATCACCAAGTTATCCATACAGCTAGGACCAGATTGCACAATGGCATTCTGAGACTGAGCTGCACCAAATGTGGAAGGCATTGCATGGATGCAATAGTGGCAGAGAAGTGAGCTCGCTCTGCTGCCACCACTGCCACAAAGTAGGCACAATAATGGGCTCTCAGCTGTGCTTGGTCACATTCACTTTGTGTTTCCTTCCACTTGTCTCCCAACCATCTGTTTAGCTGCTTCATTGCTCCAAGCTTTTAAGTAAACTAAGAAGCATTCCAGGATCTACATGAGAGTTGGCCCTAGAAATTGTAATTAGATCAAGTTAGAACACTCTTCTACATAAACTAATATTTAAAAATTTTTCTGCACATTTGAAAGCAGAATGCTGCAATACTATTCTTATCACCCTTTGCAACAGAAAGCTTTTCTAGATCTCTAGCCACCCTAACTGCCCTACATAACTCAGTAATCTCTCTAGGATTAGTTCTTGGATACTTGCCCCTCTCCCCAAAGAAGAGTGAGCCAGTGTAGTCTTCATTGGGGATTGGGCCTCTTATGGCAATTGGAATGTCAGAAAATTGAACTGACCTGCTCACCACTAATCCACTGTACCCCACTGGGCCTGTCATCAGAATTGCTTACTCATCATCTTCTATCAAGTTGAACAGGTTCAGGGGCCCAAGAGAGAACTGCTGCACAGGGAGACATGGATCTCATATGTGAGAAGAGGAAAAGTTCAGAGCCAAAGCAAAATATTTTTGCATCTCATCTGATTTCAATTTTGATGGCTTTCTTTAAATTATTCTGCTTGCTGTTGTGTTTTGAGTAGAGTGGAGACAGCAGGGCGGCGGGTAAGAGGCTTCTGCAAACATTTGCATGCAACCTCAACAGGCTGTTGTGGAAACAGCTTACCCTCCAAAAACAGACACCATGCTGTTCCCCTGTGATACCTTCTCCCAAACACCACATTACACCATATGGAGGTTTGCATTTTGGCGTAAGAAGTGTGAAGATGCTGAACTCAGGATTATGCCACTTCACACCTGGATTAATTTATCCGATAGGAGAAAACGTCCAGAGTGACACACAAGCTTTCAGACCCAGCTAGATCCAGGTCAAATCCCAGATGTGACTGGGCTGTGTCTCTTTCAGAAGGCTTTGATCATGCTTATGTTTCATACTCATTGAATGGCTTTAGATCATTCTTGCCTCACCCATTATAGTTTAGTAATAAGAGTCCCCTGTGTGCGTTCACACACTATAGTAGGAAATAAGTGCATAAAATGGTAACCTTTCTGGGTCAGACCCATGGTCCAATTAAGCAGTATTGTTTCTTTAGCAAGCACCAGATGCCTCCATCAGAGAAACCATAACAAAGCATTGAACAACAACAGAAAACAACTTAGTTCCCTCTGGTTCATGGCAGCCTCTCTCATACGGTCCCTGACAGTTTTACTTTTTTTGTTGTTTGACAGCTGCGGCAAACCAAACAGTTTTAGCTGACTACAGGTATTTCATGATATTTTCCCTTCCTCTAGGAATTTATACATTTGCTAATTTAGAACCCAACATTAAATATGCATAAGCTAGAAGTACTTTTTTACTAGGAGATACTTAAAAAAAACAACTCTGTACACCTTGCAATTAATTTATTCTGCCATTTTGTTGCCTTTTCCAATTCTGTGTGTTTTTCATGGAAGATCTTCCCATGCTGAATGTTGTTTGTATCATCTGCCAATTTTTGCCTTCACATCCTTTTCAAAATTGTCAATGAACGTGCTGCAGGGAAGCCCTGCTATGTCCCTATTTTAATTGTGAAATCTATTTACTTGCATCCATTTTTCATTTCCTAGCTTGCAAACAGCTACACTTTGATCTTTTATAACCCGACTACAGCCCTCAGCACATGTTCAGTGAATCTGATGAGAGAGGGAGCATAGCAGCGTCCTCACTTATACATACAAGGCCTATAAACCTAATTATTGTATACACAGAATTCTAAGCACACATGCAGCTGAATGCTATGAGGGAGAGCCCTGCCATTGCAAACCTGCCCCTCTCCCATTCTCCTTACAAGAGTTTCATTTGAATGGGGCTAGAGTTCACTGTGAACATTTTTATATTTATCAGTACACTGAAATGTTTTATTTTGTTCCACCTGTTTGCAGACTAAGTAATGTTGACTGTCATTTCAAGTACTGACAACATATTTTTTTTAAAAAAGACATAAACAGACTGATGCTCCAAGTCCAGCTAGCACATGACACCCATTAGCTTTGCAAAGGCAAAGCAAGAAGTGTACCAGTTCCTCTGGTCTTTTTGTCCTACAAAGCCAGAGTGTACAGGGTTTGTGGGGAGTGGAGTTTTTTTTTTAATGTTAAGTTCCTTCCCTCTGTCATGCTGTTTGGAGCCATTCCCAGTCATTAATAACTTGTGAATAAATACTGTCTGCATTTGATATGTTGTATATACTCTCCAATTCTTCTCTAAAACCCTTTCTTTGAGCACATTGCACACCTGTGATGACTGAAATCAAACTGAAAGGGTTACAATGTTAATATATAATACTGAGCGGCAGCTACATATTCACTAACGTGCACTGGGCCCTTCGTAATCTCTGTAATTTGTGCCACAAACATTGGACAGAACTCTTGCAAAGAATGAACAGAGGCTTACAGGACAATTTTTAAGCATAGTCTGCCATCTGGTGGAAAACAACTGGTGATCTACTCCCTGCTCAAAATAGTGCTACACGACGACAAAATTTAACACATTATAGGTTTTTATATCTGAATAGAATTCAGTATCTGCAACTGTTTTTGTAGTAGATGCACTGTTATATTTTATTATATATTTCTGACCTTTTGTCACCTAAAACAGTAAATAAGAGTTGTTGAACGATTTCTAACATTTCCAAGTCTGAAGAACCCCATAGCTCCATCAAGCAGGAAGCAATTAAAAGAATGTTCTCTACAGAGGCTCTGGGGGCACAGTTGCTATCAAATCCCCAAACCCTAATAAATACGCTCCTAGACAGCTTCCCGGAGAAGATGGACCAGCATTCAGCATTTGATTAGAGTTAATACTATCTCCAAGATCTTTCAGTTTCAACTATGTAACTCCAAACAGTTGGGTAGCAGCCCTTTCCCATTTTTTGCAATTCTAAAACTTATACCGAAGGCAAAAAGTGGATCATATTCTGTAGTTTCTTGATGTGAAAGTGTGTTAGGAAGATACACACTGACCGCAGTTTACCAGCAGATTCAACCAGATTTTGGCATAGACCTTCCTGATGGGTGTGCCCTGTGAGATTTCAGATTTCTTTAGCGGGCCATGCTATCTGCTCTACTCTAGTTTTATTTAGCCTGCTTTCTGCACATGCTGTTCCTATACTGGAGTCCAGCAACTGTCTGACTATGCCACATCTTGCAGCCTTGCTAGCAGATCTTCCCTATTACAGGAAGCAGCTTCTCTGGCAGCATCTGAAATATAGAGAACAGAACTTCATGTGACCACACAGTGTCTACTTTTTTCTCAAGTTAGAAGGCAACTTTATTAGGGGATTCAAACAGCACGTTGCCATTTCTCAAGTTAACTCAATGGCTATAGTAATACCCCTTTTGGAAGCACTGGTTCGGAGTACAAGCTGGAATTAAAAGAACAGTAAAATAAGGTGCTGATGTATGCATAGATGTGGTCCCATTTTCCAAAGGAGATTCTTACCCAAAGACTCCTGTAATAAATAACTCATACTTAAGTTATAGAGCCCTTGATCTGAGAATCCTACGATTGTAAGCAAGGGTGTCTAAAACAAATTTCTCACATTTTTCTTTGGGCTTTTAAAGTAAGCTGAATTATTGTGTCTATCATGAGACATGGAGATTTGGGGGGGGGGGGAGACTGTAAATGTAGTCGAAAGCTTCTTGGTATGCTTTGGTAGATGATCCTTTTATCTACAAGACTCATAGTGCAATCCTGTGCACTTACACCCTGCTAAGTCAATCGGTTTAGAAGCGTGTAACTCTGCCTAGCATGGCAGGGTCATACTAGCAGTCATGCTTGTCAAATCAAAGAATCAAATCTTTCTTCAAACTAACATTCAGCCCCCAAGCAGTTAATAGAGAAAGAAATATATTTTCCCTGCTTCCTAAGTGCCTGTTGATGTATGATGCCAGATATCATAAGCATAGTTCCTAGGGAATGCAGTTGCTATTTCCTGATGCAGTAATCAAATATAAAAAGAGCATGAGCTGCAAAAATGTACCTAGAGGTGAAGAATGTGCTTGTAATGTAGCAAGACATGAAAGATAATTCCCAAACAAGTGGGAACAACAAAGAGGGAGAGATGAGATAGGGGAGCTTGAGTGAAATATGGACGATCTGGAGGGCAGCCTCCATTTCCATTCCAAATGAACAATTTTATTTAGTGAAATTGCAGACACTGTGGAGGCAGACAAAAGAGCTGGAGGCATTGGCAGACATTCTGAAAGCAACTCAGAAACCATTCATACAATCTGTGGGTCAGGGGAGAACTCAGGCACACTTAACTGGTTAATGGCTATGACACTGGCTGATATGAAGCATCTCCCCCCCCCCCCCCCCACACACACACTACTGTGCACGGAAATGCTTTGTGACCAATCAGCCCCTTCTACTCTTAGATGCTAAGCCCAGGAATAAGGTCAGTCTTCAAACACATCCCTTTCATTTTGTGTAGTTTGAGAGTTTGCCTCAGGCCTAGGAAAGATAGAGGTTTCCACTAATAGAAGATAATTCCAGTCAGGAGATGTAGTTGACTTAAGAATATTCTTCTACACACAACAAATAGTTGCCTTGCGGAACTTGCTGTCATGGGATGTGGTGATGGCCAGTAGCTTAGATGGTGATAAATGGGCTAAGACAAATTCACAAGGACAGATCCATCAGTGACTGCCATAATTGCAGAATAGGACTTCCACATTTAAAGGCAGTATGCCTCAGTTTGGCTTTTGCTGGAGTGAAGAGCAGCAGGCATAAGCTTTGGCCTCCATACCATTGCTGTGGGACTGCCAAGCTATCCAGTTATCAAAGGCAGGAAACAGGATGCTTATATTTTCTTCTGAGAGCAAAAAAATGATGATCAAGTAACACCCTGATGGTCCTCAGTGGCTCCAGCAGTAACCTGCCTATTTAGCAGTAATACTCAACCTACAGTGTACTGGGTTAAGGAAGGCAAACCTCCTCCAAACATTTGATGCATCTGACGGGGAGAGCTGTGGTTATCGAAGGCTTATACTACATTGGAATTGGATGGTCTGGTTGTTTTGCTGCTACAAACCAACACGGCAAACTCCTTTGAAGCTCACACAAGCCAATTAATCTCCACACCAAAAGGAGATGTTTACATTTACTAGCAAAGGAATGTTTTGGTTGCATCCTCCCTCTCCCCCCCTAATTGCATCTTCTCTCTCCTCCCCTCCTCCCCCCTCCTCTTCTGTATTTGACCAGTTTCTGTACCATGCATCTGACGAAGAGAACTTGATTCTCGAAAGCTTATGCTACAATAAAATTGGTTAGTCTTAAAGGTGCTACTGGACTCTTTTTGATATCCCAAAAGGAAATCAATTCCCTCACATGCTGGACACCTAGCTGTCCAAAGCTTTTGCCGCTGCTGCGTAATAACAACAACAACATTCGATTTATATACCACCCTTCAGGACAACTTAATGCCCACTCAGAGCGGTTTTCAAAGTATGTTATTATTATTCCCACAACAAGCACCATGTGATGTGGGTGGGGCTGAGAGAGCTCCAGAGAGCTGTGACTAGCCCAACGTCACCCAGCTGGCTTCAAGTGGAGGAGTGGGGAATCAAACCCGGCTCTCCAGATTAGAGTCTCGGCACTCTTAACCACTACACCAAACTGGCTCTCATGCAAGGCTCATTCATTCAACTCATTAACTCAGCTTGGTATTTGTTAAGACAGCAGTTTAATAGAAACTTAAGGCAGTGTGCCACAGCCAACAACTCTGCTGTTGACTTTCAAGGAACAGAAATTTGCAGAGACTGCTTTCCACTGTGGTGGAGGGATGGGTACAAATTCAATGGCCACATTAGCAGCTGTCCTCCCTCCAAGGATTTGCCATATTCTATGAACCCTAGGTCATTTAAATAGTAGGTTTCCCTTCCAGCCCCATTTTAGCACCACCATCTTCCCCTGGAGTATCTTGGATAGTAATTGATGCCAGTTTAACAATGGGGAATGTGAGGCACAAAAAGAAACGGTAACTTGTCCAAAGCTGTAAAGCATATGATCAGTAGAGCTAAAATTAAGACTGTTTTGTGATGCCTGGGAGCTCCAAAATTGTTTTGGATTGTTCTTGGACTGTAGAGCTTGGCATGTGAAAGCCATCAAAGTAGCTAGGCATCTACAGGAGGTGCCCAAATAGAGAAGAAAGCATGGTTATGCCTACAGGTTAAGGCTTCTCCGGTTCCTCCTATTACCTTTCTTTTGGGTCTGGTAGCTGGATAGGCCACAGTGAGAAAGCTTGGGAACTTTAAACCTAGTACAGGAACTGTGGAAGTAAGGATACTTAGGACAAGTGTTTCAGTAAGGGGCAAGGAACTAGTCACAGTCAGGTAAAGAACTCAGCTTTAGATGTGGCAGTATAAATGTCTAAAGGCTTAAACATGCTTTATTGGTGGTAGCACTCAGGGATGCTGGAGTTCCACAGTTTGTCCTGGGATACCAACCAGACCTAATCAAGTCACCAGTTCTCAGCCAGAACATTCTAAGGTCTGTCTACATCCCCTAGGAGGGGCCCGTGTCACAACAGGAAACAACATAATTTTTCAACTCTCTCTCTCTCTCTTTGGTTTCTATGCCTTCTTCCTTCAGACTGCTGCCTTTTCCTCATAACTGCAGCTCAGATCTCTGCTTGTAGAGGTGGAACACTGGCCAGCGCTGGGATGAGATGGGCATAGATCTCAATCCCACGAAGAAAGACCTGCTCATTCAGGAATTCATTGTGGTCATGCAGCAGCACAGGGGTACGGTTCATGGGGGAGAAGCCAATTGCTGGGTGGCCTGCCTGCAATACAGTGAAGGAGAAAAAAACTATTATAAACAAGATCTAAGCAAAGTACTAGAGAAGTCACCAAGCAAGACAGGCACAGAAAATAATACTTGTACTCACTGCTCTGATATAGCGGCTGTCTGTGGCAGCAGGAAAAATCTCGCACTTCAGTTTCATGTTCCTGACAAGACAGAGACAGCATGACAAGAAGCTCCCACTGTTGAGTTACCCTTTTCTCCTGCTCTGGTGTTTAATGGCAGGACCATCAGACAATGGGCATTTTCACAATGGAGTCAGGGGTCCCTCTTAGGAAAGAACAGGAACGACGCCGGAAAGGTTCAGGTTAGTGGGCAACTTTGTTGAACTTTATATAGGCACTGAGGGGAGTATATTCTGAATGCCTTGAACATCATTTCCCACCCCCCCTGCCCAAACTGACATTGCCTCCTCTGTGTCTTGCAGAAAAAAGCCACCAGCCTTAACATGGTCCTAAAGGAATGAATATTAGAGTGGGGAAGATACGGTGTATCACTCACATGTCCTTGCAGGTGCCACTGAACACCTTCCACCAGGGGTCAGATTCCTCTGTGGAGGTCATCGACTGATCTGTGTATTTCTAGCCCAAAGAGAAGGGTAGAAGATAAAGCTTGGAGGAGGCAGCAGTGGAGCATCCACAGTGCAGCACTCTGTGGCAAGGGCATGGCAGAAGTAGCAGCAGTCGTGCAAGAAAATGAGGGGCACAGTGCAGAACAGAAGGGTAGCCATTTTGAGATAAAAGACCCAGGGTGGAGAGACTGTGGCAGCAGTAAGGAGAAGAGAGTCAAAAAGCAGGAACTGATCAATACTCCTAGGTCTATGGGACAGCAACAGGCTGCTGGAATGCTCCCTCATCTCTGCAGTTACCTGGTGGAACTCATAGGTAACACCTTCCCCAGCTGCCCGGCACCAGGCTGTGAGCTGCTCCTCAAATGCCTATAAAACAAATCATGGAAGTATGAGTGATTCTTGAGTGAAGATCCCAATTTCAATCTACCTTGTAACTCCACATGCCTCTCAATTTATCCCATAATCTTCTGCTCTCCTTCTTACCAGTTCTTTCCACACAACTGCACTAAGCAGATGCTTCACAAGCAGTAGCTTTAATCATTGTCCCAGGCTGGCTTAGGGCCACGCGAGAACTCTGATGATCCCCTTCATTGGTTGCTCTAGAGAGGTCTCTACTACTTTCTTGCTGCTGCTGTCTTGCATTAGGAGGAACGACCTGCAGCTACTGCTGCATCTTAAATAGATCACAGGACAGTAGAATGGGATTGGCCTTCAAGGCCTCAGGACCATCCTTCCAGTTCTCTCAGCCATAGCCAATCAGGCCTCCATGGCCAATCAGGATGATGCCACATCATCAACTGCAACCAAGGCAAGGAGAGAGCTTTCTTAATGGTCCAAAGTATTTTGTAATACACTTTCACCATTTATTTTTTTTTAATGTGAAGGAGCCTGGGAAATACAGCTCTATGCAATATAGTCCAAGACACATTCTGGGCAGCTCCTAGTTGGCACATCTCATAGAAAGAAAATTGGTTATTTCCCTACCTGTTTCTCTATTATACCTTTAAATCCACTGTGGGTGGGATGCGGATGTCAAAGGCAGCAGACATCTCACAGGGGACCACATTGAAGGAGATGCCCCCATTCAACATGGTTAGGTTGAGGGATGTTACATCACCTAAGGTAAGGTGCTTCTCTGATTTCAGCCTGTGTGATGGAAAGGACAAAGACTTTCAACCCACTTTGGAAAATTTTTTGCACCTTTTTCCTAAATCCCAGAGGCTGAAGAGCAGTCCAACAGCACATTGCAGGGCACAAACTCATTCTTCCAAGCATCTGTAGAAACCACAGGTATTTGCAAAAGGCAGAGCAATTAATCACCCTATCCTGCTTTGCTGTGTTAAGTGGCCCAGAGCTGGACTTAGGGGGTTGCTCCTGGAATTGGTGGAGGGGCTGCAAGGTTGTTTGGTGGCTGCAGCTGGTGAAGCTCTTTGGGATTTTCTGGAGTCAACTGAAATTATATTGGGGCAGACCTAGCCTTTCGAGGCTGGAATTGGGCCAATGTATGGCCCCTTAAATAAGTGGAGGTGCACCTGATTATTGAGGGGGTGGGGTTGTGTTATGATTGAATTAAAATTTTATATTGAGATTAACTAAGGGCAGCTGGGTCAGTTGTGTTGTGTTGTTATGGACAATGATATAGGGTGGAGCTTGTGAAGGGGTTGCGAGGGAGGAGACTGGACGGGAGTTGGGGATCCCAGTGCTCTGAGGGCAGGGGAGGTATGGCGGTGGGATGCAGGTCAGAAATGGAAGGCAACAGAGACGTGGCAGGGCTCAATGTCCTTCCAACCTGCATCCCATCCCGAGGCATGCTGGTTGTGGGGCTAGGACATTGAATCACCTCCCTCCGACACTGCTGTTGTGTAATGCCAGGTCCATTAATAACAAGACCAAAAGGATTTATTTGCGGCAGAAAATGTGGACCTGGTGTGCGTGACTGAGACCTGGGTGAGGGATGGCGAAACAGTCGCCTTGAAAGAGCTGGCCCCCTCAGGTTTCTCAGTCCTTCATCAGTCCCGGACGGATGGGTGGGGTGGCTATTCTCATTCGAGAGTTTTTCTCCTTCAGGCCGCTCCCTGCACCAAAGATCACTGGCATTGATTGTGTTGGACTGACGTGGAAAGCTGAGGAAAGTTTGGCTATCTGCGTGGTGTACTGACTGCCTAGCGCACCAGCAGTTACCCTGCTGAGCTTATTGGAGGCAGTGGCAGGATGAGCCTTGAGCAACCTCGGCTGTTGGTCCTGGGTTACTTCAACCTCCATGTCGATGATGCCGCCTCCTCGCAAGCTGTGGACCTAGTGTCTTCCATGGCAGCACTAGGACTTTCTCAAGTTGTTTCAGCTGCCACGCATAATGCGGGCCACCCGCTGGATTTGATCTTTGGAATGGGGATTCATGTGGACCTTGGTGCTATAAAAGCAGAGCCATGCTCGGACCACTCTGTCCTGAAGGCTCCCCCCTGCATAAGCAGCGAGCAAATTTATGCTCGCCCGCGGAGACTAATGGATCTAATTGGGTTCCAGAATGCTCTGCGGGATCCAATGCCCCCTGGCGGTTTGTTAGATGAGCTGGTAGAGGACTGGCATGGCCATCTCTCTGAAGCCATTGACGAAATCATTCCCCGTCACCCTCTCCACCCCCGCACCAAACTAGCTCCTTGGTATACGGAGGAGCTACGACGGATGAAGTGGGAGCTGAGATGGCTTGAGTGAGGGTGGAGGCAAAGCCATGACGAAGAAGCAAGATCATCTTATAGAGCGTTTATGAAAGCCTATGAGGTAGCTGTGAAGGTGGCAAAGGAGGATTACTATGCCACCTCCATAGCGTCTGCAAGCTCACGCCCGGCAAAATTGTTTCAAGTAGTTCGGTCCCTGATCTCCCTCTCAGAGGGAGTCCACCAAACTGATAATTCGGTTATTAGCTGCGAGGCTTTTGGGAGCTTTTTTGCAGGTAAAGTCTTATATCTCCGCTGCGACCTGCCTGCCACGGTTGATACAGTACAGGAACTGGAGACCCCTTGGCTGTCCTCTGGGCAGATCTTAGATCACTTCAGTCTGGTCTTCTATGAGGATGTTGACAGGATCCTGCAGCGGATGAGGCCCACTACATGTTCCTTGGACCCTTGCCCTTCGTGGCTGGTGAAAGCCAGTGTGGATGGGCTGAGGGCTTCACTGGAGGCCATTATCAACTTATCTTTGAGCTCTGGGGTTTTTCCTGGGGCGTTAAAGGAAGCTGTGGTGAAGCCTCTCCTGAAAAAAACAACTTTGGACCCCACCGACCTGTCCAGTTACCGCCCAGTCTCGAACCTCCCGTTTCTGGGTAAGGTGATTGAACGGGCGGTGGTGGAGCAGCTGCAGGCTTTCTTGGAAGATGCATCAGTCCTGGACCCATTCCAGTCTGGCTTCCGCCCGGGCCATGGGACTGAGACAGTGTTGGTCGCCCTCGCAGACGATCTCTGTAGACATCTGGATCAAGGCAGGTCGGCGCTGTTGGTGTTATTGGATCTTTCGGCAGCGTTCGACATGGTTGACTATGAATTGTTGACCCACCGCCTTGCCGATGTGGGGATACGAGGGACTGCCTTAAAGTGGTTTGTCTCTTTTTTCCACGTCGGGGACAGAGGGTGGCACTAGAGGAAAGGGTGTCTGCATGCCAATCATTGGTATGCGCCGTCCCCCAGGAGGCGATTCTCTCCCCATTGTTGTTCAATCTGTATATGCGCACCCTTGCCCAGCGGGCATGGAGTTTCGGACTGGGTTGTCACCAGTACACTGATGACACCCAGTTGTATCTGTTGTTGGATGGACGGCCTGGCTCAGCTCCAGAAGCCCTGATTAAAGCTTTGGATGCCGTGTCTGGTTGGGTGAAGCAGAGCAGACTGAAATTAAATCCCATGAAGATGGACGTCATGTACTTAGGTCATGGGACGTTGGAGGGGGGGATCCAACTTCCAGCCTTCGATGGCGCACCACTTGTGCCCGTTTCGTCGGTCAGAAGTCTTGGCATGATGCTGGACTCCTCTTTATCAATGGAGGACCAGGTCGTGGCAGTTGCCCGGTCTGCTTTTTTCCATCTTCGGCAGGCCAGGCAGCTTGCTCCCTATCTCTCGACCAATGACCTGGAAACAGTGATCCATGCAATGGTTATCTCCAGATTGGATTACTGTAACTCGCTCTACACAGGGCTTCCCTTGAGTCTGACCCGGAAATTACAGTGGGTCCAGAACGCTGCTGCCCGTGTCTTGATGGGTGTGCCTTTCAGGACACATGTAACTCCAGTTCAGGAGCAGCTACACTGGCTTCCCATGGAATTCTGGATCAGCTTCAAGGTTTTGGTATTAACCTATAAAGCCCTAAACAGACTGGGACCAGCATACCTGAGGGACCGTCTCTTCTCATATACTCCCCGGAGGGTGCTGAGATCAGCCGGTAAGCACCTACTGGTGGTCCCTGGCCCCAGGGAGGCTCGATTGGCCTCAACCAGGGCCAGGGACTTTTCAGTTCTGGCCCCAACCTGCTGGAACTCTCTGTCTGAGGACACCCGGGCCCGCCAAGATCTTGTCTTCTTCAGGCGGGCCTGTAAGACGGAGATCATAGAATCATAGAGTTGGAAGGGGCCATACAGACCATCTAGTCCAACCCCCTGCCCAGTGCAGGATCAGCCTAAAGCATCTCTAACAAGTATTCATCCAGCCTCTTCTTGAAAGCTGCCAGTGAGGGGGAGCTCACCACCTCCCTAGGCAGCTGATTCCACTTTTGAACTAGATGTTCCGCCAGGCATATGGTTGAGGCCATCAGGGTTTCCACCAAATGAGCCTCTCTCCCTGTCTCCTCTATGTGTAGGGGGTATTGACCATCTACCCCCCATATATAAGCGACCATGCATGGTTAAGCCGCACCTCCATCTCCGTCAGATGTTACATGGTTTTTATATGGTGAGCAGGTGTTTTATTAGAAAGCTGTGTTAATTTATTGTGATTTTATCTAGTATATTTTATCTTCTGTTGTAACCCGCCCTGAGCACACTTGCAGGGAAGGTGGGATATTATTATTATTATTATTAATAATAATATCCATAGAAAATGGTCTCCAGAAAACACCTCTCTCTCATATGATAACAGTACCTTGCAAGAGTGCTTGACACATACACATACCCTGCTTCAGAAACTCTGTATCTGTCCCAAGTGCGGCTGAAACCACCAAAGCATCTATCGCCTCCACTACACTGCTGTTGGAGCGCTGCTGTTGAATATTAAACCTGCACCTTAGCTGCAGTGCTCAAATTCTTCAAGGCATGCACCAGTAGGGCACACTGAATAGTACTAGAATTAGAACTTAGCCTAAAATGCCCTTGTAAATAAAAAAAAATCTACAAGCAGTTCTGAAAACAAACTAAAGACCAGATAAATAGCAAATTATAAATGAAAAACAAATAATAAATACACCATATAACTAATTTGCAAGCAGGGCTGCCATGAGTCTTCATAATGATGTTGCATAGCATCTGTTCCTAACTGCTCAAAATGCTTTTATTTAAACATTGTCTCAGAAATGTTTACAATCACTTTGCCAGGTTGGTCATTATTACTACCCTACCAGTGGAAGACAGTGGCTTGTCTGCAGCCATCTGGTGAATTTATGGGATCTGAACCAGAAATTTAGGTGTATACTTCTTAGGGATTATGCTACACCAGTTCCCAGTCTCATTTTACAAAAGGATAAACTGAGCAACAAATAAATGGAGATGTCTTGCCCAGTGTCACACAGGGTATTAATGGCAGTTGCAGGAAGCAAAACTTCCATGTGCCTTTAGTTAGATAACCATTGTTGATTAAAGAGCAGCCAGCGTTATACATTTGATGAAGTGTGTGGCTGCAGAGGAAGGGCCTTGGCACAGTCAAACAGTTTCATTTCTGAGTTGCCAAAGCACTTTCCCCACCTTTTTGATGCTTCTGCAGACAAATGCAGCTACTCTTAATGGTTTGAGAGAATGAAACTAAGCCCTGGAGAAGGTCAGGGAAATGCAATCTGACTTACAATACAGGTTTTCTCCTCACCTTTGTTTTTCACGCTCTCTGAACTCTAGGAAGGAAGTGATTACTCTGTGCTGTGGATAGGAAAGTACAAAAGTTAGCTCAAGAATCATCCATCCTAGCAAGCAAATACCAGGCAGTACCTGGATGATGTCAAGTCTACACTTCCACAGAGCCAGCACTTCTGGCTTGTGCAAAAACCATGCCTATGAAGGTGGCCTGACATCTGCTCTCATGATTGGTCTAAGAAACTGACCCTCTCCTGTGGCTGCACAAAAGCAGCCTCTCTCCCTACCCTGCCTCTTGTCTTTACAGGGTGCTCTCTTACCAGCTTCTCAGCCGCCGTGTCCTCAATGAATCTGGATCCATGTCCAGGGTTCCCCTCTACTTTCACTTTAATCCCTGCAAGTATTAAGGGAAGGCAGAGAAATGAAAGGCAAGTAAAACAGGCAGAACAGCATTGTGTTGCCCTGATGCAAAGGGAGTCAGAACTATTTCCAGCAGAACTTCAAAGCTCATGGGTCATGGTCAAAAGGAGCAACATGCACAAGGCAAGCAGAACTGCTGCCACACTTCCCACTGCCCAAGAGACATCCTGCTTTGAAAATAGGGCCAAGGGCTCTTCCTATAGCTATAGAGATGACTGCAATGAAAGAATTCACAAAGCTTTGCGAGAGAAGGCCTCATGGCACCATAGCTACAACATCAGGCTGGGACCTGAGAGACCTCGGTTCAGCATCCCCGCTGCCCCCCAGCCATGAAATTCACTGGGTGTCATAAAGATAAAATGGGAGGAGGAAGCTCTGTGGGTTAAATCCAGGCAAAATTTTCTGCTCATGCAAAGCACCTCTGACAGTAGAACAACTTCCCTGCTTCTTCCCTCCTGCTGCAGCCCACTGATTCCCCCCAAATCCTGCTCCAGGAGGACAGGGAGACTCTTAAACAGAGGTTTGCAGCACAAAGGAAGAACTGGAGGAAACTACCCCCTCCCTTCTGTCAGCAGAAAACTTAGTCTGGCCCCTATGAACACTGCTTTGAGTTCCTTGGACAAAGGGTAAAATAAAAATGTGACAGACAGACAGACAAACCAATTGATACCCATATGCAGTATTCTCATCCATACTTTAGGCATTGTTTCTTCAGGACATGACTATATTTCTCAAGAGAATAACATATAAAGAGAAAAGGGATCTTCAACACTGAAGGCCTAACTAGAATGATACACTGGCAGTTCTGTGTCAGGAGTTCCTAGCTGGTTCATCTTTGTAACAGGGCAAATGGCAACCCCCTGGGGCCCTTTTAAGATTGGAAAACAAAGTGTGTGTGCACGCGCACATGTGCACGCTGTAAAAAACCCTCCCTTTGTGCCACAGCCCCAATTTGAATTGGGCCTGTCATTACTTTAAAAGAACACTGGAGGCTCCTGACATGGAACTCCTTGTCTATCTTCTAGCTCATAACATGGAGCCAGTATATCATCTAGTTAGGTCCTGAGAGCCACACGCCAAAAGTAGATTTCACCTGAGTAAGCAAAACATGGTTTAAAAGAATTTAAAATCTGAACAGTATGCAAACGCTTATACTTAAAGATTTTTTAAAAAGATAGGAAGAAAGCAGATGCTAATGGGAAAAAACAGAGCATAGCCAGCTGGAAGAGAAGCAGGGTCTGGCAGCCGACAACTCCAGTGCATCTTTATGGCCCCATGATCCAAATGCTGGGTCTCTCACTGGAAGATTTCCTACATTTCTATCTTTTATGCATACACCGGTGAATGCTATTAATTAGGTTTAGGTGATGGTCAATACTCAGTGGTGTATTTCTCAGCTTTCAAATATTCATTTTAAAAAGTGCAGAATCATCAGAGTTCATGCATAAATGTCAACTTTTGGATACACACAGAGCAAGATACAGATATGAATAAAGTTACAGTTCAACAGAGGCAGTTACAAAACCTGTTAGCTGAATATTCTAAAGTACAAAAACACTAAACAAAGATGTGAATAAGGGCCAAACAACACAGAAAGCTGGACTTTCGTGACTGAAATTCCAGATGTACTACTTGGCCCTATAAGAGCAGGTATGGGTGCCCTGATCTGAATCAAGGCCGTTGCATCGTGGAAGCAGGCATTACCTTTCCCTCACACAGCCCAATTGGAAATGAGTTTGAAGTCCTAGTACAGGAAAAGAGAGATTCCTTTATTGTGCCTGTCTACTGGGATTCAGAGCAGTTGATTGGAGGGAGGGTGGGGGTGGCATTTTGATCAGAGAAATCAGACAATCACCCTTGCCCAGCACCATGACCATGTTTTATACAGAGGGAACCCCAAAGCTGCAATTATAAGTCTGGAGTTTCAGTCACAGAATTCCAAAGTCACATGTAGTATGTCCCTGAGAGGCTCTTAAATTCCAATACACCCCAATAAATAGTGTGACTGTAACTTTAAATCCACAGATCACAATCTGCTGGAAGAGGTAAAATCATCTGTGGCTAAGAATCTGAACATTCCAGCCCAATGCTAACAGGAAGCTGACCCTATTATCTATTTTGGCTCTCCAAAGATGATTAAAATCTTAATAAAGGATTACATAGGTGTTGTTCACAGCTATGACATATGACTGGCAAAACTCCATGAACAGTCTGGAAGAATTCATGCATTCATTGTGAAAGAGACCCATACATTAGTTTTCTTATAGAGTGTAACTGCATTTTCAGTACAGTTCTTAAGATGCATATCTTTAAAAAGAGCAATGTGAAATAGATGTAAGGCATATTTTTGGGAACTACAGACAGGGAGAGGAGCTGTGGCTCCATGGCAGGACACAAGATCTGAATGCAGAAGGTCCCAGGTTCAATCCCTGGTATCTCCAGCTAAAAAGGCCCTGAGAATCCAGAAGCTGGGAAAGATCTTGCTCTGCCTAAAACCCTGCAGAGCCACATCCAGAGTAGACAGCACTAAGTAAAATGGACCAATGACCTTGCAGCTTCACACAAGATGGAGTCCCAAATTTTACTCACACCATGGGCATTTCTCGCCATAGAAGACAGTGAAGGTGTCTGATGGGTTTGCCAGGCCTTTAGAGAAACAAAAAACAGAATTAGCAATGTGTTTAGCTAGAATATACAGTAGATAGTCTGTAATATCTTTTAAACATGGAAGCAACAACAGTGACTTCCCGGAATCAGTTAAGTGGCCAAGCAGTCATTAATCGTAAGCAGGTGAAAGCATCCCCATCTTTGTGCATCAAAAATGGGGCAGGAGGCTGCTTTTTCTATGGCAGCAAACGTGTCCAGACAGGACTCCTCTCTTTTAGGCTGAAGCTAGTACCGAAGTAGTAGATAACCACCAAGGACCATTTCAGCAGTATGGAAAGCAGATGAAGAGCCTAGCAACATCATCAGTTGATGAGGCTCCCAGTGTAGGCCTCAGGAGACAACAGCTTGGGTGAGGAATTCTGCTAACTAGAAGCACTACAAAGATGGCTCATTTTTCTTCTTTCCCACTTGTAATTCTCTTATTTTGTATGGCTTTGTAAGCTGCCTTAGGTGCCAATCTTGGCCCCAAGGTATGGTCTGTGGATGATTTAACTTGCTGGAGCTGAGGGACGTTGAGTCTGGGTACTGCTGGGTAGGGAAACCACCTGGAAATATAATTGTGCTGGCTTGAACTGAATGATGAAAGAAAGGGTATAAATGGAACAAATAATAATAGAAAGTCAGGCAACAGATCTTCTAAATAAATCAAACAAAGCTAAGAATCATTTCCCCAGTACCAAACCAATCAGCTCTCACCTTCATCCAAGGCAAAGCCAACATTAAGAGTAATGAATTCCGGTCGCTTCACAAACATTTCCATCCCCTTATGGCCCCCAATCTCTTCATCTGCAGAAAAAGAGAGAGGCGAGATAAGAAAATCACCTCTCCAGACCAGCCGCATCTATAGATTCCAGAGGCCAGTGCAGCTCAAAGCACTCAACAGGAACCTAAAAAACTTTTGCTTGTTGAAACCAATAGACTGTGGACTGGCACAGCTGTTTTCATGAACTTTTCTCTGAAAGCCAGTTGACCCTAATGCCCACCCTAACTTTCCCATAAAAACTGATAATTTTGCAAATGCTCCCCCACCTTGCTAGAAATATTGGGAAAGCCTTTTATCATGGTATTGGATATTGCTGATCAAGTCTAGGAAATACTGAACAATATACCAGGCCAGCAACATCCAGTTGAACATCTATAGACTACTTTTTTGAGTCAAAGAGCCTAGAGAGAAAACGGATGCCATCACCATGAGCTACTCAAGTTCTGACCCCATTCAGCCCTCTCTGTTCTGCAGCATCTGTTGGATAGTCAGCCATCAAGTGGCCCCAATGGTAAAAGAAATGGAAAGACTGCAACAAAAAGTAAAGAAAATGAAAGAATTAGGCTTTTAAATCACCATCTTTTTATTTTTATTTTACTTCATTTGTAACACACCTTTCTCCCCAATGGGGACTCAAAGTGGCTCACATCACTCTCCTCTCCTCCGTTTTTTTCTTCACAACAAATCCTGTGAGGCAGGTTAGGCGGAGAGTTTGTGACTGGCCCAAGATCACTCAGCAAGCTTCCATCATAGAGTGGGGAATCAATCCTGGGTTGCTCAGACACTAGTCCATCTCTCTAAATTTTGTGCATGTTTGACTATTTTATTCTCCTGAGCTGTCTATCTAGTTGTATTTTGGTGATAGAAATTGGGGCGGGGGGAGGGTGGAAAATAGCTGTCACCCAAACCAACCTGTTGCAGATATACATTGACCAGCTATAAATATTTTGCTGCCTTCTATGGATTTACTTAGTTACCTGTTTCTTGGTTTCTTGGAGATCTTCCTCTGGTGAAAGTATACCCAAATCCAAACAAAGAGTTGGGCAAGGCAGTCCTAGCAGAGTTATATCCACCACTGAAACCATCAGGTGTAGAAGGGTGTAACTTTGCTTAGGATTGCATTGTGGATTACCCCATCTTCAGCTCAGCTACCTTCAGTTTCTACCTCTTTGGACAGATGTCAGGAAACAACTGGCTGCGTCTTTATGCTCCATTACTTAACTTACCTGGGACGAAACTCATATGAACTGTGCGGGGAAAATGTCTCCCTTCGGCTTTCAGCCTCCGGATGGCCTCTATGTACCTAACAGGACAGAAGTTTTACTTAGCGGCTGCCAGAACTCTTGGGGACTGAGAGATACTTCAGTTGGAACTGTGTCCAGAGAAAGGAATGATGAACTGAAGCGGTTGATTTGAAGAAATCAGACAGGGGTAAGGGGGTGAGGAGAGTATAAGAATCGCCACAGGCAGCACAAGCATCTCTCGTAATTCCCTCTTTCCTAAATCACATCTTTCAGGTCAAAGTGTAAGTAACCTGCTCCTATATAATTCATCCGTAAAACAGCCCCAAGGTTACAAACATTTCTTTTCCACTCCCAGGAAAGTAACAACAACACACCATTCAGCCAGTGGGGTGTGTCTGGGCAGCCCACTTCTTCCAGATTACCTCGAGGGTGCTAGACCAATTATAACTGCTTAATGCAAGTCAAAAGAACATGCCTATGGACAAATAATAAGGATTTAACTTGATCACTGGCTTCCACCCATTCTACAGATTCACACAGACATAACTAAAACAAGTATTTAATGTGATAAGGTAGAACGATCCGCTTAGCTGTGCTTCCCCCTGCCCCCAACACTCTCCAATGCAAACTGGCACAGTAGCTCTTTTCTTTAACTCATGAAAATTTTACTGTATGGCACAGATGGGACAGGGCAGGTGGCTGGACTTACTGAATGGAGACACATTTCATATCCTGAGCTCCACGTGCATAGATGTTTCCGTCAGAGTCCTTAAAAGCTGCAAAGGGATCATAGCGCCAGGATTCCTGCAGGAATGGAAAGCAGCACAGAGCACCCTGATTGGGGGATGGGGATGCTGGAGAACGCAAGGCTGTGCAAGAATGGCATCCTGGGGAATACAACAGAATTAGGAGAGGAAGGGGGCATCTCCTCATAACAGAGAGCCTTAAGGGGCCTCTGCAGTGGCCCCTACCCTGTGGAACAATCTGCCTGAGGAGGTCAGGAGAGCCCCCACTCTCCTGGCTTTCCACAAACGATGCAAAACTGAACTATTCAAAAAGGCTTTTTACTCAAATGGGAGGGCAGTATTGTGGGGAGGGGATCTCAGATGCTTCACTACTGAGTTAGGGGCCATAGACTTCACCACTATGTTGCCTTACATATTATCTGTTGCTTTAAATATGTACTTCTATGTACTACCTGTGCTTTATGTTGTCTAATGTCAATCCTAGAAGTGATTATGTTCTGTTCCAGTATTTTCTTCTACTTTGTGTTGGATTCTTGCTAATGCTATGTCTTTTTAAACTTGTATCTATTTACCCTATGGCATTGTTTATGGAAATGTCCTTGATACTGTATTGAAATGTACTTGATACTGATTGTACTAATCTCATACTGCGTAATCCACCTTGAGTCTCAGTGAGAAAGATGGACTATAAATGACATCAAACAAACAAACAAACAAACAAACAAACAAACAAACAAACAAACAAACAAACAAACAAACAAACAAACAAACAAAAAGAAAAAGAGCCACTTCTGGATTGAATGGAGAGGCAAGCTCTCTCAGCCTGCTCTTTAACAAAGTGAAGTGGAGACAGATGACAAGGACAGCTGCAAAAGAACGTAAGAGCAGCCATTCTGAATTAGACTCATGGTCCATCTTCTGCAGCCTCCTGTTGCACACAGTGGCCAGCTGGATGCCACAGGAAGACCAACAAGCAGGGCCTTCCTCTATTGTTGCCTCCTGCATTGGTATTCAGAGGATTACTGCCTTCATACAAGTTCCATTGAGTCTCTGTGACTCATAGACTTTGACGGACCTATCCTCCTTGAATAAGAAAAGTATGGTAGTGGCTAGGGAACTTACCCCTTTCTGCCTTGGAGAATCAGGCTCTAAGGGGCTGATTAAAGGCAATGGCCATGATTCAACCTAAACATGAACTAAGCCAAACTCAACAACAGCCTCTCAGCAACAGCAAAGCATAATAGAGAAGAACAGATTATCTCAAAGATTCATTGAAACAATGAGCCCTTTGTGGCTCAAGGGCAGGGAGTGGTGGTGGAAATTAACAGAATTCTTCCCACTCCTCCTAATTCCAGAAGTATCAGGTCTTTGAGTACAAAGCTGCTGGAAAAACAACCAAGTCAAATCTCTTCTGGAAAGAGTGTCAGATGTTAACTCAGAGCCTTCACTTGGAGCCAAATTACTTCTGTAAGAGACCTCAAAATGGGGTTTTCACTGCCATGCAATGGAAGAAGATCTGCAGGTGACAGTTTGGGCCCAGAACAAAAGTTGGCTACGTAGTAAAGCAGATTTATTATCTGTTTACTGCAACTTAAAGTAAAAAAACCTCTGCAGAAGAGTAAGATTCAGGTCCAGTAACACCTTAAAGAGCAACTAGATTTCCAGGATATGAGCTTTCGAGAGTCAAAGCTCCTTTCGTCAGATAGAAGGAGTCCCTCGTATCTGACAATGGGGGTATATTACTCTCGAAAGCTCATATCCTGAAAATCTAGTTACTCTTTAAGATGCTTCTAGACCCAGATCTTGCTCTTCTACTACAGAAAACACTGATACCCTCCTGCAACTATTTGCAGAAGAGTCACCCTGGCACAGTCTTAGAGGACAATGAAGAAATACCTGTTTAATTTCATCCAGATGGTTCTCAGTAGTTGGCTTTTACAGTCAAGATTTTTAAAATAATTTTATTAAGATAATTGTTTTGTGGCAATGAATTCTTGGTGGGAGACCAGTATAACTGTTTTAGAGAAGCTGTTATATGAAGTACCACAGGCTAAGAAACCATTCAAAGCTCTTTCAAGTCTTTTTCCCCCCCTGTAGGTGGCACTTGTTTTACACAAGCATAGGAATCAGAACATATTGTGTCTTTGAGTGAACTGATAAAATTAATTATGTCAAAGATATCATGCATCCCACCATTCACCTGTGTCCAGAGACGCCATCCTCCCGTCCACCCCCCACCAGCCCTGCAGCAGTAGGCACCGTCCTCAGGCCCTGCAGCACCATCTCTGTCAGAACCTCAGCTGCAGGTGCCTCTACAGAGCTCCAGGTCACCTTCACTATCAGGACAGCAGCAGCTGATGTCCAGGCACAATCCTGGGCAATAGCCTAGAGCTACCCATCTGAATCGCCCTTCTCCTGTGATTGCCCAGGCAGCTAAACCTCAGCCAGGCCCACAGGAGCTGGGCAGACACAAGCCCCAAGCTGTCAAGGGAGCCACTGGAGAGGCTCCAGAAGCAGTAGGGGTGAGTCAGGCAGAGAACAGAAAGAATGCCCGGGGCTGGGCTGGGATGGAGTGGGTGGGTCAGGAGACTGTAGAGTCTATCTAGCTCTCCCATCAGATAGGCTGCAAGAAGGGCCACTCAGGGAGCATGGATGAGGGTTGGGAGAAGATCCAGAGAGGTGAGGCAAGGGGGATCCTTTAAAGGCAGGTTCCTGTAAGGGCCAGGGAGGAACTGCAGGGAGAAGCAGCCGGAGGGTGCTGTCACTCCCAGGGCAGAGGAAGGAACAAGGTGGTGCAACCCCCTTCCCTGCCCAGCTGAGGCAGGAGGACACCTGCCTGGGAAGTTGGCAGGATGGCAGGCTGTTAGGTGGGGGCGCTGGTCAGGGAGGAGCCTCACACAATCTGATTTCATTCAGAACGGACTTTATTGAACTAACCATCCAGGGTGTCACTGGTGTCACTAAGGTAGCAGAGATGTGTCAAAATGCCTCACACCTGCATAAGCACTGTAACCTACATCTACTGAAGGATCAGGTTAGAGAAGAGTATTTTCTTGTGGGACACAATCTCTCTTCCTGAACAATTATTTCCTACCTGTCACAGAGAGTTCTATATAAGAACACATTCAGACCAACAACATCTTTTCCCGAAAGCCAAATTTACAAGCAGTGGAAAACTAAAAAACCTTCAATCTTCAACATGCCCCTCTTCCACTAACCTCAAACACAGGCACAACATCTGTGTGAGAATTCAACAAGATGGAGCGGAGCTGTGGGTTAGTTCCTTTCCAGGTCAGAATGGTGATCACACGACCAGGGCAGACCTACAACAGAAAATCAGATTAGCGGGAGAGTGTCTTCCTTTCTTTGAATTTGTACGGACGAAAGCTTCGTAGATACTGTATTATGAAACCAACCTCTAAAAGCAAGGGTTTTTGCATACTGGCAGTAATGGCAGCAAGAGGAATGGTGGATTACTGGGGTGAGAGTGGAGTTCTGCCTTTTATAGCTTGGATTTTGCATGACGTGGTGGCTTGAATGGCTTTTATGGCCTTCCCCTTTTTAGGACAAAAGGATGATTCTGTGAATTTAAATAAGAAGCTGGGAGGCAACAGATGCTTGCTTGCTCCCTGTGGGAAGTAATATTACCTGGAAGTGAACAGGCAGGAACACATTTAGAAGAGAGTTTGGGAGGAACTGTGGCTCAGTGGAAGAGCCTCTGCTTTGCATGCAGCAGGTCCCAGGTTCAATCCCTGGGCACCTGAAGTCAGGGATCAGGCCTCTGAAATCCTGGAGAGCCACTGCCAGTCTGAGTAGACAATACCTACTTTGATGGACCAATGGCCTGATTCAGTATAAAGCAGCTTCATATGTGTTCAATATGCCATAATTTATAGTTTAGGCACATCTAGGCAGGTAACTAGGAGGGGAAAATCTTCTTTTAACTAGGAATTTATGTTCATTTATTTCAATGCTGAAAGAAGTCAATTCTTTACATGAAAAGAAGCTATGGATGGGATGTAGCATCATAAGTAGAATTAATATGAACCTCAGAACCCAAACAAAACTAGAATCCTTCCAAGAAACAAGTCAGGAAGCTTCTCCCAACTTGCTGCTCCTGGAATTTGGTTTCTGAGGACATAAAAGCAGCACTTTCCAACCAGAAGGATTTCCAAGGGGTCCATAATAGCTACAGAATCTCTATGAATAACAAATAGATCCAGGAAGAATGATTAGAACAATCTTTAAAATTGCCTCGGTCATCACAACAAATGTTAGACTGGAAGTAAGTTCTGGTTCTTGAAGAGACTTCGCTTTACTAATGAATGACTCCTTCAGAAATGAAAAAGATAGTACAATATAATGTTGCTAAAATACAGAAATGTTATTACTATCTTTACATTTAGAAGATGTTAATAGAAATGATAAGATATTGTTGTATTATATGATAGTAGCAGCAAGAATTTTATATGCTCAATATTGGAAAAAAGAAGAAGTACCGAATATTGAAGAATGGACAAGGAAGCTGTTGTACATGGCCGAAATGGACATATTAACTAGAAATCTGAAAGAGCAAGATCCAGAAATTTTTTTGGAAGACTGGAAGAAGTTTAAGAAATATTTGGAAAAGAAATGCGATGTTTAAGACAATTGTGGTCTTTGGAGGGATTTTAAATTTTATTAAGTAAGATTTTAACGAAGGGAATATATATAAGATCTCTACCATGGGTAACATAATATAATTGTATTATAGTGAAATAATAATCTCTATGAATAAACGGGGGGTTCAAGTGTTGTTGGAAGTCAATAGAGAAAAGAGGGAGGGGAGGGGGTGGGGTTATATATTTAGAAAGGTTTAATTTGGATAAGTTGTATGTATTAACCAACTATTTTATATCACCTCATCCAATAAAATCTATTTTAAAAAAACAAAAACAAAAAACCCCACTAGTTTCTCCTATATCGTTGGTACCCATCTTTCTGGTCAAATGCTGATAGGGTGGGAAAGACTTATGACATGTAACCAGCCTCAGTGATGCAGAGGCATCATTCACATACAGCCTCTTGGGACTGCACCATGGAAAGGTGGTTCCTGTTATGCAGCTGTACCTACATGTGGAGGATGTTCTAGATTGCATAGAGCTTTGAGGAAAAGAAGGCACCAAAGGCAAAGCATTAATAAGGATGACCTGTTGATCTCACATAACATGCAGCATAACAAGAGGGGAAACCATTAACATCTAATTTCCCACTCTGTCCTCCAGCATGTTAATAAGTTTACTTGTTTTTCTGTTAGAGATAAAATGGATTCTGACATTATATACATTCAGATTACTTTTAATCATTTTTCTGCATGCTTGCACCTAGTAGGCCCTGGGGCCCTTATTCTATGCAGCTGAGACAATATGATGCAGAGTTGCTTTGAGTATGTTCCAGCCTTCATACAGAATAGCCGTATCTTGAAGTGAAAGGTTAATGGAAAATAACCGTTTTTAGAGGCACCACTGAATCCAAAGATAACAATATGAGTAGGCAATCACAGAATTTATCAGAGAATTCTTAGAGAAAAACAAAACCAAAGTCATCCTAAATAGCCCTGCCATTTGATGATATAACAACAGTGGGGTTCAGTATAGGCTCAATGACATGGTGGCCACCGGTAACCAAGTAAGAAAAAAGTGACTATTTGCCTTTTGTACTATTGCCCAAGTCAGTGAATGCTGAACCTAATTCTGAAGTCAATCTAGAATTAGCAAAATTAAAAAAATGAATTTTTGAAGATTGATGGGAAAACCGATGAGAAACATTATGCAAAACACCAGCACTTCCTGATTAAGATTTCCAGTAGTTATAGCTGTTAGAGTCCAAATATTAAACTGTATCCTCACAATATTTCTATGTTAATTCATTTCAGAACTACACACAAAACCGTACTCCACAATAGCTTTGAGCAAAGATAATATTGATTGTGGAGCATGGGAAATTTTTAAACATACCCAAAATGTGCTGACAAGACAGTGGACACAAATATGCGCCCCCAGCAAAATGCACTTCATGCACAAACAGCCTTATTATCACTGCTGGTATTTCACAGGTGGTACTAATTTGTGTAAGACAAAAAGATGTTTTCATTACCAATTAAAGACAGCAGTTTACATGACGAGCAAACAATGAATACGAGGGGCCACTGCCAATTCATTTGGTGACTGGTTGACATGTGTGTCTGTCCAAAAGCAGTGGAATAGTTTCTCCTGAAGAAATTAACACACTTTTATAGCCATCAGGAAATTATGTAGGATTATTATTCCAATTTTGGAAATCCAGAATACTGGTCTAGAGCTCACCATTGATTGAGAAGAGCATGGAGGACTGTTTGCCTATGTGCAGCCTATGCCATCTTATTCCTGGTCCTTATTCAGATGACAGAATGAAACTGACATAATCCATGTAGAACATCCCTCATTCAGGGCTACGGAGCAAGCAACAGAATGAAAATAAAAGGAGGTTGCTATGCTGTTCAGTTTGAGAGTACAATGGTGGAAATAAAGTTCTGTTGCCTGTGTAACCCTCTCCTTGGGACCCAGTAATTTTCTTTAGCACAAAGCCTCCAATTCAAAAAGGAAATTAAATGACAACTTTTCCCCCAAGTAACAAGAATAAGGAGACATGATGGCAAACCAAGCATGTTCAGGCACCCTGCTGGAACACAGAGATACAAGATTGCCTGGAGAAAAATGTCTTACTCCTTTAAAAGAGGCTTAGTGGGATATTTTTTACCAGGTGATGTTATTTACCTCCATGCCATGAAAAGCTTCAGCTGCCCATTTCCACACATTAAGCCTCTATTACAGGGACTGGACATTTTTATCCAGGCCTTCTGACAACCCTACAGACACAACGTATGGGGGTTTCACACGGCTTACCTCCACTTTCTGACACTGCAGGCCAAGTTCAGATGCTATTCTCTCCAGGAACTTCACTGCTGAGTCTGGAAGGAGGGAGGAAACCACTATAAGTATTACGCATTTTTTCTTAACTTCAAAAACCTTTCAAATCAATATAAACCTTTTCAAAACCTAGTCCTTCTGTTTTGTGCAGCATTAAGCAGTAAACCATTGGCTCCAAGCTGAATGGCAACTGGACATGAAGTACTGGTAGACTAGTTCCCAAAAGGTCTCCTGGTGACTGTGTCTTGCTCCCACCTCTTTCTTGCTCACCTTTGTTTTAAATCAAGCATACTGTGCTTATGCGTTTATGCATTTTCCTTTGAGAGTTTTTATTGGGAAAACACTTTACAGATATTATCATGTTTGTCTTTCTCAAGCAGAACAGCAACTTACCTAAGGTTGTATTCGCGTCCCCCCATTCTTTTCAACTTCTATGCAAAGCTGCTGAGAGAGGTCATCCTAATTATTTGTGCTGAATTGCCAGTGCCACCAATATGCGAATGTCACTCAGCACCATCTTATGCTTTCAGCAGATCCTAGGGATGCTGTGGAAATCCTGAACAGGTTCCAGAGGCAGTTTTGGGATGGATGAGGGCTAACGAGCTGAAATTTAATCCTGACAAGACAGAGGGGCTAGTGGTAGGGGGAAGGTTCTACCCAGGAATGGGAATATCTCCTGTTCTGGATGACACTGCACTCCCCCCAAAGAAGCAGGTTCATAGATTGTGGGTGCTGCTGGACCCAGGCCTCCTGTTGGATAAACAGGTGGCAGCCGTGGCAAGGGATGTCTTTACAAGTTTTGGTCAGTAAGCCAGCTGCAGTCCTTCCTGAGCATGAAAGATCTTACCATTGTGGTGCATGCCCTGGTAACATTTAGATTAAATTACTGCAATATGTTTTACAAGAGGTTGCCCCTGAACACTATCTAGAAGCTACAGTTGGTACAGAATACTGCAGCCAGAGTGTTGACTGGAGTGGGCTGTAGTGACCATATCACACCAGGCTTGGTCTACTGACACTGGCTCCAAAACAACTTCTGACTCCATTCAAGGTGCTGATATTGACCTTTAAAGCCTTAAACAGTTTGGAACCAGCATACCTTAAATACTGTCTTCTCCCATATGAACCTGCCCGTCCACTCCAGTAATCTTCAAAGGCCTTGCTTTCGTGCCCCCACCATTTGAGACCAGACAGGTGGAAAACTGAGAAAGGGTCTTCTTGGTTATGGCACCAAAACCTGGAACTCCCTCCCAGGGAGATTTGTTAGTCTCCATCATTGCCTTCTGCCAGTGGGTGAAGAAGACTTCTGTTTCATTTGGCATACCTCCAGTAACTGGGCCTTCTCCTTGATTGCATTTGTATGTCTATATGTTTTTATTGTATTGTTAAATTTTGCATATATGTTTTAAATATTGTTTTAGTGTTTTAAATGCTCGGTATTCTCTGTCTTGAGGACCCTATTTTGTAGGAAAGGCAGCATATAAATGTTTTTTAAATTAAGTTATTGAGCAAATGTTGAGCCATGCAAGGCCTCCAGAGTCAATCAAGGACTTTAACCACTGAAAGATACTTGTTCTTTGTTGTCCAAGATGCTGCACCACTGTGATACAGAATCACAGAGTTGGAAGGGGCCATACAGACCTTCTTGTCCAACCCCCTGCCCAATACATTATAACCTACATCCTCCCATAGAGCAAGTCATAGTTCACAGAATTTCAGCTATCCGTTCAGCATTTAATTACAAATAGGGCTCCAAAGATACACTCACCAGATCATTAATAGCAGTTACCCTTCAATTTTGCCCTTACATACATTGCATACGAAATGGTTCAAAGAGATGCTTTCATAAATGGATAGGGACTGTAACATTTACTACTGTGTACTGTCTGTTGCAATATGTATGTTCCTACCAGGTAGTTTCTACCTTGTTTAATACATCGGGTTGAATTGCTTATGCTGTTTTTAGCATTACTTTAGCTCTATATCAGATTTTGGTTTGTTTTCAAATCTTTGAAATTTTCATTTGCAAACCCTATTGCATTCTTTATTGAATGTCTGAGCTGCTGATCATATTGTCTTACACTGTGTGATCTGCTTTGAGTCTCAGTGAGAACAGTGGACTATAACATAAACAAACAAATAAATAAAATTCTCCATGAACTGCAGAGACTTTGGGGGAAGGGAATGGTCAGCCCCCCCCTCCCCCGCCATGGACATTGTGGATGGGGGCACTGATGAGAAAAAGTAAAGGAAGAGACTTTTCCCCCTTCCTTCAACCTCCAGACTGTTGCTTGTAGAACAGATTGATACAAACAAAGCATGGAAATGTCTGCAAGCATCAAGTTCAACATATGGTTCCTGAGTTTTGTCCTTCCTGAAATACTGCAAAATTCTCCCTTTTCTTACTCAGCAAATGTAACACACCCACATGGGGCACTGTGAGGATATTCTAAGGGTTTAGAAAATGCATGGAGCAGCATCACCACGTTGTTCTTGGGAAGGGAGGATGAGTGCATCATGAAAGCAATTTCCATGAGGACCCTAAACAAGACTCTATTGTAAGATTATTTTTGGTAAGCCTGTTTCAGAACCCTTCACAGGCCTAGTAAAAGAAGAGAGAAGAGAAAATACAATGTTTTTTCTTTTACACCAGGGTCTCTCTCAGTAATATTCTTGGCCAAGCAAGTGGAAAACACTCTAGTAAGTCCCCTCTGCAGGATTCTTCTCCCAGCAGGGCCTCTTTAGCAAAACAGGGGAAAAATACAAACGAGAATAAAACCTTTTTTTCCTTGCTGGAGTTTCCTAGTACAGCTCTTGTATAGCCTGTGTCTTCATAAACTCAGGGAACAATTCATACAGTCCACCCTTGCCCAGCTTAGACATGCCAGAATTATGCAGCACGGACAGTCCAGTAAGAAACTCACTGTCTCACTAAACAGTCTCCAGAAACCAAGCCTTTCTCCACAGAGACTTTCCCCACAAGTGTTACTTTAAAGTGGCTTCCTGTGGTTTCCTGCTTCCAGATGCTGAATGAAAAAGATAAACTAAGACATATATTAAATATGAATCATAAACTTCCTATCTCATATTAACCTCCACAAGTTACATATTCCATGCTGAAGACGTTTTTAGCACCTCAAGTAAAAAAATATCTTCTACCGTATTACAAAACTACAAATGGTTTGCTCAAACTAAAAATAAAACTTAAGCACCAGTAAGTACAATGAAGTGTAGGTATGTTATAAAAATCAAGTCACACAATCTATAATGCCAGTTACAGTGGGATTCAAAACAATTTGGCAATATCCCACTGTCATCTCAACTCTTAGCACTCACTCCCACAATCACCTGAGTGCTCAGTGGTACTGACTGCTCCCAGCCCATGATAATCCCATTGTCTGCACCCCCTCTCATGTGCAGGTTAGGATTCAGTTTTCAGGGTGCACTGGGAAGAGTCATGTTTCAGGTACATTCCAATTCATGCAAATGCTGAACCCTGCGTGGGGCTGCAGGTAGACAAAATCATATATTTCCTGGCTGAGAGTCACCACATGAAGCCGTATCAAGAACTTTCCCATAGCCAGCATACACTGGATGAAAATGTGAACATGCCCACATATAACTTTTCAATCAAAATGCATTCTCTTGTGTGAACTTTGCCTCTGTCACAAAAAGATAATCTCCTGTTATTCAAAACTAACTAGAATGGCAATCTTCAGTGGAAACCATTTCCAGTGGTTTCAACTATCCTACTTCAAACTGAGACCTATGCTGCTACATAGCTGCTGCCACCGCTGCTACAACTGAGAACTGGAGCACATGTTGCAAAAGGTGATTAGGAAGGAGCGAACGTGCCAACTTAAATGCTGAGTCCATTGCAAATGAGAGTCCACGTGACTGCAACTCAGAGTTTGCCTGACCAAGTGGACAGGAGCCAGTATATAGTATAAACAAAAAAATTGTGTCCCAGCTTAACTCATTTGAGTGTTCAATGAATACAGATTTTCACATGCTGACAGGAAAACCAGGCTTTGGACTTTGTGACTTAGAGATAAGATAGGGTATTACTTTTCTGGAGTAAGAGCTGGAATGTGGACTTTATTCAGCACCAAGTCCAAACAGCATTTTCTAACCAAGCAATAATCTTCACTCCTTTTCACTTTTGAGAGTTTGATGTCCAAGATGGTGGTCTGACCTGACAGCATATGGCACACATTTTCCCTTTCAAATTACACCAAAAGGCCCCACAGAGGCAACCACCAGTTTGATCACAGACAGATTTCCAATGCCAGAAAGTTAAAAGGCAACACTGACAGACTGGTCTGCACAGGCACTTGTATGTATGCTCTTGGCTGGGGGAGGGGGTGGAAATCAGACCCGAACTGATGTTCTCTAGTTCCCCATAATCTACATGGCACTCACCAGCATTGTTAAGCAGCAGGATGCCATGAGGCAAGGTAAAGAAGGTTAAAAGCAGCAGAGAGTGGTATGTGGGTAGGGGAACATCATAAGAATCCTCAAGGGATAGTGAAACATGTCAAAGCCAGAAGCTTTGGCTTACCCACTATTCTAAACTGGCGCTTTTGGAGGATATTCCTGCTCATTAGGAAGCATGTTACTTGTTCAGTACAGCAAGGTCAGATACAGTTATGGAAGGTCCACGTTCAAATCCCAGTTGAAATAAAAGTTGCAAGCTGTTTGCACATGTATCTTGTTAGAGAACCAGTTACTGATCTCTTGTAACCATTGGTAGACTATATTCTTTATTTGCAAAATGTCCTAGATACAATTCCTGGCAACTCCAGTTAAGGCTCTCAGGTGGCAGGTGTTGAGAAAGGTCTGTTTGGGGCTCTAAAGAGCCATTGCTAATCAGTATAGCCAGTACTAAACTAGGTGGATCAACCATCTGACAATACAAGGCAGCTTCATATGTTCCCACAGTTCAAGGTCTCAGCCTCTACTCTGAAGCATAGTTCTCCAGTATCTGCTGGGACTCTAGCAGGTTTCTCTGATTCTTTTGCCTAGTGAGCACTATATTACTATCCTTCAATTTTAAAAGTCTAATTTGCTGCAATAGTAAAACAAACCATGTGGTATGTGTGTGTTTAGGCAACAACACAGAGTATCATGAAACTGGCTCTGGAAGTCTAGTGGAGTTTAGATATCCATTTCTTAAGTAGCAGCATCCCACATTGCTAGCAAATGCCTTTGGAAATTCAGAGTATTTTCAAAAGTAGTTGGCATTTGCCAACATAGCAACGTGGTCTGCTGTTCGGGTGAGGGGGGGGGGAGTCAAAATTTCCATGGTGAACGATCAAGGTCTGGCATACTCTTAAAGTAGCGCTCTCAGTATAAGCTTTAAACCACAGTCTGCCAAAAAGTTGAGCAAGCTTAAGTCCAGTGATTTTAATTGGCTTAAATGCACTTAACTCCATACTTGTGGTCCTTCTCTCTCTCTCTCTCTCATTGTATGTGTGTGTGCATGCGTACGTGCACATACATAGAATACATAAGTACGTACGTACATACATACATACATGTGTGTGTGGGGGGGGGTGTCACAATCTAATTTACAAGCACTGCGTGAGAATTGAGGAAATTTTGATACATGATAGTGCCCCAACGCACAATTTTACTACTTTTATGGCAAACATTTGTCTTCTCCACAAGGCTTCATCAGTATAATAATCACTACCTAAGTTTAGATTTCTGTTTTGCTCTATCATTCCAAATGCCTTCAAAACCTGTACTTTCCTAGTCCAGCCACCCAAGGAACTGCCTAGAATGGCAGTGCAGGTGGCTCCTAGCTATAAGTGGGACAAGGGGTTATAAGCTCCTGGATCTGTACTGGCATTAGCCAGGTCCAAGCCAACTCCACAAGGGCTCCACTTGGATGCCACCAGCAGCAGCACTGGAGGAAGAAATGGGTGTGCCATGCCCAGGGCAACAAAATACCTTGAACCAGCCCAACCCAAGCTGCTTAGTCACATCAAAGTGTAATTGTTTTAAAAAGCAAATTGTAATCATCTACTAGATAACGAAGTATAACCCAGTAATTAACTTCTGGTGCACTTTCATTTTTAACAGGTAACATGCCTGTTTCCAGATGCTGGAACTGTTTCCTACCAGTTATTCTGGTATTCACAGATTTTGAACATCAAGCACCCACATGATTTTACTGCTGGAGAACTAGGCCCTAAAAGTGTATCTGGGCTGAGCCATTTCACATAGCCAGGAGCGGGGGGGATTAAGTTTTTCTTTATACAAAAAAAATCATCCACAGAGAAAACTAAATGTCAAGGAGAAAGCCCAGCCTTCTCCAAAGCATGCTCATTCTCTAATGTGCAAGGATTATTATTTTTTTTTGTAAATAGGAACAGTCAGTTGTGTGAATCACACCAAATGTAGTAAGTGGTACAGCTAGGACACAGGCTTACCACCTCAGTAAGCAGAGAACTCAAGAGACCTGGGGTTGCATACTAACAGGATTAAAACAATTATACCATCACCTTCCTTCTTCCAACTGTGTTCTTCATTAGTGCTGGATTTGGATGTGAAAAATCTCTGCCCCACTGAGATGCTCACTTGGTGGTCCTGGGCAACTGACTCTTAATCCTTTTCATAAGATCAAACCCCAGTAAAGTAAAACAGGAAGAGTTACCTTATATGGCAGCCATTTCATCCTGCAATTTGAGTTAGAAATGGAGAAATGAGAGGTTCTCTAAATTTGCATCAAATCTGGATCAACCTTTCATCAATGATCAAAGATTATGTGGCAAGTCTCATATAGTTCTATATTGGTGTTATGGTTGGCTATCATAGACCACTGCTTCTAGAAGCTTTTACTTTCCATTCTTACCCACAGGACTGTGAGACTGTCTTCAACTCAGTCATGGACCTTTTCGGTCACAGCCTCATGTGCCCACCCACCCACCCCCCACCCCCAGGAAAGTTGCAGAGAGTGTCTTCTCTGATGACAATCAGAAGGCTCTATAAGAGTGCCTTATTCCAGAGGGATTTTTGTTGGTTTTCTGTTATGGTGCTGGGTTAGTGTTTTCTTTCTGATAATTTCTGCTTGGAAAGCAGGTTTGAAGTGTATAGATGCTTTTATATTTATATCACTGTTATCACCTCTGCTTACTGGGGGAGGAGGCTATAACACTTTAAAATAGATATTCTTAATTGCCTATCTTATATTTGTTTGCAAGTTATAAAATAGAATAAAATTATATTTTAAAAGCTGCCTTTCCTCTAATGGCTGCTATCAAGCAATGAGATACAAATGTACCAAATGAAAAATAAACAAAGCACATACACAAAAAAAGAAATTTCCTCCACCCAGGAAAACTGAGCTACTGTTCAGAATGGGCCCTCTACAAAGACAAGTGACAAATGGCATAAACAATACACCACTAGACCAAACAAGAGGAAAGACTTTTGTTTCATACTTCTGTCCTGTGCAGTGTCAGTTCTCACAAATGAGAAACTTCCTTCACTGAAGTCCAATCTATAGCCCGGTCTAGACATGTACTATAGTAAGGTGGTAGAATGGGCAGTAACACTTCCGTCTGCAGGTAAACTCTTCTACTTTTCAAAAAACTTGCTGTAAACAGAAAATTAGCAAGGCAAGGAACAGACTGGACATTTCTCCCTTTTGTGATAAGATTTCTACTTGCGTTGATTTTTTAAAGTGAGGGAACATTTAAAAACACTTGCATTTTGCTATGGTAGAGTCTATCACTTAGATTTCTACCACCTCATGCTACTTCAGACCAGGCCACAGACTACCAGAAACCACAAGGTCACTTTATGAAATCACTTTATATGAATTAACCAGATCTTAATACACTTTGAGTATGCATTGCTCTCAAGAAAAGAGCAACTGAAGGCATTAGATGAGAGGATTCCTCCCCACTCTTCATAATAAGCTTCAACTACAGAGTAGCAATTGCAGTTTCTTAACATTAGAATAAAGTGTATGTGGCTAGAAAACGAGTGCTGATTCACAACCCAACCACTCTATTACAGCAGCTCTCTCTCATCCTGAGCGCTGAGTTCCTTATGAACTAGCTGGATTGGCTCCCCCCTACCCTTTTTTAATCGAGCCTCTCTGTATACCACACACGTGTTAAATAAATCAAGGCCAGGGCAGATAATTCAGTTGCATCTGTTTATTTTGTTCATTCTGGCAAATGATGCAAGATCACCACCTCTGACTATAAAAGTGGTCAATGCACCTATCAGTTGCTAACTTCCTGCAAAGCACTGGCAGTGACACCTGTCAAATAGACCACAGCAAAGAAATGAAAGAAGAAAAATCAGCCTCCATACCATAATCAGGCTCTGGCTGGACAGTCTTGATTCTCAGGTATTCACGGAAGAGAGTGACTGATGGGTCTTCCTTGGGGTCCTTCTCCCCTAGCCTTTTAGAGTCTTTCTCTGGTAACATGTTGGCCTTCTGATTTGAGGTATTAGAGTTCTGTGTATAATGAGGAAAAGGTAGACAGGGAGTGAGAAGTAAGGAGGAAATACCTCTGTTCCTCCTATGCTGTTCAGAGTGGAATCTGTTGCTACAGGTAGTAACATGTATGAGCCACACTCAGTTCCCACTGCGCCTTCTCTCACTTCACAGAAGCAACAGGAGGAAATTACCATCTGTTACCACGTGGCGCAAACAATTGATCTGTGATTTCAAACCCACTCTAAAAAGGCTTTGCTCCACAACATAACAGTTCAAAGTACATCCCTCCATGGCATTCACTATAAAGCTGAGTCAGTCACTGGAGGGACATCATCATAGCGCTCAAAAGAGTCTTGGCCAGGGCTTTCTTTCCATTCTATAACACCTCATATTATAAGAGTCACAAAGTGTTGTGTAGCTTCTGTAGTAGCTACACCTGGGTAGGGTTTCTGGCAGAGTTATAAGGCTAGGCTTGAAGGCAGCTTGTGCTATAGAAACAAGAAACTGATGTAATTGCTAGAATAACTCATAATGTATTCACTTGGAACTCTTGGAGACCCTCAAATAGCTGCTTGGCAAAAGGCAGAGGAGTATTAGAAACACAAAAGTCTGGGAAATGGACTTTACAAGCTGGTTTCCCTGACACAGTCTCTGGGCCTTTAACAGCCACATTCCAAGCAGAAATTTCATAAATGGAGCCTTGCTCTACAGCGGTACACAAAGCTGCACCTGTTGAATTTCTGTACATTGAATAACTGCAAAAAGCACAGAACTTTATGCAGAGGGAAAGGTGGCATATTGTTGGAAGCTCAGGCCCAATTGGTGGGTTGAACACACACTTTGGGTGAACTCTAAAGTCAGTGCATGGTGTTCTGAAGAAAGATACCAAGAAATCTATTCTGTGCCTTTTAGAAAATCACTGCAGTGACCATAGTGGAAGGGAGGTGTGTTGAAGTAATTGAACTGAAGGGAGTAAGCGCAATCTCAGAAAAATAGTATTTATAGGAAACCAACTCTAGCAATTCACATACTGCAAGCATGCAACTAAACAAACAGAGATGGTCAATAAAAAACTACCCCAGTGAATAACAGAGGTGTGTGTAGGCAAGTAGGCTAGTAAAAATAGTTGAGGACTGATAACTTTTGTGACGTTACAGGAAGGATAAGTAGGTATGGGGGATAATATCAAAGGTTATAAGGAGTCTGGAAGTGGAAAAGAAACTTTTGGAAAAGGAGACAAAGAAGATTTACCAACAGAAATGCAGAAGGCTAGGAGGTGGCTTAGGGATATTTGCCGTGAAGAACTTGAGGGAGATATATGATGGAGTCAGACTCACAACTGCCGGGGAAATAAGTCGAAAACTGAATTCGGGAAAACTGAAAAGCAGTTCCAGGCAAAGGAAGACGAGGGTGTGGAAATGGGGAACGCAGAAAGCAGTGGCCGAGAGGGTAACGAAAAAAGGAAAACCCAAGAGTATGATGGGGTGCGCCAGTGGGGAGAATGGGCAGGAGCCGCCCGGCCGCTCCGTTGCCCAGCTGAGACTGTCAGTGGCGGAGTCTCCTGCGCAGGGCCACTGCAGGGCAGCCCCCCCCCCTTCCTCCGGCAGAGTGCTTTTTCCTCCCCTCGCTACCGCAGCCTGCCTGCCTCTCCCGTCTCTGTCCCGGCCCAGCAGCGAAGTAAACAAGTTGTTCCGCAGACCCCTCCAGACCGCGGGCAATCTGGCCTCTTCCTCCTCCCTCCCGCAGGCAAAAGGCCGAAGGCGGTGCCAGGCGCTGCCCCTGGGCGCTGCCAGCCCTCCTTCTCCCTCACCTCTCCGGTCGCGGAAGCCAGCGCCTCGCTCGAGTCCTCCTCGCCGACTCCGCCGCACTCGCGGCTGGGCGGGCTGGGCGCGGGGACAGTCCTGCCTCCAGCCCGCCCGCTGGCCTCAGGCAGGGCCAATCCCACCGGCAGTTTGCAGCCCTGCCCCGTCCCGAGCCGGCCGGGCCTTCTGGCGCCGCACGTGGCGGGGGCAGACCTGGAAGCCTTGCATATCAGGCGGGGCGGCGAAGGGAGCGGGGCTAGGGTTAGTCAGCAGGGGCACGAAAACGCTGTACGCGCTGGCCAGAGGCGCTCTGGTTCCGCCTTTCTCTGCATGCTTCAGGGCTGGCCTTGAAAACAAGTTCTAAGGCTCAAGGGAGCTCTGAGCCTCGAAAGCTCACACCCTGGAAATCTCGGTGGTCTCTAAAATGTCGCTGGACCCGAGTCTTGTTCTCCCACCCTACGGCGACCCCAGCTCTCCGTCCCCACGCTGCTCAGGTGAAGGAAGTCTGGCCGCCACCCACACGAAAGGCCAGACCCAGGAGGGCCCTTCTACAGTGAACATTTTGTTGCCACCCCTGCGCTTTCGTCTGTAGCAGGCTGCTAAGTAAGAAGGGGCGCAGTTAAACAAGACTTCCCGAGCCCAGCCATGAACTCTGCTTCAGAGTTGCTTTAGGCAAACGGCCCTCTCTGAATTCCCATCTACAAAATGGTGACAAAATCCCTGATAATAATAGTACTTCATATTTGTGCAGCACTGTTCACCGGTTCAAAGAAATAGACATAAATTCTTGCAATCCTTGAAGCAAGCTGAAAGGTAAGTAGTCAGGCTTTGTGGCCTACTTGGGAAGTTCAGACTGGGAGATTATTTGTCAGATGTCAAGCGTTGGTTTGTAAGAAAATAAGAAATATTATTAATCATAAACAATCAGGCAACTTGATCTGAAATACAAGCCTGTCATGGAACTCTTCTTCACATACGGGGCCTTGGGCTTTCAGACTTCTCAGGCCAACCTCCTCCTGCCTCTAGGTTCACACTAGGTTACAATATTGTCCTCATATTGTAGCAGATACGGGGCCTGAAGCTGAAAGTGCAACCTTAACTTCATGTGGTGTAGAGGTTATAGTGTCCAGCTAGGATCTGAAAGATCCTCGTTTGAATTTGCACTCTGTCATGGAAGCTTGCTGGGTGAGTTTAGGCCCGCCGTCACACGCTCTGTCTAACCTCTCTCACATGATGAGGATAAAATGGAGGAGAGGAGCTGATGTAAATCACTTTGAGTCCTATTGGGGAGAAAAGGTAAAGTATAAATAAAGTAGATAGGTAAATAAATGCTCTGTCCCTACCATATTACTGAGATATTGGTTGCTTCCACCAATAGTCATTTAATATAGAATTTCCATTACTTGATAATTTAGTTTTAATGGAGAATCCAGATGACATTGTTGGCAGGCAGCTCTTCCAACTTTCTGTGCCGTTTTGCCACCCCTTTGGGGATCTGATATATGGGATTTAAGATACTAATTATTTTTAAAGCCATTCATGACTGGGAACCCACTTATCTAAAGAACCACAATATGCACGCACAAACTTAGGTCAGTATGCCAATCTCTTTTAACCATCTTCATTGTTAATAAGCCAGCAGTTCTTGGTCAGAAACAGAGCCTTTTCAGTGGCAACTCCATTACTATGGAATGGCCTGTATGCAATCCATTCTTTGTTTTCTGAAAGGGCTTATAAAACCTGTTGATAATGGTTGGATTGTTGAATTGATACGTTGTCAACAGTTAAACTGGTGGTGATTTATCGACTGTCATTGGTGCATTGGTGAAATTGATGGTTTTACAGTTGATTTATAATAAGTTGAGTTTGTAGGTTTGCATATGTGTTTTTTGCAACGTTTGCACTTCATCCTGTTTCTTATTATTTGTTGTTACCCCTCCTGAGCCTATCAGAAAGGTGGGATATAGTTGATATCTACAGAGAATAGTAGAGTTTACATATGAAGCTGCTTTATACTAAATCAGACCACTGGTCCATCTGGGTTAGTATTGTCTGCTCGGATGGGCAGCAGATCTCCATGGTCTCAGGGAGAGGTCTTTCGCATCACCTACAGCCTAGTTTGTTTTAACTTGAGATGCTGGGGGTTGAACCTGAGATCTTTTGCGTACCAAAACAGAGGCTCTTTCACTGAGCCACAGCCCCTTCCCTGGCCTGTGTATGTGGATTTTTAACGGGGAAAATATGATTAAGTGCTATATGGAACCACAGTTTGTTTCCAGCTAATTATGGAAAAATAACCTTTCAGCAGTGCATAACAGCCTCACATAACATGTCATGTTCAAACACTTATGCTTTGTTTCGTCATTGTTCCAGTTCTGTATTCAGATTTCTGCTTGTTTTCATGTTCCTGCAATCCAGACCCTATTGGCACTGTTCATTGGATGCTCCTGCCTGTTGATTGTATTTGACTTACACTATGTAATTTACCTTGCATCTCAGTGAGAAAGGCAGGCTATAAATAACATAAATAAATATAATTAATAAATATGGATAATTCCAAGGTATATGATTTGCTTTAAGTTCTTAAGAAAATCACTGTATAAATGCTTTGGGTTCTTTTGCTTCATACTGCAACTATAGGCCTCTCAGAACAATCAGCCAGTTTACGTGACAGGCCCAGGAAACCTACCTGGCAGGCACTGATATTTGGGATTCTACCTTTTAGATTATCAGGATTTGATTCCAGTGGCACCTTAGAGACTAGGGTTGCCAGCCTCCAGGTAGTGGATGGAGATCTCCCGGAATTACAACTGGTCTCCAGGCCACAGAGATCAGTTCACCTGGAGAAAATGGCTACTTTGGGGAGTGGACTCTATGGAATTATGCCATACCAAGGTCTTTTCCCTCCCCAAACCCCTCTTTCTCCAAGTTTCTCCAGGTTTCACTCCCCAGATCTCCAGGAATTTCCCAACTTGGAGCTGGCAACCCTGTTAGAGACCAACAAGATTTTCAGGGTATGAACTTCCAGGGGTCAGGAATGGAGATCTATATCCTAGCCAAAAGGTGGATTGGGTGTTACAAGGAGGAGTATCATGATGCAAAAGTAAAATGCAGCTTGATTAGATGGGAGGAGTGTAACAAAGCTGCATTGTACCTGCTTTGTGTCTTGATGCCTTTCCTTGCAACACCCCTCCCGTCTTCTAGCTGGGATATAAAGGCTCAGGGATCTCCACTCATGAAAGCTTATACGCTGAAAAGCTTGTTGGTCTTTAAGGTACCATTAGACTCAAACCCTGGTGTTCTACTGCAGACCAACATGGCTACCCACCTAAAATGATCTTTTTGATTGTTCTTAAGGCCCCACTCCAATAAAGCTTCTGAATTGGGCATTTCCATGGAGCAGGGAGACAGGATCAAGGCTGCTGTCTCCATATCTCAGGTAAAGTACATTTGATCAAGCCTGCATTTTATTCCATTTACTCAAAAAAGTTTGCTGTGTTAACTAGATGACATGACTAAGTTGTTGTTTAAATGTCAGTGTTTTCTTTTTAAACCACTTCCTTAATTTTTAATATTGAGGCCTTCTTAGGAATGACAGTTGAGTACCATTTTCCTGCCTGCAAACATTAGTGTGTCATCAGGGTTTTTGTTGCTAGCGAGATCCCATACTTCAAGCTTGCCTCAGAGCTAGGGTTGCCAGCCTCCAGGGCATCGTGGGCTCTGCTACTGGCATCCCACTATCTTCTTCTTCTCCACCTGGAATACTTCAGATAATTGAGCTAATTGGAACTTGCATTGACCTGGATTTACATTATTTTTCGGATTCCACTTGCTGGATGTTTTCCCATGTATTTTCGTTGCACTGTGAATGTTTGTGTGATGTACTCTGTGTTACTTGACATTTGACTTTGTGATTTTGGCTGAATTTCCACCTATATATTGTATTGACTGCCTTTGTTTATTTGTGTCTCTATATCCCACTCATGTGTACTCCTTTCCACTGAGCCTCCTGGTAGTGGCTGGAGATCTCCTGGAATTACAACTGATCTCCAGGTGACAGAGATCAGTTCCCCTGGAGAAAATGGCTGCTTTGGAGGGTGGCCTCCAGGGCTTTTTTTCAGCCAGAACATGGTGGAACGGCATTCCAGCACCTCTCCAAAGAGATGTGTCTGGTGGCCCTGCCCACCTAATTCCCTTTCTCCAACATGCAGGCCAAGGCGTCAGGCTCTTTAGCAGGAGCAACACTCAACCTCCATTCGAGACAGAAGCAGGGCTTCCCTGCCAGTCAGCTGAAGCACCACCTGGCAGGAAGAGCCCCTTTCTGTGCCGCTCAAGTGAGCGACAGGAAGGGGACCCTTTAAACTTCAGCTGCCTGGCAGGGCTTCCCCACCAGACAGCTGAAGCAGGGCCCAGTGGGGAGAGCCCCCTTCAATGCCAATCAAGCGACAGGAAGGGGGCCCTTTAAACTTTAGCTGACTGGCTGAAGTTTACCCTGCACGGTTTGCTTCAGCTGGAAGTCCCCACCAGCCAGCTGAAGCTGCAGGGGTTTAAACGTTAAAGAGACCCTTTCCAGGGGCGGCTGCACCCTGCGCGATGACATCACTTCCCAGAAGTGACATCATCACATGGTTCTGGGAGCACACGTGGTGGTGCGAGCACTGAGTTCCATGATCTCTTTTCACAGAAAAAAGCCCTGGTGGCCTCTATGGCATTATATCATTCTGACGCCCCTCCCCAAACCCTGCCCTCTCCAGGTTCCACCCCAAAATCTCTAGAAATTTCCCAACTTAGACCTGGCAATCCTACTCAAGAGCTGTGCCAACTGCCGTAGAAACCCTGCTTATAGTAATTGAGTAGGGTGGGATCAGTACCCTGCATGTCTTTGGAGACAATGTTTCCTTATCATCACTTCACCTATCATAGTTCTTAGCCCTGGCACTGAAAACAGAAGTAGGTCTTTTTACTTTTTCTATCTTTGCTTCAAAGGCAGGCCTGCACAATTTAGGACCCAGCAAGCTGTACACTGTTGCCCAACCGTGTGGTATGGTGAGGTGACCCACCCAAGGCCTTGAGAAAACTAGATTTTTTCTCTGCCTGCTTGGAACTACAAAAAAGGCAAGATGTCCAGCAAGGCCCCGTCTGTACCTAGCAGATCACATTCAGCTTCGTAGGTTGGAGCTGTGCAAATCTGTCCTAAGCCACGTTTTGTTTCAATATTATTTTCAAATTTCTGCAATCTATAATCTATTGTATTTCCCAGCTGTTGAATTTCCAAGTTGTTGATCTTACTGACTTACACTATGCAATCTGCCTTGAGTCTCGGTGAGAAAGGTGGACTATAAATGATGTAAATAAAATAAAAATACAATACAAATTTGAGGAAGCAACTAGGTTTAGGATGGCAACTCAACACTTTTACTTTTCAATGGGCTATACCCTGCTTATGTAAATATACCACCCTGGCACATACAACATACCTTGTGCAAAACCTGAATTCTTACTTGTTCTTGCATGTATGCATAAGTGTTCATTTTCCTATTATAGTATTGTAGATAACTAATGAGACATATGAAGGGTCTGCATAGATTAAGCTAACTCCAGTTTACATGAGATATGTAGGAACATTTGGAAAAACACTCAGTGGAATGCTGCTGGGTTTATCTTGATTTAGCTGGTGTGTTCTTTTTTGCCTTGCTCACCATTGACCTTCACTCTCCTGAAAGCACAAAGGGGAAGTGTGCTTAATTTCAACACCAAGAAGTATGAAACTGGCAGCCTAAGGTGTTTGAGAGGCATTCACAAGTGACCACTTTGCAACAGCTGGGGGCAATGACCTACCCTATCATGTCAGGTTTTTTTCCACACTAGTCATGCAATGAACAATGAGAGGAAATTCTTTCACTCACTGTTGTGAAAAACCTGCCCAGTTCTGAGATGCACTTTGATAATTAATGTAACTGAACATAATACTTCATGCATTTGATCAAGTGGGCTTTGGCTTTGAAAACTTATGGCCCAACCAGCTTATTAGTTTTTAAGGTGCTACAAGATTCTTTTGCTACTTTGAAACAGACTAACATGGCTACCTCTTAGATCTTTATAATTGAAGTACTTAAAGCTCACTGCCTTCAGTTATACATAAAAGCTATGTAATACCTTTGTATTGACCAATCCAAAATAACACAAAATAGAGTTCAAGCTTCCAAAAATAACACAGCTTAAAAGCTTGCATAACTATTTGGTGTTATTGTAGATGGTCTATACGTCTCAGAGCTTTTTGCTTTCGGGTATGCTTTGGACTACTTGCTGCCTTCATTTATATAGTTTCTCTTGAACAGCAACCTTTGTTCTCAGGTTGTATTCTGTGCACTGTCTTTAGACAAATATCAGTCTAGACTCAGATGTGAACTGGCCAGGCATTCCCTATGTATAAAGGAAGGCACAGGAAGAGCGAAGATTCCAGTCTTTCTCAAATGGCATGCCTGGAACTGGCTGGAGATTGGAGGCAATCAGAAATCCTTGTTCTTTCCAGGGTGAGGCTCCCTATGAAGCACCTTTCAAATGTGGTAGGCTTACAGCCATTTCATAATTGTATGCTTTTCATTGCATGTGTATGTAGAAGACATGCCCCCAGCTGCTACTACCAGACACACCCCACCTACACAAAGGCAAACAAGCATAGAAACAACCCCTCCCCCATCCCTGGCTGGTTATGCTGCCTATCTTTTTCTAACAGGCCAGGGTAGGAGACAAAGTGGTCCACATTTCCTTATTTGTGAGGCAGCAGCTTCAGAACCCAGCTTGTACCAGGGGCCAGAATAGAGGCAGGCAGCAGCAACCTTTTAGACAATGCAGCTCAGATCCATTTTTAAAATACGCAAATATGTGAATTTTTTCTTTTGACAATCAGAGCTAACTACTGTGACAATCGAAGACAGCAATATTTAATATGTACTTTTTAAAGAAAGCCAGATAGGATTTTTATTTCAAATGATGCGGTTACTAGTGGGATTTGGGTGGCCTTTGTTCTATGGGTTCCCCTACACAGTACTGATTTTAAAAATGTAGTCCAACTCTCTGCCCAAGGACAGGCTTATCCATCCTACCGGTTTTTCTTCAATTTGTGAACCTTTTAGAAGCAAGTTCTTACCTGTACTGTGTCTATATACAAAAATAATATGCACAGTGCCAGTTTGGCTTGAGCAAGCCTTTGCACAACTGTACAACTGAAGTCCTCTGGGGGCTACAGCAATGATACCACACAATGCTCTCCCTAACTTCAAATTCCCAAGCAGCTTCCCAAACCCCTATTGTTATATGCCTGTATTTCCCAGAACCTCTTGAGGTCACTGTCCTCATTCAACGCTACTGCACCATGCCCTGAATTTTAAGTATCTTTTGGAACAGTGCTCAGGCTTGCACACAGCAGAGCTGCCAGGAGAGTCTCTTCAGCCAACTTCCAATTTCACAGGAAGAGCTGGAAGGTTCTGCTTCTACAAAAGCCACTGGGGCAGTGCAGTAACCTGCCTAAGGGGTTCAAAGCATACCTGAAACACAAAAATAGCATCTAAGCAATACACAGCGAGCCTTGAATTTGACAAACTTTTCCATCCTCTTTTGCATGTGATGCAGGCATGTTGCTTCAGAAGCAGGAATGAATAGAGAAAAGTTTGGTCGACTTCAGCAACATCCGTGTGGAGCAAGACAGTCTTCTCTTACGGTGCTCCATGAGAAGAAATTGCACTGGAGCAATGAGGGGCTTGACTTTCTACCTCTTGTGTCTTGCCCCTGTGCAAATGTTTGCTATTACATAGGATTTCTCCATGATTTTTAAGGCTAACTCACAGTGTCTGTAGCTAAGAGATGTGTAAATATGCAGTGGACAGGCAACAGGGCTAATCTATAACCCCATGCTTCTGCTTCACTGTTCATGGAGCCCATGACATGAAACGGGCGTCTTTACCACGGTAAACACTAGCAAGTGCAAAGCTGAGGTATACATTCATAACACTTCATGAACAAAGGACATGGAGCTCTGATCAGCACTGGCGTGTGTCACTGCAAGAGAACAATCCCATGTCTCTGCGGCAAACAACAGTCTTTGTACCACAAACATATTCCACGGTAAATGCATGCCATTGACATATATTCTACACATCTCCACCTGGTATAGCAAATGAATCTGCCTAGGTAATGCAGAGGCCAGGAGGCCAGTTCTCATCACAGCTGCAGGACAAAAGAAATCCTGGACTTGGCACATGCTCTGTATTACTCAAGCCAACCGAGGATCTATTCCTTAACTAGTCCTTTAATAATTATCTTGAATTTATGTAAAGCCCCTTTGGACTTTGTTTAACTTTGAATATTTGCCTGCTTTCCAAATTCCATCATGTCTCTGTGAAAGAGAGCTTTGAGGCATTAAACTTTAAATAAGAAAAGTTTTTTTTTTCCTGGATAGGTCAGGTAGCCAAAAAACCTTTTAAAAGTCAATTTCACCAAGAGTAAAGGTGAATTTCAGTGTCTCCAAAAAAGCACAAAACTTCTATATTCTAGATTACAAATCCAGTCCTAATCTGAGGCACATTCACTCTCCCATCAGTGTCTTATGTTTGCTTGCACGTGTTGAAAATGCTCATTCAAAAAAAGGGAAAGTGAGGGAATAGTTAGAGACAGACATGTCCCATCTGAGTAAAACCCTCCCACCAAAAGAGACCACGCGCCGCATTTACAGGACAGATACCACCTTAGCATTAGCTTCATGTGTTTAGGCATGAAAGCCAGCAAAAAACTGGCCAATTTCCCTAACAAGTTAGAATCACATCTATCAATACACCCATTGTATGCATTGTGGAAAATCATGCACACAACTCCCATACTACCAGCAATAGACTGGGAAGTGAAGTTGGCCCTGAAGCAAGCGAAGCTGAGCAGCCCCCAGTGGTGCTGCAAGCCTGTGCTGCAGAAGCCACTCAGCTGAGCAGCACCAAAGGGCATCAGCTCACCTGTTGCTTCCTCACCCAAATTAGCAACAGTGCAGAAGCAGCAACTGCTGAGCTGACACCAAATGCCACTGCCATAAAGGGTCTGAGCCAAGTGGCCTCTTGAGGTACCAGCAGAGCTGCTGGGGTTTGGTTCTGTTTGCTCTTGGCCACCTGTGGCCCCAAAGGCAATGGCCCACTTTGCACACAGCACAGTAGGTTGCTGTACCACTCAGTAATATCTGAAGATGGCCCAAGATTGTTCAGGCAAGTGCTTACAGTAGATTAAAGCTGTAACAGAAGTCCCCAACATATGAAATTAACCACAAGTTGACTCAAGTTACCATGTTGTGTCTTATTTGTCTAACAGTTCAAAACAAATCAACCTAGACAATTTAGAGTGCTGAGGAACACAGAAATAATTCACCTGAAAACATTTAGTGGAGAACTTAAGAAGAACAGAAAGCATGTTTGCAACAACAGAGGAAATATCTTGTCTAAATGAGCCATGTGGAATTTTACTAGAATAAGGGTTCTAGCAAACTTAGTTGTATTATTGCAGCATCATGGAAATGCCCAAGATCCATATTGGAGTGTTATTGAGAGAGGTAAGGTAAAGCCAAATGTCCATTATGACAGGTGCACTCAGATCTTCACCTTCAGGGATATAAGCAACAGTCTAAAGTCAGATCACCCCTTAGAGGCTGAGCAGCCCAAGTTGTAGGGTGCTGCAGCACATTAACAACAAAGGATAGAGTAATACATCTGGCCAATGCAATGCTTTTACATACGGTTAAGCAGAGAGGAGGTCCACTTGAAGATGACTGACAAGTAGGAGTCCACGCTATTGTCAGACAAGATTTCCTTGCTCTATTCAGTGCCTCACATGAGCACATACATGGAAAGGATTGATGCCTAACAGTTCTGCAATGCTTGAATGCCTAAAGTGGCTTATAACCTCATGATGCAGGCTGCATTCCCTGTATAACTTATTAGTTCAATCACCCTAAATCCCACTCCTCCTACTTTGGACAACAGCTCATTTAACAATCCCCAACAACAACAACAAAGTCATTCACATACAACAAGCAACGTACTAGATGCGGAGCCTCAGGCATCATAAACACTAAAGCATTTCTGTGTGTGCGTCTGTCTATTTTGTGGTGGGAAGATTGATTTAAAATAGGGATTTTTTAAATATAATTTATCTCTAAAGGCATTCCTGCTAATTCTAAAACCACCTCCTTATGCTCAGATATACAAGGTCTCTCACTCACACAAACACTATGGGACAGTATTATTCAATACAAACGTCCACCTGATTTCATTTCATCAGTGGAGAAGTTCTAGGAGATCCCATCCAAGAAAAAGGTAGAAAGTGAAGGAACAAGTACATGATGAGAACGTGAGCCTTGCGGCAGCTGTAGAAATCCACTGTTGATGGAAAAGTGAAAGCTCAGCATTATAAAAACGGCTTGTGCTCCTGAAATAAGACGTTGGAGGCTCAGTTGCGTCTTCATCCAGAGGGGTCAGCTCTTAAGCAGGATGACAGGCTCACCATGAAGCACAGATCAAATTCTCCAGACTCTTTTGTAACAAACACCTCAAAGAAAAAGGAGTCACTCAGCTCCATTTACCCCTTAATCCATTTTTTCTGCTTAGACTGCAGAATTTAGCCAGTTGTGCCTGGAAACAGACAAAATGGAAACAGCCCCACAAGCAAATACTGAGAAGCTCCTCCTGTGAACAGTCAGGAAAACCCATAGCCCTTTAAATATGGAGTAACAGATTCAAACACACAGCAACCCCAGTCATGTGGTACAGACTGTCTTGTTTTTTTCCCCCTCAGGAAGAAGGAGCCAAGGTGAAGAGGATTCCACAGTCACTTGAGGTCTCCCAGGAAATTCAGGAGCACCTTGTGAAACTCCTGAGGTTTATCAAGGTAACAGGCATGGCCAGCTCCGGGCAGCACAACAACGGTGGATTTGGGCATCTGTTGAAGGCTTTGCAGGGACTGAAGACCCAGGCCAGTATCGTGTTCTCCATAAATAATCAAAGTTGGAGTCTAAAAAAATCAAAACATTAATAGATTAGGTACTTTTTACCAGAGCCTGCAGGCAGCTTTTTGAAAGGCCCCCTGAATGTATTTGTAATATGTCCAAATTGCCTTTCCCACTGATGGAAATGCTCAAACTAACACATATACAGAAAACACAAATCAGTACCAAGACCATTTTAGAAAGCAAATTTAAGAACTGCAATAAAATTAAGCTAATATAGAGTGCTAGGAACCAGCTGAAATTGGAAGGTAAAAGCAAACACTAACCTTAGCCAACACCATTAGAAAAATGAGAAAAATATATGATGTGTGCTTATGGCTAAACGAACCAATGAATGTTCTTGGTTGGGAGCAAAAGAGAGGGAGAGCCGTAGTTGTAAAGACTCTACTTCGTCCCCTTAGTTTGTATCTTAGAGAAAAATGGAACACAAAAAAGGGCCTGAGATAATATGAAAGCACAGGAAGGCGCACATGGGAGATAGTGGTGACTGTGCAGACAGTGCTTTGCAACCCCACAGGCCCAGGCTATATATTAATACATAAATATTAAATACATAATATTTAATATATAAATATTTAAAGTGCTTCAAATACATTATCTTCTTGGAATCCTCACAGCCACCCTATAAAGTAATCAGTATCCTATCTAATTTCAAGTGGTCCCTCACATGCGAATGCTTAAATCCACACATCTGCCCCCCTTGCCTACAAAACACATTTCTACAGATTTTGGGGGACCCCTCATTTGCAAAAAATCCAAAAAACTAGGAAAATTACATGTGTGTGTGTGCGTGTGTGTGCGCGTAAAACTCAAAAATGTTTTCTGCACATGCACACAAAGCCCACCTCCCTCTGACTTCAGGGGGAACTTCAACCACTGGGAAATCCTAATTGTTGCTACCAAGGGGGTGAAGCAGCCAGGGATTCATTACTACCACCTCAAATAAGGAAAAGAAGTTGGCACTGGCTAGGCATGCCCATCAGCAAGACCAGAAGCTCCCCACCACCTCCTTGCGATTCTCCCAACAGCTAGCCATCCATCCACAGGACTCACTGAGGTAGCAAAGCACTGGGCCACCCACCCTATCGCTTCCGTTCCAGAATGGTTGGGAGTCTCCACTCTTTGCCAATAGTTTTTGTTTGAGGCTCCAGGGACCCAGTGTGGATCCATGCAAGCCGCCCCCGCCCATGCCGTTGTCCCACTGAAATGATGCAAGCAGGTGCTCTGCCTCTTCACTGGGTCATCAATTCACTCACACTGTTTCAATGTGAGTATACCTGGGGGGGGGGCTCTGCTGGCATCAGTGGTCATGTGGGGCACCAAGAAGTCCAGCCTGACTCCCTCACCCACACAATTCTTGTGGTGCCACCCCCTTGTTATCTTTATATTGCAGAAGCTGAGAAGGAGAGGCTTCCCAAAGATCACCTCATAAAGCTCATGCCCCAGAAAGGATTAGAGCCAAGAACGTCCTTACCTGGAATTTAGCCACTACGCTACACTACTACTCTCTCACAGGGAGAAACGAGTAAGCTCAGCAAAAACCTGGAGTGCAGATACTTATCCTTGTAAACGTTATTAGTATTGTGATTTTGAAAACAGAATTTTTTTTAAAAACAGAGCCTCTCTCCACCCGCTTCTTTCTTGCAAGGATTAAGAAACCAAAGTAATGGCTCCTCAAACATCTACCTTCACTTCACTTCTTTCAAGTTCTACTTCTCTTTCCTAGTTCACCATAACGTGCAGTGTGTCATGGAACCACATCACATGACATGAGTGTGCTCGTTGCTGAGATGCAGACAGAACAGGCTAGCATTCTGGGGCGGTGGGAATGCTGGGAACCCAGTCTCTCTAGCAGGGACAGATTACAAACTTAGTCTTTAGAAAAGGCTTTACTGCAGCAGGTTTGGAACATAAGTGAAATGCTATCAACGTATATGAAAGCAAGGTTGTAAGGAAGATCTGAAGCAGTATGACTGAAAGAACAATTCGGCCCTTACTGTTCTTCACATCAGGGTTTCCCTCCAAACCTCAGGCAGACAAAGTATGCAAAAGAAACAAGCTGGCATGCATTTCCTTATCTGGGTGTCACAGTTTGTTTAAAGAACCAAGACTCTGGATTGGGCAGCAGGGGAAGAGTCAGAATGGGAAGGGACAAAAATTTTGGCTGGCCAGGATCAGAGATTAGGAGGTAGAAAAAAAGTAGCTTTGAAGCTGCTCAAAGCCACTGAATATTAGGAAGAAAGAAATTCTGGTCCTTCATCACTGTTGACACATTCCAATTTTTTTGAAAACTTGCTTTTTTAAAAAAAAAAAAAGTGTGGTTGACTTTTCCTGGATGCCCAGTGTCACACCAGATTCTGCACTCAAAGTGACAGCATGCAATGTACAGATTTTTTCCGGAATACGCTCCATTCAAGGCACCAAAGCTGCATCTGTGAAGTCTATCTCCACTCACCCTTTCCCTCCTCCCCACTAGAATCACAGGCTAAAGCTGCCATTGCAATATCAAATAAGCTAGCAGAAGGGGTTCCACTGAACTGCGCTAAAACCCATACCTGGATTTGCTGATACTGCTGAATAGTGAAGTCCTTCGTTCCCACTGGTGCAATGGGCACAAAGCCCTTCAGCTGTTCCCCATTGGCCAGAAGGAATGGGATGGAATAGCGGCCACTCATGGATGAGCTTATTAGAACAGGCCTTTGAAGCTTCAGCTCTTTGAAGATTTGCTGAAGAAAGGCAACGCGGCTTTGTGCTGTCTCCAAAGCACTGGAACGTGGAGTGTCCCCATAGCCTGGTGAGAAACACAAGAAACTGGGTTAACAGACCGCAAGGGCAATGGCAACAATGGGACTATACTAGCAAAGGACCAATAAAGTGATCCTGACTGCTAACTTCTACCCACACACACCTTCAGAGGTAAAGAAAACAATTCTTTGGACAACTTCATACAATTGTATCCTTGGTTGTTGTGGGTTTTCCGGGCTGTATTGCCGTGGTCTTGGCATTGTAGTTCCTGACGTTTCGCCAGCAGCTGTGGCTGGCATCTTCAGAGGTGTAGCACCAAAAGACAGAGATCTCTCAGTGTCACAGTGTGGAAAAGATGTAGGTCATTTGTATCTACTCAGGAGGGGTGGGGTTGAGCTGAGTCATCCTGTAAGAGTTTCCCAGGGTGTGGAATGCTAATGGCGGGAGGCTTCACTGTATCCTGAGGAGGTTCTTTTGCATATGGATTGGTACTTGATGTGCTAATCTTCTCTGCAGGGCTATTGTCGGGGATAGAATGTTTTGTCAGCCTGGTGTTTTTCAGAACTGGAAACCATGCTCTGTTCATTCTTAAGGTTTCTTCTTCCCTGTTGAAGTTTTGCTTATGCTTGTGAATTTCAATGGCTTCCCTGTGCAGTCTGACAAAGTAGTTGGAAGTGTTGTCCAGTATTTTGGTGTCCTGGAATAAGATACTGTGCCCTGTTTGAGTTAGGCTATGTTCAGCCACTGCTGATTTTTCAGGTTGTCCAAGTCATGTTCTTTTATTCTTGTCTGGATGCTACGCTTTGTGGTCCCGATGTAAACTTGTCCACAGCTGCAGGGTATACGGTATACTCCTGCAGAGGTGAGGGGGTCTCTACTGTCTTTTGCTGATCGTAGCATCTGTTGTATTTTTCGGGTGGGTCTGAATACTGCTTGAAGGTTATGCTTTTTCATAAGCTTTCCCATCTGATCAGTAATTCCTTTGATATATGGCAAAAACACTTTTCCTGTAGGAGACTGTTTTTCCTTGGTTGTTTGATTCATCCTGGGTTTGATTGCTCTTCGGATTTCATTTCTGGAGTAGCCATTTGCCTGAAGTGCGTGGTTTAGATGATTAATTTCCTCATTGAGAAAGTGCGGCTCACATATCCGTCTTGCACGATCCACTAATGTTTTCATTATGCCTCTTTTCTGTCGGGGGTGGTGATTGGAGTTTTTGTGTAAGTACCGATCAGTGTGAGTTGGTTTCCTGTAGACCTTGTGACCTAACTGAAAGTTTGCTTTGCGGATGACCAGGGTATCCAGGAATGGGAGTTTTCCCTCGATTTCTTTCTCCATTGTGAATTGTATGTTCAGGTGGATGTTGTTGAGATGATTCAAAAACCCCATCAATTCTTCCTCCCCATGGCTCCAAATGATAAATGTATCATCCACAAACCGGAACCATACACTAGGTTTGTGGGGTGCTGATTCTAGAGCTGTTTTTTCAAAATGTTCCATGTAGAAGTTTGCTATAACTGGGCTGAGTGGGCTCCCCATGGCCACCCCATCCATCTGTTCACAGAATTCCTTGTCCCATTGGAAGTAACTGGTTGTCAGACAATGGTGGAATAAGGCTGTTACATCCTCTGGGAAAATCTGATTAATAAGTGCAATAGTGTCTTTTACTGGAACCTTGGTAAACAGGGATACAACATCAAAACTGACAAGTATGTCTTGTGGATTGAGTTTCAGTGTATGGTTCCGGTTTGTGGATGATACATTTATCATTTGGAGCCATGGGGAGGAAGAATTGATGGGGTTTTTGAATCATCTCAACAACATCCACCTGAACATACAATTCACAATGGAGAAAGAAATCGAGGGAAAACTCCCATTCCTGGATACCCTGGTCATCCGCAAAGCAAACTTTCAGTTAGGTCACAAGGTCTACAGGAAACCAACTCACACTGATCGGTACTTACACAAAAACTCCAATCACCACCCCCGACAGAAAAGAGGCATAATGAAAACATTAGTGGATCGTGCAAGACGGATATGTGAGCCGCACTTTCTCAATGAGGAAATTAATCATCTAAACCACGCACTTCAGGCAAATGGCTACTCCAGAAATGAAATCCGAAGAGCAATCAAACCCAGGATGAATCAAACAACCAAGGAAAAACAGTCTCCTACAGGAAAAGTGTTTTTGCCATATATCAAAGGAATTACTGATCAGATGGGAAAGCTTATGAAAAAGCATAACCTTCAAGCAGTATTCAGACCCACCCGAAAAATACAACAGATGCTACGATCAGCAAAAGACAGTAGAGACCCCCTCACCTCTGCAGGAGTATACCGTATACCCTGCAGCTGTGGACAAGTTTACATCGGGACCACAAAGCGTAGCATCCAGACAAGAATAAAAGAACATGACTTGGACAACCTGAAAAATCAGCAGTGGCTGAACATAGCCTAACTCAAACAGGGCACAGTATCTTATTCCAGGACACCAAAATACTGGACAACACTTCCAACTACTTTGTCAGACTGCACAGGGAAGCCATTGAAATTCACAAGCATAAGCAAAACTTCAACAGGGAAGAAGAAACCTTAAGAATGAACAGAGCATGGTTTCCAGTTCTGAAAAACACCAGGCTAACAAAACATTCTATCCCCGACAATAGCCCTGCAGAGAAGATTAGCACATCAAGTACCAATCCATATGCAAAAGAACCTCCTCAGGATACAGTGAAGCCTCCCGCCATTAGCATTCCACACCCTGGGAAACTCTTACAGGATGACTCAGCTCAACCCCACCCCTCCTGAGTAGATACAAATGACCTACATCTTTTCCACACTGTGACACTGAGAGATCTCTGTCTTTTGGTGCTACCCCTCTGAAGATGCCAGCCACAGCTGCTGGCGAAACGTCAGGAACTACAATGCCAAGACCACGGCAATACAGCCCGGAAAACCCACAACAACCATCGTTCTCCGGCCGTGAAAGCCTTCGACAATTGTATCCTTAGTCATTACAAACTCTTTCTTTCCTACATTAAACTATCTATAAAGGAAAAAACAAGTACAGGATAGGACTTCTCTCTTATTTTATGGTTTCAGGAGGGCAGCAGAAGTGCTGGTCCAAGGGAACAGTTAGAACACACAACTGCTTGTTTACTAGGGGAGGCTGGATCACAAAATACTATTTTACTAGTTATTTTGCAGGGTTGGTTTACTTTAGTGGACAAGACTATAAGCCATAAGCCAAGTAGTCTCTGTTTCAGATACCAGTCTATGAATTCACTAGGCAGCCTTAGGCAAGCCACCATCTTGCAGTCACAGTACTGTGGTCCCCAAAGACATTATATAAATACCCAGTATGGCAAACCACTCCTGTTAGTCTCTTGCCACGAAAACCACACCGGGGGTCGCCATAAGTCAGCTATGACTTAAAGGCATTCTCCACCCCCACTACTCTTGTACTGGGGGGAAAAGGGCACCAACATTAGGTGGAAATATTCCAAATCACTCCAGCAGGACTGAGATCTGCTGCAAAATGCAAAGCGAAGGTTTGTTCCTTTGAAACAATAACTCTAGGGAGCTGATGGTGCAAGGTTGCGACTATTCAAGAGGAAAAATGACACAACTGCTGCTATTTCAAATCACTTCTAACCTGCACATACTAACAATTAGTCTTGGGTTCCTTCTGAGTAGACACAGCCATTTGGCTTGCATTACCCAGCTGGGCATTAGAGGGTTCTCCTGGCTCGCATTTGTTGGTAATTAGCTGCCATCTTACACAGTGATGCAAGCCAAACTTTTATAGGCTAGTTCCATGATGTCTCCAAGGCAATGGGTAACTACGACAAAGCATCCCTGATCAGGGACTGAGTATTGTCCCCTAGTATACATTGAGAGTTGTTTAAAAGAGGACTATATCCAAGCAATATAGGCAGTACCGTGCTTCACTGTGCTGCTGGTCACAGCCTTCAGGAAACAGGGCACTAAGAAATTAGCCAGTCAGACTAGTGAAGGGCAAACAAAGGCCTAGGGGACTCGTCTCCCACTGGCCTCCAGAGTCCCTCGCATTAAACTCTCACCAGTATGAGAGGAGAAGCAGAGCTCTTATCACTGTCACATCACACTGGGAAAGGGCAGGTTAAAAAAAACCTCTGCCTGTGTGACCTGGTTGGTGCAGAAGTGATTCCCTGGGCAGAGCTCATGTTGCTGACTCTTCCACTCTTGCTCAATGTCCCTGTTAAAAATTTAAGTTACTAACCAGGAAATTACATCGTGTTTTCACCTGGTTATTTCTCACTTTGGTTTGCAAGAGCATGTAAAACTGAAGGCGAAAGGTTGAAGAGAATGCAGATAATTTAACAGGATATTCTTACCAGGTAAATCAATAGCTATTGCACGATGCCCATTCTCAGAAAGCAAAGCTAATGTCCCCAATTCCTCCCATGTTTTGGAAGTGAAGGACTGACCATGCAGGAAGATGATCTCCAGCCTGCTAAGGAAAACACAACATTTAGAGAAAGTTTGTGAACTCTTATAGAGAAACACAAATACCACCCCCCCAGCACAAGAATTAGTGCTACCCAAGAGTTTGCACATGACAGACACTGAAATGGAGATAGATGTGTACTCAGAGGAGACGTTCACGGCAGAGAACAAAACAGGAATGGGAAAGGAAAGACAAAAAAAGACAGCACAAGATTACAGGAGATTGCTATAGGGGACAGGATAGGCTTGTCTGCTTTTGCCAAGTTCTCTCTTCCCATTTTTAGAAAGTTATATAAGCGCTCATACTGCAGTGGTATAGCAGTAAGCCCTCACATTCTAACAGTCAGGAAAAAAGACACTAAGCATTTTAAATGAAGTTAGCATGAGGAAGGAGCATGTGGATTGGCCCCAATGATGTTGCAAGCACACACCAATACTAACCCACGGCAGTCACGCAAGTAAACATGCAGAACTTTCCACAACAAATAAATGGTGACTTGGGGACGGCTGAGTTTTCAATTTTCCCACTGATGAAAATATTCTTGTTTATTTCTGGAAACTGAGTGAGTCTGCAACACATGGTCATAGATCTAGAGGAGTTAGCCGTGTTAGTCTGTAGTGGCAAAATCGAAAAGAGTCCAGTAGCACCTTTAAGACTAACCGACTTTACTGTAGCATAAGCTTTCGAGAATCACAGTTCTCTTTGTCAGATGTATCTGACGAAGAGAACTGTGATTCTCGAAAGCTTATGCTACAGTAAAGTCGGTTAGTCTTAAAGGTGCTACTGGACTCTTTGATTTTGCAACTCATGCTAGCTCTCAAATGTTCAGATTTCCTGCAACAGTTCTGTAGAACCTCATGTTTATTGGGCAACAGAAACTACCATCTTAAAGGTCCACAAGATAAAATCACTCAGTCCAAGCTGTTGTAGTTTTGAACTGTTGTCCACTTTGCCAGTTGTAGTACATACTATGGAGCAACTGCCCCAGAGGCCAGTTCTAGATTATAACACCTAGCCACAGTTATGGACAGCTTGCCATTGGGTGATGGCAAAGTGAACAGATGATTTATTTATCCTGCTCACCAAAGCGTCTTTTTCAGCAACAGAATAATAGCTGTTACTGGATAAAATTCAACCAGCTATCCTAGGATTCACTTTAAGTACCGGGGGGGGGGGGGAATGAACAGATATGCTACCACAGCAGTTTCAAGTATCTAGGGCACTGTCTTATTAAGAGTACTGGCCATCACCAATGTCCAGTGTCGGGGTGCCAGATCATCAGAAACCAGTAGTAAAAGCCACACACCATTACGCTTTGCCTTGGTGTTACTGGGCTATAGGAAAAATATAGCTTATCAACATTTGTTTTGTCCTTAGCAGTCTACAGGCATCCCTGAACCTAAACTCCCAATGACACACCAGAACCACAATCCAAGCTAAATGTGACAGGTATAGTTTAAGGAGAAAAAGATCTGGGGTCAGGAGGGGAACTTACTTTTCAGTGCTGGGAGCCCCATCTTTCTGTACTAGTACAGCTTCTCTAAAGAAAACAGAAGGGTTTTGCAGGACTGTCCCTGTTAGGATAGTGACGTTGCTGCTGCTTTGACTCTTCATATCTTCCTCCATAGCTCGTGGCTTGGGGATGTCGATGGAAGAAGTAAATCTCTCGTGTTGGATTGCAGGAAGTAAGAGGTAGAGGACAAAGGTAACCAGGACTCCAAGTACCAGAAGACCCAGCCTGTTGCGTATCAAAGTCATAGTCATCTTTTCTGAAAGAGTTTGAGAGAGAGAGAGAGAGAGAGAGAGAGAGAGAGAGAGAGAGAGAGAGAGAGAGAGAGAACACTGGGATCAGAGACCTTGAACACAGACTGCCTGGTAAAACAAGGCCAGTAAATTCCATTCACCAGGAGAAACTGCAGGATTCACAAATGGGTTAAGACAAGATTAGTATTAAGATGGCCATGATCAGGGGAGACTTTCCAATCAATTGCGCCCTATCTGCAATCAGTATTTTAAAAATAATAATCCATCTGGATATGGGTGCCTTGATTTCAGATGACAATAACTTTCTTCCCCAAACTTCTCCTACAACAGCAATAGCTGATTTGGCATCCAAGAGTCTTACTCCCTTTGTTGAGGGTTTGGAGAACCCAAAATGCCTGGCTTATCTTGTTTAAGATTATGAATCTTAAGCAATCTGGGCAATAATTGTGTCCTAAGCCTTCATGATGGTAGGTGGTACTGGAGATGGACAAATGCAATACCTTGATGGCTCGGTGTAAACTGTGACCAGTGACCTGGAAGTGACATCAGATCATCATCTTACTGGACTGTTACTGCTTCAGTACCCTTTAACTTATACACCATCTATAGAGTTGATCTGAGAAATTTACATCAGACAAACATAGCCACCTGCCAAATCACAAAATATGCTGTTTTTGCTGCAAGCCAGCTTCTTCTGGCTGGCTGAAACATCCCTGCCAGCCCCAGTATTTTAACTGCTGCATAGAAGGCAGAAATGCTCAAAAACACATAAAGATGCTTTATACTAAGTCAGACACTGGTCCATCAAGGCTCATACTATCTACTCTGACTGGCAGCAGCTTTCCAGAGTCTCAGTACGTATTTTTGACATTTGCCCACTATCTGATTCTTTAATCTTGGGATCTGAATCTATGACTGTGTGCAAAGCAGATACACGATCACAGAGCCACAGCCCACCCACTGAAAAATGTATTCTCCCCTCCACCCATCCCAAATGCTACATTTCTATGTCAATGAAAACAAAACAAAACTCTTGCTTCCTTATTAAGTCCCTAGACTTTGGGGCTCAGTTGACATTAGAAAGAGGAATGCCTCTGCAGGAGTCACCTGCCTCACACATACTTAAGTATGCCTGATTCTTACAGTAGGAGAATACAGGCAACCAAATCCATTCCACATACCACAGACACCCTAAAACAGCAACAAAATACATTGGTAGCTTTTTTGATAGAGAAGTGAATTTCACTCTCACAGATGAGGAGACAGCATGCACATGAACTCATGAAGCTGCCTTATACTAAGTCAGATGGCTGATCTATCAAATCAGCATTATCTACACTGACTGGCAGTGGCTCTCCAGGGTCTCGGGTACAGGTTTTTCCTATCACCTACTGTCTGATCCTTTTAACTGGAAATACCAAGGGACTGAATCTGTGACCTCCTGCATGCGAAGCTGATGCTCAGCCCTTGAGCCATACTCCATCCTCACTCAGTTATACTCAAAGGCATGTCCTGTGGGTACTCATGCAAAAACCTACTTAAAGACCAAACAGGTACCATACATTATGTGCTTCAGTTCTAAAACACCAGAAAGCATCTTGGGTAAGCGTCTAGGCTAGGACCTGATTTGAAGCCAGTGAGCATCATGTTGTTCGCCTGACTTTATTTCAAAGGAATTTATGTTCAGACACATTAGAAGCTGCCATCTTGATGCATTTCACTGGTTTACAATGAGTTTCTCCACTTCTCTGGAATTAACCAGAAAGGAAAGTCACTTTTTTTTCAAGGCCTGTAAACTAATAAACCATAAGCTGTACCTAGTCCAACACTGTATATCACTAAATGCAGCCATGTACTTAGCCAATTGCTTGGGATGAAGTTGCCAGGTCCCCAAACTTTCAAGCTGTCTAAGCAAGTTAAATTTTTCATACAGGGGATTTAATGCAATAGTCTGTTGTCCATACAGAGGTGACAGAGACTCTTTTAAGGAGTATCATCTAGATGAACACTATACAACTAAGCCCACAGAGTGGGATGTTAAACACTGAACACCCAACTGGGATTATATTTTCCAAGGGAGCAGAATTACCATAAAGATATCGAAAGTAGTGCCTTTATTTTCTGTGTTGCTGAATACCTGGCATACAGAAGCAAGTGTCCCTTAGTGCTTGGTCAGCTACTGCTGTTTCTGCTTCACACAGGCTCACCTTTGAACACAGACGTGCTTTCCTCAAAGCCACTATCTTATGAAAAACGTACTGACTTGGCGATAACAAGGTTGGTAGTTGAGATGTGGACTATGGCCTTTAATTTAGGACGAGCCAGTGCATTTTCCCCACAATAATGGCTCTTATGATATCTCCTTCAGCAAAACAATTTAGGTGTTAAGTGCACAGCAATACAAGAAAAAGGCATAGATAAAGAACTAGCATAACCAATCCAGGTAAAGCAAAAAATCATAATGCCCAGGCCTCCTAGTCAGATGTTCATGAGCTCCTCACACTCGCAATACTAGTCAGACATTCATGAGCTCCTCACACTTGCAATACTGGGCCCCAACGGTTGAGAGGGAGGAAAGACCGCTCAGACAGCTGCCATATTACCAAACAGCACAGGGAATGACGTCAAGATAGTCTATGCAGAGATTATGTAAGCAGTTTATCTGAAACCGTAGATAGGCCTAGATACAAGTTATTTAATACCTACATTAGAGACTGGGTGCTCAGGGCTCAGGCTTGACCTAGAGAACGATTTGAATAAATGTCCCTATTAGCAAAAGATCCCTTAATATCAGAAGGCACCAGCAATGCTTCATCTTTTGAGATGTCATGGCATAGACAGGGGCTGCTGCCTTGCAGTGAAGACTCAGAGTATTACCCACCCCTGTTTAAGAAGCAACAAAGGATCAAGATAGCCAAAGCAGTACAAGAGCTCCAGCAGCTACATGGAAGGACTAACGCTTCCAGTCTTAAATATCAATTTTAGTATTGAAGGGGGGTCTCCTTTCAGCAGCTACCTTGTCTGATTCTATCCAGCAGCTGAGATGCAAGTGTGCGGTCCTCGAAGATGTAGGTTTTTCCTTGGTGCACAACCTTTAGCTTTGCAGGAAACAAGACGTAAGCCTGAACTCCTTCTTTCAGAAACTGTTGTTTGAGCACAACAAAATGCTTCCGCCTGGCGTATGTGGCTGGGCTAAGGTCGGGGAAGAAGGATACCTTATTACCCTGAAAGTCTGCAAACTGAGAAGCCTGTGATGCCTTCAGTATTCCCTCTCGATGCCTTAAATCAGAGAGAGTTATTAGCACAGCACTCCTGTTACCCTCCTGGGCATTCTTTGCTGGGAGACGGTATGCATTTTCTATACAGACAGGAACTGCTTTCCCATTTAAGTCAAACACAGTTGGCACTAAGTTTTCTATGAATGGAATGAGATTTCCATCTCTGACAGCAGCTGGGACACCAATGACCCGCAAGTTCCGAGCCCGCACTTTGTTCTCCAGGGTCTCCAGCCTGTGGTCCACTTTCCGGTACCCTGCTGCAATCTCTCCCATCAGAGTAGAGTGTTTTACTACACAACCTTGGGTGGACACCATCTTTGCTTCCAGCACTTCTACTTGATGGTCTGTCTCTTCCAGGCACTTCTCAAGCTTTGCTAACTTTGCTGAGAGAGAAGTTAGGGTTTGGCTTATAGAATCTTGTTCAGATGCCATTTGCTCCAACAAATCTGGTATTGAATTTGCTGCATTCGGACAAAGACACACACCACAAGGTCTTCTGCAGTCTGAAAGCATCGTCTCCATACCGGTTTCTGAAGATCGCTGAGCCTCAGCCATTGATTAATTTTCGTCTCAGGAAAGAGGAAACATTAATACCTTCAAGAAGTAACCAAGACTACTATTCTTGCTAGGACAAGCTCGTAACTTCCCACTGCTCTGGCTGGTTTAAATGTAGCAGGACACACCCTTGTTTACAAGCCGTTTTGCCTCCCTACTATGTACACACCTTCCTTCTTCCCCTCCTCCAGCAGCTTCACAGGCGTTAAAACACACACAAGGCCACTACTGATGGGGTGGGACTATGTGAAACTCCTCAATGGATACTCTGCAGCTTGCACAGAAGAGCCTGAGAGTGAATCATGAACTCGCTGGTACACACCCACATCTCTCCTCCGGCTCCCCCCTCCCCCCAGTTATACCTGGCAGATCCATCCTATTCAGTTTGAGCCACAAGCCCTGGGAAAGCACAACAGATCCATTTCTCCCACCCACTCCTTTTAGCAATCGCCTTCAGGATAACATCTAGAGCAGTTTGCTTTCTGCATACTAATCCTTCAACCCTCTACCAGCACTGGCTCAAAGTGTGGTGTCTGGTCAACATTTCAGGAATAGAAAACGTAATGGAATTAGGCTGTAGAGGTGGGAATTCTTTGCTAGGAAGATGTATGAGGAACAGTAAGTGCACTAACGACTCATTATGCTTTTAAAATACTCGCCCCGCCTCCCCTTTTAAACATCGGGGCAAAAACTAAAAGTGGTATTTACATAAAGGACGCAGACGACACTCGGCAACCTGGCTTACTTTCCCGGCCTTGGATCCAGGCCTTGGAAGACGATGCCCTCCCACGCCAGTGCTGCCCAGCCACCCCCGGCAGGCAGGCGGCTGATCACCAACCCCGCCCCTGCCCGCCCCTAGGCCGCCAAACACCGCGCGCACCGCCTCCCCCTCTCCAGCCAACGCGGGGTGGACTCCCTCTGCCAGCCTCCGACTTTGCAGAGGCTCGGCCATCCCAGCCACTACAACGCGCCCTGCGCTGCGCAGCGCTCCTCCCCCCAAGGCAGGCCCGGCCCGCCGGCCGGCCGACGGTACCTGCGCTTTCGCAGTCGCCGGAACAGCTGTCGCCGGCCGCTGGCTCTCTCGCCCGCCCCTGTCCCCCTTGACCGCTTGCGGGCGTTGAGCGAGCAGCGTCACACCACAGCACAGCACATCACTCCCCGCCCCGCCGCCGGCCGCTCCGAGCGTACAGCGCCACCTACCGGCCGACGACGGCGCCGCGCCTCTCTCGCCCGGGACGCAGGAGGCGCAGCCAAGGCTGTGGCGGGGTGGGGAGGGGGGACCGGCTCCTGTAGAAGAGGAGGGGTGGCCAGGAGGGTCCAGTAGGAGGATCGAAGAAGCCGTTCTTCCTTCCCGCACCAGTCTTCCGATTCAGGTTCTGCATTTTGTAAGCCACCCCCCCCCCCGCCCCCACCGAAAAGCCCGAAGAGGAATTCAGTCCAGTACTAGAGCATCTGCTTTGATTTATTTTATTTACGTTATTTCTACTCCGCTTTTATTACAGGCATTTTAAACAGTGTAAATCAAACAACATGGATATTCAATAAATAATGCAGTAGGATATACAAATGCAAACTTGCAGAGATTTGAAAACAAGCAGAAATCCGGTACACAGCTGAAATAATACTAAAATGAAGCAGAAGCAATTTTACGTGACATAATAAACGACAGGAACAGGCAGTGCACAGGAGTCTGCAGTCCCTATGCCTTTATCAAAGCATCTCTTGGAACTATTGCTTTAGAGCACAGCACAATTACCTGGGTATGAACGCTCCTGAATAATTTGGTTTTGCACAATTTGCAGAAAGCCAGGAAAGCAAGAACTTTCCTAACCTCTTCTGGCAGGCAGTTTCATAAGGTGGGGCCACCATAACGAATGCATGAGTACAGGCAACTGCTGATTTTGCCTATGTGCAAGGTGGCACCATCAGAAGGCCCTGTTCAGATGAACAAAACTGCCGCGGTGGAGCATAGGGAGAGAGGTGCTCCCGTAGATATGTGAGACCAAGGCCATGAAGGGTTTTGTATGTGATAGCCAAAACCTTGAACTGAGTCCAGTAATTGATGAGTAACCAATGAAGTGACTGCAGAATGTGTTCAATATAATTCATGTGAGCCTTTTTTGTGGTGGTACTCACCAGTACTGAGTACTGGCATGTTTGGGGGGAACTCTCCCAAGTCCTGAGTGGGGATTTGGTGGAAAACTTTGCACCAGTTTTTTTAAAAACAAGAAAAGCACTATATATATATTCAGCTTAGGTGAAAACCATCTCATGGGTGATTGTCTCTCCCCATGGCTGCATTCTATTAGAAGAACCAGCTTGGCATAATGGTTAAGAGCAGCAGGACTCTAATCTGGAGAACCGGGTTTGATTCCCCACTCCTCTGCTTGAAGCCAGCTGGGTGACCTTGGGTCAGTCACAGCTTCTCTAAGCTCTCTCAGTACCAGCCACCTCACAGGGTGATTGTTGTGAGAATAATAATAACTCACTTTGTAAACCACTCTGAGTGAGCATTAAGTTATCCTGAAGGGCAGTATATAAATTGAATGTTGTTAAGAATGTCAAGAAAAGGAATCATGCTGCAAGACAACAAACACACGACGCAGGAGAGCTAACCACACATCTCCCAATATTTTAGCTGTAAGAGGATGCAGATATGATTAGGGAAATAGATGTGAGGGGAAATGTGTCCTGCTGGTATTTTTTTTTCCTTCCTGGGGGTATGAGATATGTAGATACGGGAATCCCACGAGACTTTTAATGGTCAGCCAACTGCCCTTAAGGTGACCATATGCAACACAGCAGTGGTTTTCAAGCTATGTCCCAGGTAAAGTTGACATTTTTTTATTGGTTCCTGTGGCTAGGCCTTTAAAGACCATGTACTCCAAAGCAACTAGTAGGGATAACATTTGGCATCAGCCAAAGCTTCACAGCCAATATAAGACGACAAGATACAGGCCCTGTGAATGGACTGAGAGGTTTTTTTCCTGGCTGGCTGGCAATTTTGTTCCCAGAAAACCCTGGAATTCCCTGGAAGTTGATCTGGAATACCTCAGTGAGAATGTCAGTGCTGGTGGAAGACCCCTTTTTTCAGCCCCACCCCTCTTGATCTTCTCTTGCAATATGCTGGCTTGACTGAAGTATGGCTTGTTAAATATTTGAATGTGTCTGAGTAAATCAGCAGATCTTCTGTTCAGTTTTATCTACTTGTTTTGCAATCCTAAGAACACTTTCTGGCAAGTAAACCCATCGAATATACCTGAGTTTGATTCTAAATAGACCTGCTTAATGTTTATCTCTTAGTATGTTTATTACTTAGTACAATATGCTTAGTTATAAACCTAGCCTTGTCCTTAACAGAAATTTCTCATGGGGCTCATAATAATTTGTCTACTGGACCCTGGGACCAGGGTCGACTTTATGTTGAAATATAAGATCAGAATGGTATCTTAAACAAGGATTATTTTCATGTTTAAATTAGAGTGTGCCGAGTCTCTTTTCTCTCTCTGTCAGTCTGGGAGTGAAATAACACATCAGTAACCAAGTTCCCCATTCCTAGGTGGAAAAAATTATTGCAGATCACTGACAACCCTAGGGAAGACAGCAAGGCTCCAACCAAGGGCAACCAATTTTGTTTCCATTGCAAAAGCTCATTAGAACGTTTCAGAATCTTCCGAGGGGAATAATGTTATCTTAGTCTGGCTCCAGCATTTTAGAGATCATCATCAACACCTGCTGGCTTACTAAGAAAACAGTAAGAGAAGATGTTGTTCATTTACTTCATGCACTATAGCCAGGGGTTCTTAACCTGTGGCCTTTGGACCTCTTTGGAGTCTACGAAGGGATTTCAGAAGGTCCATGAACCAGGCATAAAACCCAATTTCCCCCCTTCTATTTCCTTCCTGTTATGTTGAAAATGGACTTTGTGAAAAAATAATTTTAAATGTCAAATTATGTTATTAAGGCATTCTGTCACTCTAAACAACTGTAGGGTGGCATAGGATGCTACTGTACACAGTCAGGTAATGTATAATTGTCATTGTCACCATGAGGACATCTAGAATAGTTTCCCATTGACAGGAATTATTATTATGCACGTCTGTTTTTACATCAGGTCACAGTGAATTTTAAGGTAAAAATTTAGTCTTTTCAAGTGTTTGTTATATTTTTTATTCCAGATTAGTTATTATAAGGAACTACATATATCTGTTGATCTTGAAAATACATTGGACACACAATTTGTGTGTATGTGTTTATGTGCATTTTTCTGGGGAGAGGGTCCATAGCTTTCATCAGATTCTCCGCGGAGGCTGTGACCCAAACAAGGTTAAAATCCACTGCACTGTAGAGACCAAAACAGATTACACGGAGACTGGGGTAAATCCACGTACCTTAGTAGGAGTGAGAGAGTCTTCCTGATAAAGGTTCTGTGTCTCTGGCTGATGCACTGATAAACAGAAACTAAAGAGCACCTGCTTTTCCCTGCATCAAGTTAGCAAAGTATCTGTTGAATTCATTACTGAGCTCAAGCTGCTAAAGGCAGAGAGTTTCTCATGGAAGGAAAAAAATAGTTCAATGCATCATTAATGACCTACAGCCTAATCTTGATAATGATATTCCTCTCTCCCAGGCACTGAAAGGCAGACCTTTTCTTGCTCACATACTGCCCCCTAACCTTAAACAACTTACACTAAACACTTACACTAATGCACAACCTAACATGGACATGGACTCTGGGCTCAGGGTCAGTAATAAACCAAGATCCCAACTTTATCCCCACATACAGTCTAACAACACATTCACTGGAACTAACAACACTAGTACCACTAACAACTACATCACAGGTTCATTCACTTGCTCATCTTACAACTTTATATATGCCATCAAGTGTCAACACTTTGACACTGAGAGATCTCTGTCTTTCGGTGCTACACCTCTGAAGATGCCAGTCACAGCTGCTGGCGAAACGTCAGGAACTACAATGCCAAGACCACGGCAATACAGTCCGGAAAATCCACAACAACCATCGTTCTCCGGCCGTGAAAGCCTTCAACAATATATCGAATACCTTTCTACTTTCCACATTGGATAACAAGGCCAGTCTCTACACAAAATAATATATGGACATATGTCTGACATTTTAAATTACTCAGAAACCAGTGAGAGTACCAGACATGTATGTTTCTTTCATTATTAATTACAGTATTTACAAAAATTAGGTGTTTCGTAATCATAGTAATTAATATGAAAATAAAACAAATTCCCTATCTAAATAGCCTGTAATGAAAAAGAAAACAGGATTGGCAGTCCAATCCTGAAGCATATAGATGGGACTTTGAATCAGATAAGAGTTGATTTCACATTCTGGAGAGTGACTGCAGGGAATCCTCAGAGAGAGATGGTTTGCAAGTCGTCTTGTACAGTGTAGTAGTATTTTATATTATTCTTTTCTTATTTTCTTAGCTTTCTTCTTGAATATAGTTTTGTTCTGTTTTGTGTGTGCTGTCTTCTTTATGAAGAATTTACTATTGTTGCTTGAGGTTTGCCTCCTCCCCTTTCCCTCCTTTATTATTTGCTTTGACTTCTGTCTTGCTTTCTCCTGCAACTTCTTGTTGTTTGGAGGCCAATTTTTTATTTAATCCCCTCCGTCTTATTTGTTTAATTAGTTCTTTTATCAGTCTGCGACTGGCTGTGTAACCTGACTGTACCTGAATATCTACTGATTCCTTTTAATTTTTAATTGTCCCCCTACCCCCCGAAGCTACTGTGGTTCTTTGGGAATTACAATCAACCACTTGTTTATTTTATCACGCCCAGTCCAGTGATAAAATTACATACATTTCATACACACATTACAGTATCTTATCTGACATCTGTGCACAAACACAGCACATCATGACTGGCAGAGGATCTTCTGGCTCTGGTGGGAAGAACATGCAGCATGGTAGGGGCAGTCTGGCAGAGGGAGAAGGAGAGGAAAGAGTGACTTTGAAAAAACAGCAGCAACCAACAGTAGTAGCAGTATATTTGTCACTGGAATTTCCCCTTGCAAACTCAAGCTATGGTTCTTCAAGCTAAGTGGCTGCAGTATCTGTTGCTCAAGCTGCTTTATGTATTACTGCTTCTTATCACTTCTCCCATAGAGTTTAATGTTAAATGTGGACACATTTCATTGCCTCAAAAAGCTCCCCCCACCCTTTAATCCATCTGTCTGATATTGGGCAGTGTAGATGTCCTAGTAGGATACTGCAATCTCCTTTTGTCCAGTTCAGACAGGAGACGAAGAAGGTACAGACCCAAGAAGGGGTGGAGTACTTCCATTGAAACCAATAGGAAATAATAATGAAATAGAATCATGAAAATAAAATAATAATAAAACAAAGCCATATGAAACAACCCAATAATGAAACAATCCCTTTGGGCCTTAATAATAAAAATGAAAGAAATGAAACAAACTCCTGTGTACAAGTCTAGTGAGAACATTTTAATTCTTCCTGGACATTCCTCTGTTAACCTAAGAGTAGTGGTTCTCCTTCAGAGAGATTACAATGAAAGATTGCTGAACCTGAATTCATCAGCAAATTCAGGACAATGGATCCCCCCCCAACACATACACCACCAGGGCAGAATAGATAGGTACTTCTTACAGATGCTAAATTTCTGCATTTCCCACCTTTATGCATATCTGCTTGCTCTAAACAAGTTGATGGACAGCCAGCTGGACTCTGCCCTGGATACTTTAACCAGGGCTTTAGAGGCCATGACTGGTTGGCTAAAACAGAGCTGACTGAAACTGAATCCCATGAAGACAGAGATCCTGCATCTGGGGCATGGGTTAATAGGTTCTCCACCTCCCGACCCTGACGGAGTGCTATTGGCATCTGTTCCAGTGAGCTTTGGGGGGATAGTTTGGCTGGTCTTTATTATTTATTATTTAATTTTTATTCCACTCTCCCCGCAAGCAGGCTTAGAGTGGATCACAACATTTTAAAATGTATAATAAAATAGAATAAATTTAGGTGCAATATAAACATCAATAATAATATAAATTTCTAAAAACAGTGACGCACATATTTCATCATCCACTAAGCCTAGATAACCCGTGGGGCAGGGTGGCCAGTTATAGATGGTTACAGAAACTGGGGGGGGGGTATGCTTCCCCCATGGAAGGAGGCTGATATAAATACCTTAGATGGCTTGCCCGCCTCAACCACTGAAGTCCTGGCCAGGATGCACGCCACTGCACTCTGGACCAGTTGCAATTTCCGGAGCAGTCTCAAGGGCAGCCCAGCATAGAGCGAGTTGCAGTAGTCCAACCGGGAGGGGACCATTACATGGATCACTTCAGCTAGGTTGTTGGTTGAGAGGTAGGGGACAATTTGCCCGGCCTGGCGAAGATGAAAAAATGCAGACCTGGCCACCGCCATGACCTGGACCTCCATTGTCAAGGAGGCATCCAGGGCCACACCCAAACTTGTCACTGCTGGTACAGGTACCAGTGGTGCCCCATCCAGGGTTGGGAGGTGGATCCCAGAGCCCACGCCACAAGTGCAGGACTTCCATCTTCATGGGATTCAGTTTCAGTCGGCTCTGTTTTAACCAACAAGCCATGGCCTCTAAGGCCCTGGCTAAAGTATCTGGGGTGAAGTCCAGACAGCCGCCCATCAACAGATAGAGCTGGGTGTCATCAGCATTTTGATGACACTCCAGCCCAACCCTGAGGAATGCCACACACGAAGGGGTGGTGAGGTGATAATTGCTCTCCCTCTGTCCTCCCTTCCTCGGCCACGGAGGAAGGAGATGCTTTAGTTTAAGATGCTTACTGGATTCAGAGTTTGTTCTGCTATTATAAACTAACTCAGTTACCCACCTGATGCTAGCTCATGAAAAATGTCAACCACAAACACAATGAAAGGGTAGAAAATAGGTAACCATTTTTGGTATTTCAGGTAGCCAGAGAAATTGCTTTAGCATTTCAACCTTGCATAATATGAATAGCAGCTTTCCAGTCTTTTGTAATGACCCAGTATTATATGTAAACACTTCAGGTGATATTTGTTCTAAAGTTGTATGATCATTATTGTGAACTCACCTGAGTTCATGCATTCATAAATACCAGTCATATAATGTTGTACTTCACAAGCAAGGCAATCGTTCACTTTTTTTTAAAAAAAGGTTCAATATTACAGTGTCACCATTTCCAAATTCTCTTTTAAAAATTCTGAAGGCCATTCACTGATGAAAGCTTGCACACGGTATGTGTCATTGTGTTGATCCTAAAGGTATTATATTAATTGCGTTCTGAAATCTGTCATGCTTTCCATTTATTCAGTAATTATTTGCATGAACTAACATAATGTATGCACACAGTTCCTAAATTCTTGTGATATTTCAACGCTTTTGTTGCAAGCCATCAGTATGTATGCATGAAATCTGAAATACATTTGTGATGTTTTATTTATACAGAAAATACATGTGTGTGAACAGCCAAGTTTCTAGTCCCCATGGTTTCAGAAAACGGGAGGTACAATAGCTCAGTGCTAGAGCATCTGCTTTGCCCAGTCCCAAGTTCAATCCCTAGCATCTCTAGTTAAGAGGATCAGGTAACAGGTGATATGAAAGACTTCTTCCTGAGACCCTGGAGAGCCACTGGTAGCCAGAGAGTAGACAGTGTTGACCTTGATAGACCAATGATCTGACTCAGTGTAAGGTAGTGTCATGTGTTCACAAGAGGAAAGCCTGAAGATGATACTGAAGCATGTAGCATGTACTTGTTCATAAAAACAACGAAGTCTCTGGGGCATCTTAAACTGTAACAGATTTACTGTGGCACAGTTTTTTGGGGACTAGAACCTTCTTCATCAAACGCATGAAGTATGTCCTCAGTTGGCAAACACATTAGCGTTTACAGGTTTTTCCACTGTCTCAATGTACACAGGGTGATTTACTAATTTAGAGCATGCAGTATTCTCCATGAAAGTTGGTGCTACAATAAATCTTTTCATCTTTAAGGTGCCCCAACATTTCTATTTTGCTTCTGCCTTGGAACTTTTTTTAATTAAAAAAAACCCCAAGTCCAGTTAGAGTTCCTGTCTTTTGTTGTTTTTAATCAGTAAATCTAACCTGCAATCAACTCAATTCACTTCAAGTTGTGCCAAAAGCATATAGCTGTTTCTGTCCACTAGGTGTCCCTAGTGTTCATGTGAACTTTTGCTTAGAAATGTTGTAACTTCCCCTTCATTTATTTTTATTGTCCTTTCTCTCTTAACGTTTCCTTCAGATCCTTTGGACCCCGGAAGCTCCAAGAAACTGCAAATCGTCCAGTGTTCGTTTTGCGATCTCTCTCCATCAGGTAGCACATTCCTAACGCTTTCACTTTCCACCTTTTTTCTTCAGTGGGATTTTCTTGCTACTTCTTTCCTTCTCCCGGCCTGCATTCCAAAAAGTTGTTCATTCTGATGAATTGGCCGTGACAGAAAACTGCTCGGTTCACCTGTCCCCCGCCACAATTGGTCTAAAATGGAGGTGCCACAATCTGAGTGACCTTCTTTCCTACAGAGCTAGTTGATTCTTGTCTTTTCCCAGAAGCAATTGGGTTGCAATAAAATGGCACTTACTTCTGAGTAGGCCGCTTAGGGTCCTACTCAAGAAGACTTACTACCAAGAAAATGTTACTAAGATTTCACTGGTACAGAACGGTCCTCTGCAATAGGACATACTCCTGCGTAAGTACACATAGGAAAGCTGCCGTGTGTTATGAAATCTTGCCTGGGCAATTGCATTCTGCTTTCCCGGTCACTAGGTATATAGAGCACTATTAAATTTGGGCTGAGTTCTCAATCTGTGTGTGTAATTAACAGTGCTATTCTTCTGAGCCCATTGACTTTAGTGGTCAGTCTGTTTAGGATTGTATTGAAAGGAGAAGGTTTAAGCCCCCAGAATTCACATGCATTTCCCTGAACTCTATGTTATGCTTTTTCATGGAAATACAATCTGCAGCTGCTGAAATGTGGTCTTCTAATTGGTCACATGATGCCAGGCAAACTAATGGTGCAAACCAGTTTTGTTGGTTTTACACCGTGGAGCCCCACAGATCACCTGCTCCGTACTTGAAGTCCTCTTGCCCTAACTACATATTGTAACAAACTTGGCATCTGTTCCTTGCTGCATGGTACTGAGAGAACGGCTTGATTTCTCTTGTACTTGCTTACTGGTAGGTGAGGGTGGAAGCTGACTCCATTGAAAAGCATTTTTTGTGAAGGCGATAGAACTTTCATGACTGTAATGGTCCATTCACAACCAGACCATCACTTATTTGTATTCAGCATACATGATGGTTTATAGCAACCTGGGCAGCTGAAGAATGATGTGGGTAGCTTTCCTCTCTCATTCAGTGAATGTCATTTCATTTCTGAACTCCACAAGAACATGTGGTCACACAGAGGCCAGACTTCTATGTTCGTTACCTGGTATTGTACACAAGTAATACAATTATGGAGTCTCTGCTTCCATTTTAAGCCTTTATTACTAAAAAATAATTATTTAGCATTCTTAATATCAACTCAACCAACAGAAAATTATACCATCCATTATAAGTACATAGATCATTAAAAGAGAGCAATTATATGAGCCCCCAAAAGTATCTTACAGAAAGATATGAAGGTCACAGGCAAGAAGTCCCTTCTAAGAAGACGCTCTGGAATCGCCAGTCATATTTGTAGAGTTTCAGAACCTTCTCTTAACAATAGTTGTCTATCCCTCCACCACTGCAATTATCCTTGAATAATGTTGCCAGCCTCTATGAAGTTAAACATCCCTGCCATTCTCACATACTCCCTGCACCTGGGCCTTGGTACATTGTATGTATTGATATGAGTTAGATGGCTCTTCTAATCTACACAGGGCAATACAACTGTATAACCCTATTGTTTATGCTCCTCCTAAGGTTGCTAGCTTCTAGGCCGCTAGTCTCTCTTTGTGGCCAGGCTGGGCTAGCCCTGTTTATGTGTGCAAAGGTATCTTGAATGACTTTCTTGGTCACATCCAGCAATTGTTTCATGACAGTAGGAAAATTAAACTATTGTCCAGAAAGCCGTCCAGTGCCTCCCCTACATCTGGTACAAGTTCTGGGAGATGAAACATCAGCAAGAGCATTGTAAAATGAAAAAGATCTCACCGTGAGAGGAAGCAAAGCCCCACCAGCATTCCATGCTTCAGATCCCACAATTCCAATAAATGTCTTCTTATTTTAAGGGGGGGATGCCTCAGAACATGTTTGAAATAAAGTAAAACTTCTTTTTACATTCTGATTTTCTAGTGCCATTTGCATGGACCTCAATCCAGCCTCTTCACAAGCAGTTCACATCCATATTTTTGGTCTTGAGGGTTGATATCCAGGTACAAAATACATGCAGCAAAAATAATGTGCCTTTAGAAATTGGCACACATTTCTTCAAAATATTCAGAACTGGGGATCCAGCCAGTTTGGTGTAGTGGTTAAGAGCGCGGGACTCTAATCTGGAGAGCCGGGTTTGATTCCCGACTAGCCAGCTGGGTGACCTTGGGCTAGTCACAGTTCTCTGGAGCTCTCTCAGCCCCACCCACCTCACAGGGTGTTTGTTGTGGGGATAATAACAACATACCTTGTAAACTGCTCTGAGTGGGCATTAAGTTGTCCTGAAGGGCGGTATAAAAATCGAATGTTGTTATTGTTATTATTTCTTTATTTCTATCTGTTTTAAAGGGACTGCTGTGCATTTTACACGTCCTTCACTTTAAACAAAGAGCTGTGTGTATTTTGTAAATGCAGTGCTCCATCCTTGAGTTCAAAATGTAAAATGAAGAACTGACCCTGAGAACTAGTACTATGTATTCATAGTATGAGATGCAAGAATCCAGTTTCTCCCTCTCAAAGTAGCTGGCAGTCCGAGTCTTTTCCACTTTTTAATTTTCTATCTCATTTTTCTTCTTTGTTGCACTTCCCTTCAGATTTCCTGGAAAACACAGTCCTCAAGCAATGGCTGCCACACAACTAACTGAGAGTACCATAACAGTGGGTGGACAGACTCTGTTCTACCGACAAGCCAAGCCAGTTCAGCAGGCCCCTCGTCTCTCTGTCTTGCTGCTGCATGGCATTCGTTTTTCATCAGAGACTTGGCTCAACCTGCACACTTTGTCAAAACTGGCTGAAGCTGGATACCGTGCTGTAGCTATTGACCTACCAGGTATGTTTCAGTGGCTCAGGAGATCACTTCAATGCTCAGATTTTAGAAAATTTGTTCCCCCAAAATCCTTTTGCCTATCTCCTCACCCTCTCCTCGTCTTTTTTGTTACAACACCTTCTAATAAAATTGTTCATAACTCTTAGATGTCTTATCAGAACCAAGGACTATGTTCCCTCCTATCCAATGTAACCTCCACAGCATGGCTGTTTACTGTTTCTCTCCTGTAGCTCTAGGTCTGGCCTTGCCACTCTTGGCAGTGGATCCCTCCTCCCCCACCTTTCCCCTGCTAGGCCCTCCAAAACAGCAATGCTCCTTGTGGAAGAGATGCATCAGCCCCATTTTGCCTCAGCTAGCAAAACTGAACAGTCTGACATCAGTGATAACATTCAACAGGCTGTAAAACTGGAAAGGATTTGTTGACCAATGGAGGATATGCCTCCTCTTCATCTTGGACACCTTTGAAGAGGCAAAACAGGCCTACTTATGGCCTTAAACAATGTAGTTTGTAGAAGATGGTTTCTTGTTAGCTATGAAGGATGAAGACAAGCCTATTGCATTTGATCCAGAATGACAATCTGTTCAGGCTCACGTGCAGATAACACAACCTGTTAGGAGCCAACAGTAGTAGGGTACCTGCCAGTGTAAAATGTGAGATGGACCCAGAGCCTTACTTTTTCTGTGCTTGGAATAGCCAGCATCCCGATATTTATATTTGCATTGCAGGATTTTTTGCTGAGCTTCATGCACCATCATAATGTGCTTGATTTGTATTTATTCATTGTGCTTATATCTTGCATTTCCTTTGGAAATCATATTGGGATTTACATGGGGCTCCCAGGCAGTCTTTGATTTAAGCATTAACCAGTCTGGGGCCTGCTTAATTTTAATAATGCATTATTATGTACCCTTGGACCGTGCTGGCCTTTTCTGACATTCATGTTCATACTTGGACCTAAAAGTGTAGCATGTGGAATTGCCATTTCTAGAGCCAGAACCACAATCCAGTTATTCTGAGGCTTGTTGAGTGACAAATAATGTTAATGGCACTTTGCTTCTTCTGGATTCTCTCATTCCTTGGGGACTATTCCACTGCAAAACATATTACTATTTGTCACCAGATGGTTTCTGCCTTTGAACCTCTATATGAAGTTTATTGTAGTTGTTCATCTACTGTCTTCTTTCTTGTGGTGTAGGACTGGGTAATTCCAAAGAGGCAACTGCTCCAGCTCCTGTTGGAGAGCCAGCACCCAGCAGTTTCTTGAAGTCTGTATTTGAAGGCCTTCTGTTAGACCAAGCTGTGGTCATCAGCCCATCTCTCAGCGGGATGTATTCACTTCCATTCCTCTTCCAGCACAATGAGCTGCTCAAGGCCTATATCCCGGTGGCACCCATCTGCACAGAAAAGTTCCCAGCCACACAGTACGCTGCTGTCAAAGTAGGTCTGCCAGCTAGGCTTGGAGAGGGATTCTAAGGTTAAAGTAGGAACAGATTTTATTTCAATTAATGGTAATTAGGGAAACTGGAAGGCAACTGAGATAAGTTGCAGACACTTCAGAATAGCATGAGGTAAACTGAACAGGTGGCAGCCTGTGACAGTAAACAGACTCAGATTTGTAATACAATAGGGGTTTCCCAGCTGAGCACTAGAGGGCACTGCCCACCTCTTCATTGTCAGACACTTTGGAAAAGGCAAAACAGGACTATATCCAGGCCTATTTACTGACATAAACAAACAAGGAAGCCCTTGTAGAATGTTTCTCTTTTTACTGGTTAGCTGTAGTATCTTAAGGACTGCTGGAGGATGTGAGGAGAGTGGGATGCAGGAATTCTTTCATTATTCCCTTTTTTTGAGGAGCCATGGAAATGTGAGCATTGCTATGACAGGCCTCTCCCCATTACTGGACTGGTGATGTAAATTCCCCTGCTGTTTGCTTCAGCAAGGAGGGTCTGCTTCTTTAGTCATAAGAAAATGCAGCATTAGAGGTGGAGAGAGATGTGAATTCTAATTGCAGTAAATATCTGGACATTACCTAACTCATAAGAATGCATAACTAATCTCTCTGTCATCTGTGATGTGTATGAAATGTTACCTGAGAGTAGTGGCAAGTTCTTTTCTTATGCACTTAGTTCTTCCATCTTTAATGGGCTACAATTATCAGGCTATGAATGAGCAATGGGCCTATCTAAACTGCAGTCTCCATGGTACAGGGGGAGTTGCAGATGCACTCATTTCATTTTCAGCATGTCAGATCTTCTTATACAACCAAGCAGTGCATGTTATAGGACAGCACAGTCATGACTACTCCCTTTTTGTCTGATCAACAATGCTTCAATCTGGGATTAAATGTGCATTTTGATGCAATTACCTGGCCACTGATAGGTATGATGCATGCTGATCTCAACCCATCCCAGTGTGATTGTGTATTACTACCTTATAATGATTCTTGCTGATGTAGAGCACATGATCTGACCCTTCTCCAGATTCCTGGCCTTTGGACTTTAGCCTCTTCCTAATATCAGTCTCCTGTATATGCCATTGCCCTTGCAAATGTGACCTGCAAACTTTTTTTAGCCAGTGTGACATGGCAAAGCAATAGCTTTGACAACAATAAGAATTCCCTGTACTTCTGTGAGTCCTGAATATCTCTGCTGCAGAGATCCTGGAACCTCTGCAGATACTGAAGAGGTCCCCTCCTCCTTGGAAGGATATTTCCTGTTGTATTACAACTGGGAAAGTATTAAATGTATCCTACAACTCCACTGAGCAAAGTTTGAAGCCTTCCTCCATCCTAAGGATCCTTGCCCAGTGGAAGAGCCACTTAGGCTGCAGGAAGACATATCATGCTGAAGGAATTTCCTCTAACCTAAGACAGGATACATGCCAATGGCCTGAAGCCTGCCTAAAAGTTTGAAGGATGGAAGGGTGGATGATTTTTGTTAACTCCTGTGGCAGATCTATGACTCTCCCACTCTGAGCTGTTCCTGGGGGTCCGTTGCCCCATGGGAGGAGCATTTCAGGGGATATTTTGGGCTGTAGGAGGAAGGCGGAAGCCATGCTGTGTGGATGGCAGGAAATTTTAGGTGGGATCCAAGCCACAAAAGTTAATGTGTTTATAACATTAACAGAGGTAAGCACTAAGCAATCAGTTGTAAGGCAAAGAGGGCAAGTTTGGAGGGAAGTGAGCGAATCAAGAGCTGCAAAATGTAGGTATCTTTTTGCTTTTTCTGCGGTGGGCCATTGTTGGTTTTGCACTCACCATGATCTGCCTTATGGACATAGAGGAAACCAGTACAAGAAATGTTTCTTCTATGAACGGGTTCGATATTTTGTCCCACATAACTATTTGGATATATGCTGAGACTTTTCCAGCTGCTAAACTTCCAATATATTAGACAGAGAGCTGGCAGCTGCATGGCTTCTTTACTAGATGGGCATTTCCCCTGCATAACTGTAATCCTGTAATCCAATCTAAAGAAATGGCACTATGAGGAGCACCCCAAGGCGCACTTTACCTGTTTTAGATGGTGTCCAGTCAGTGAAACTTGCCAGCAAGAAGGTAACCTTTGCTCTGTCATCCCACTTGAGTTCTTTTATACTGGTAGCACCTGAGCAGGACATACTTTTTTTGTAGATTTGACACCAGTTGACTTCTCTTCTTTCTCACACTAGACACCAACACTCATCGTATATGGAGACCAGGATGTCCAGCTGGGGGAAGTCAGCCTGAACAACTTGAAGAACTTGCCCAATCACACAGTGATGCGGATGGAAGGGGCAGGCCATGCTTGTTACCTTGACAAGCCAGAAGAGTGGCACTTTGGTCTGCTAAACTTCCTGAAGAGCTTAGAGTGAAGAATAAACTAGTTCTGCATCCTCTGGGCCATCACCAGTCACTTCCATGTCTGTCTCTTTGGTACATCTTTCCAGATGATTGGAATCTCTCTCTCTCCCCCCTTCCCTCTCCAATTTGGTCAGCAGCCTTTCTAGACTATTCAATAATCCCAGAACTAAGCAGCTGAGAAATGCATGATGTTACATCCAAAATGTGCCTGTTGCTTAACTTCATAGGCTGATGGAGTGTAGTGTTGTCTCTCTTGTCCATGAGATGCTTTAGGTCACATGTTTTCATATTAACATGCTAGGATTTGTTCCCTACGTCCATTAGGACCAGTGCTGTGATTTTGCTAGCCATGCAATCAACCTCTTCCTTGTTCCCACCTTTCACCCATGATTGTGGCTTGTTTCTCTCTTTTTAATTTACTTTTATAATAGACAAGATTGGTGAGATGAAGACAGACCAGGGTATATTTCCCCAACTGAACAGGCTTCCAGAGCAAGTCACCCTGGCCTTTGCCTCTCATCTCCTGACCCACTTTTCCCTCAATGACAGAAGCTTCAGCAGTATCCCTACTGTATTCTTCGTATGCACCTCTGTGTCAGAACCTTCTTGCTGTGAGGCAGTAAAACTGTGTAAGTCTGAAACTAAGAGCCAGCAGGGGCTGCCCAGTGTTTTGGATTGTGATGAACAACCATCAGTGAAGCTCATGCTGACTTCACCCTCACTGACTTTAGAGAGCATAGTTTTGTGTGACAGAATTCTTAACATCTCCTAGATTGTCCCTTCCTGAGTTACTCAACAGTGCATATAAGTTCAGGGACAGATTCTCCTTCTGCGGCCTGGGCCGTCCAAGACTTGTGACCGATTTCTCTGTGATACTCTTGGATTTCATGGTTACTGTGATCATTGTCTTGCATGGTGTAAATTAGACAGTTGTCTAATTGACACTTAGATGTGTAATGACTGGTTAATGGGACACATCTGAGTACTGTTTGACTGCATTGCAAAAATAGAGAAAAGAGCAGACGAAACCCTCTGTAGTCCTGCCAAAGAAAGGGAAAGGTCAGGGCACTCTGGAGGAGAAGCGTTGCTAATCCACTTCAAAACAGAAAGGAGACTGTTCCTTTGCTGCTTCATACTCAAACCCTTCTTGGACAGAATCAAAGGGTCTGTTGGGTTAATACAGGGAGACTTATAAAAATAAATCTGGAGAAGAAAATGAATTAAATCAGCGGTACAGGATAGTAGGTTATATATATGGCAGAGAATCCAGGTTAGTTCCTGCTGAATAATTTATTCTTCATCAAAATATTTTGTGATCAAATAAAACCCGATTTTTTCTCTTTTTTTAGCTTTAAATAAACGTTATTAAAACAGAAAAATTGTACAATAACGTCTTAAAAACAACTTACATCAGAAATCAAAACACTGAAAGACACTAAATGTTAAAGTATACACAAGAATTAGTAAGTAATTAAAGAACAATGGGTCAACTAAATTTACAGTCATGGGTAGAACTACAGCTAACAATATAGTAAAGAGTCCAGTAGCACCTTTAAGATTAACCAAGTTTATTGTTGTATAAGCTTTCGAGCGCCACAGCTCTCTTTGTCAGATGCATCTGACAAAGAGAGCTGTGGCTCTTGAAAGCTTGTATTACAATAAAGTTGGTTAGTCTTAAAGGTGCTGCTAGATTCTTTACTATTTTGCTATAACAGACTAACACGGCTAACTCCTCTGGAGCTAGCAATATATCTACATCATAAAAGTACGAACTGTTTGGGGTGGGTGAAGTGAAATGTTGCCTCATTTCTTGCTATAAAGTCAATTACAGGTTGCCATGTTTCAGCAAAATCAGAGATACATTAATCTGACTCGATATGCCTTTGTTGATCTAGAATTTTCTTCATTACAAATATGTCCCATATCTTCTTGTACCAATCAGGTCACAAAGGCAGTTTACTGCTCTTCCAAGTTGCTGCAATGACTAAGCAGGCTGTGGCACATAAAAATGCTATTTGGTTAAGTCTTAACTGGGGTATACCTGTATTTTGAAAGAAATTCAACAACATTACTTCTGGCTTAAAAGGAATTAGACGTGTTGTATTAGTAAATATTTGAGTTCGAATTAGATATCAGGATGATTTCCCCGTTCTACCAGGAGAGCTGGCTGGGCGAGCCTAAACCCCTCACAAGGTTGTGACAGTCGAAAAGAACAAGAGTCCAGTAGCACCTATAAGACTAACAAAATTGGTGGTAAGGTATGAGCTTTCATGAGTCACAGCTCATTTCTTCAGATACCTGTTGTGAGAATAAAATAGAAGCGAGGAGAATGATGTAAACCACTATGGATCCCCAGTGGGGGGAAAAGCTGAGTATAAATGAAGTAACTAAATAAATAATTAAAATGGGCTTCATAAAGGATGTATTTGAAATGCTGGGCAAGGAAATGGGTCCATTTTATATGCAATTATCTTTCTATTACATTTTTATTCTGTCCTTCCTATGAGGAGTTCAGAGTAGCATAGATAGGTCTTCCTTTAACAACCTAGTGAGGCTGTTTTGCTTGAGAGAGAATAGCTCGCTTAAGGTCACCTAGTCAGTTTCATGGCAGAATGTGGTATTTGAACCTGAATCTCCCAGATTCTAGTTCAATATTCTAATCTCTATGCCACAGAACTCTGGCATTACTTGTGCCAGAGGGTGTTCATGATGTTACAAGCAGAATTAAGGCAAACCACAGGAGTGGGTGCTGGAGAAAAGTGGATTTCTCTGATATCTCATTGTCACACTGTGAATTTATCTTCCAAGTTACTTTCACATTAGCTATAGCAGAGCAGATGCCTTCTGCTCAGCACCTTTCCTGTATCATCAGCACACTGTCTTTTCCCATTTTGTATTACTCTCTGAGAGAGAAGATTAGATCATCTAGTTTTTCTGTAGTTTAAGAGAAAAATGCCAGCTCACTGGAGTTGCTGCAGAAATTGAATCCTTTAAATGCCCAGGGGATTACTAACTTAATGACCAAGGTGAACAGATGTGGGAGAAGCACATTAAAATCAGCCACCTGGCCTGCTCTCTTTGAACTGCTTTTCTGTAGATGGAGGCCAAGCAGATGGGACCAGCCATAAGAAGTATGGAGGAGGACTCTAATCATCACACAGCACACTGACTAGATGAGGGCTGGGAAGGCTGTCGAACACTGGACTTTATCCTATTAGGCAGAGGATTTGCTGGCAAGGATTTGACCAGGCCTCAGGAATCATTCCGACACAGGCAGAAACCTCTTTCTATATCTGGGATCTAAAGCCCTGGGATTGACTACACTCAAGCGAAGGGGGGGAATGAGCTCAGGCAGATCCATGTTCAGTAGGTCAGTGCTGAAACTGACAAACCACATCAAGGTAATTGGAATTTTGGGCGGCCTCAGTGAAATACCTCCTACCTGAATGAATCCAAAATTTAGAGGGCCATTCTGTTGTTCGTGCGAATTTTAATACCAGCTTTTAAACGTGTGTTTCATTTATGCCCTTCCTTTTCTCCCAGTGGGGACCCAAACCAACTTGCATGATCCTCTCCTCCATCTTAATATCAAACTACGTGTTCGAGTTTTTAAAAAGTTGGTTCTAGGTTTCCTGGACCCAACTTAAGTTCCCTGCTGCGACACAGCCGCTGTGGAGAATGGCTTTTTAAGAATAAAGAAGAACTCAAGCAGCCTCAGAACACTGCCACAGGGGGAGGAAGAGCTCCTGTCCTCCAGCCCTTTTCCTGTGCCAAAACGGCGCTGGGGGATTATTTCCCATTTTTGCTGCTACATGTGGAATATTCTGAGCAGCAAAACCAGGGAAATAATCCCCCTACCCTCTTACCTGTTTTTGAGCAGAAAAACAGCATGGGAAGAGGTAGGAGCCCCTCTTCCCCCATGGCAATTTTATTTATTTATTTATTATTCAGTTTCTAGCCCACCCTCCCCGTGAGGTTCTGAGCCCATTCTGCAGAGTATAACTCAGTTTAGGATTGCACTGTAAGTCTTGGGTTGCTTCTGCATGGGGACAATTCCTTGTTTTGGTCTCACAGCCTTTGTGAATGCAAAGGCATTGTCAAAGGTACAGAGACTCTGCCCAGGGAGATCTACCCCAGCCATCTCCAGCGGACTTCTGCTGCTGCTTAAAAAAAAATCATTAGGTTGTATAGTGTTTTAACGCTATAGTGAAATATCCTGTCAAAAAGCCTACTGGTAGTGAGGGAAGGAATGGTTGGGGGGGTGGGGATGGCCCTGTATACACTTTGCCTTCCATTTTCCCAAAACACTCAATTGTATCAAAGTAGGTTTGGGGAAAGCTGTAGCAGAATTCTTGGGAGGGGCCCTTTAGTTGAAGCAGCATCTCCAGGAAACAGGTTTGCAAATAGCTATTTGCTTTTTGCAAACTAATTACCTCCAGGCAACCGAGCAAGGAAGTTCTTGTGATCTGCAAGAGCTGGTGGTTTATTCACCCTTTTCCATGCATCAGTCTACAGTACAACAGTAGACTTACACATAGATATGTAGGGGAAGGCAAACTGCTTAAAACGTTTTGTAGGCTCTGAGGACTTCGTGAAAAGACAGCTAGAAAGTGAACTTTGCTGCCTGCCTGTGTGAGAAGTCAGCTGTGTCTGTTGTCACTTTAGAAAGGAAGAGAATGTTTAAATATATATGGAAAATCAACCTTAAAAATAAAAAAGAAAGGGAGAGAATCAGCAGCAACAGACTCCCAATCAAACAGCTTTCAATGACATGTACTTTGCTATGATTATATGGAAACTGCTTTATACCAAGTCCAACAATTGGTCTATCTAGCTCAGTACTGCTGAGTGCCTACTCCAACTAGCAGTGGCTCTCCAGGGTTTCTCTAGTACAAAGGTTGGTCTTACCATCTGTTACCTGTAACTGGAGCTGCCAGGGATTGAACTTGGGACCTGCTGTATAGAGTATGACCACTGAGCAACGCAGCCCTCCAGTCATTTCCAAAAGGCATCTGAGCATAGGAGCAAAGGAATATAAAACAAGAATTGCCCAGCCAGTGTCTCTTGGCCTGAAAAGGGCACTCTTTCATTCCTTCACCTTTGTTTTCTCACCGAAGCTAATTTCTTGCCATACTCTGATGATGATCCTCTCATGCCATTCCCCTTATGCATCAATTTATGCATTTTCATAGGCTGGCTTTCTGTAATGGCAGGGGCAGGAGCATCTTTATGTCAGCCGTATGAGATCTGGGCTGAGCTTCTGTCCCTCCTCTATTGCAGGTATGGAGCTTGAGAGTGACAAAAACGCAGGAGTCAAAGGACTGATAGCATCCTGTTGCCCTAAGTGAGCATGCCCAGTGGCACAAGGACCAGCCTGGCAGTTGGAATGGTTCTATATCAATATATATATTTGTGGGAGTTTGGGGTATAAATTGTATTTATCTGTAAGCCATATTAGGTTCCGGGGGGAGGCGATTTAAATGAATAAATAAATATCCTGGTCACATCATTGGTGGCCAGTCTGTTGTTAGGAGGGAGGGTCCACCAAAAAATCTGCTCCCAGTAGCTGTGATCCTATATTCACACATTCCCCCTTTTATTTCTCCAGTGCTGAGAAGCTACCGCTTCTCTGTGGCCCAATTTCATACATCCCATTCACAAAGAAGGGACATTCCTGGCATCCACACCGCTCCTTCTTCAACATAAGGCTTTGCCTTGATGGTTAAGATCTCACCTTTCAGTAGGTTCAATGCTAGTGCACTTCAGCTCCAACAGGTGTCTGGCACTAGGCCCTAAATGTACCCATGGGGTAGAGAGCTGACAATGGCTGCCGTCCCCAGCCCTATAACCTCAGAGCAGTTGTTGCTTTTGCTCAGAGCACGCACAATCTGGCATGTGATCAGCTGCATCCAGTGCCTCTGCTTGGGTAGCCACTGGGCAGCTCACATTACTGGGCAGCTTTTCTCTCATCTCACAAAAGCATCACATTCGTCTGTCAAGGCTGTGCCATCATTGGCTGAAAAGGAATCACAGTGCATTGCTCTTGACTGAAAATTGCATTCTTCATTCCATGTTGCAGATTTCTGATTTCTTAGCTGTGGATGAGGGGGGGCTGGGAGGAAGGGGAATTTCCTGCATATGATCTTGGCGGGTCAGACCCTTCCCCCAGCTTCTTGATGCCATTAAGCACTGTCACAGCAAGCAACAGGCATCACGGAGGTGCTGCCCAACAGAAATTCCTTTGGAATGGCTTAGTGAGTTTTGCTGACGTGCCAAGACTTTTTCTGATCGTACTATTTACCGTGAGAAGGAATTTTCAGTCAGATTTGCTACTAGTCTGTTTTGGGTTTTGCCCTTTTCTGTAGGATACTCCTGCTTGAGCAGCAGCGTCATCCTGTGCAGAGGTACCCCAGTCTAAGCCCATTGACTTCACTAAGAGATCTAAATTGTTCTGCAAGCATCTCCCTGAAATTCACCTGCTTTTCCTGGTAGGTGTTATATGGATTATATTGGTATATTGTCTTAAGGGTTATATAAGTTTAGTATAACAGCAAGATTCAAGTCTTCACAGCAACACTGTAAAGTAGTTTAGGTTGCAAGATCGTAACTGTCCAAACATCACCTAGTGGATGGCGGATTTGTGAATTTATCTCTGGCCTCTCCAGTCCAAAGCTGTCTGCTGTACTACACTGACATTACCTGGCTACACAACAATATTTTTCTTTTTCCGTTAAATTTGTCTTTATTTAAACTATAAACTACACACAACACAATAAACAACAAACATAGAGAACAAGAAAAAAACACAATTCTAAACATAACACACTAACAATATATATATAAATATATCTATAAAATTAAGAAAACAAAAAAACCACCTAAATTACACTACAAGTTGAGTTCCGATTTTCTCCCAACAAGTATATATCATTTCTAGAGTCCCACTTATTCTAAGTTAGTCACAAACCCCCTCTTTTTTCTATTGTTCCTGTTACTTAATCCCTAAATCCAGATGTCATCAAATCCTTGTTATCCATTTCATGCAAAAAGTCTATTAATGGTTTCCATTAAGTCAAGAAGTTAACTAATGTCCTTTCTCTAATTAATGCAGTAAGTTTTGCCATTAATGCAAACTCCAAAACTTTTGTCAACCATTCCTCCACTGTAGGCAATGTTGTAGTTTTCCACTTTTGTGCATAAAGTACTCTTGTTGCTGTAATAAAGTATAAAAACAGTGTTCTAAATTTTTTCCCCCAACTGGCTGTTCATTATTCCCAACAGAAAAGTCTCTGGTTTCAGCTGAAGTTTAATCTTCAAAATCTTCTGAATCGATGATTGTATCTACAACCAAAAACTCTTTGCTTTCTTACATGTCCACCACATATGAAAAAATGTCCCTTCTTGTTTAGCACATTTCCAACATACATTTAACGCCCCTTTATACATTCTAGCCAATTTTCAAGAGTCATATACCAACGATATATCATTTTGTAAAAATTTCCTTTAATACTGGAGCTTAATGTAAATTTCAGCCCTCTTGTCCACATATTTTCCCATTGCTCCATTAATATATCATGTCCACAATTTTTCTCCCATTTAATCATATATTCTTTTACTTGCTCGTCTTCCGTCTCAAACCTCAACAAAAGTTTATACATTTTAGAAATAACATGTTCATCATTTGTACAAAGGACTATTTCAAATTCAGTTTTAGATTTCTCAAAGTCATAATGACTCTTCTTTAGTTTGAATCTCTCCAAAAACTGCATATATGGAAACCACTGACAGGCGTGCCCTTCTGCTGTTAAGTCTTCTCTTGATTTAATTTTAACTTGGTCCTGAGAGAATTCCAATAAATCCTGATAAGTTAACCATTTAGGTGGACTAACCATTTCCCTTCTAAAATGAACTTCTTGCGATGACAGCCAGAGAGGTATTTTTGAACAAAACCTAAATTTGTATTTAATCCATACTCTCAGGTTTGCACGCCTTACATAATGATTAGTAAACTCTGTGTTGGCTTTAACTTTGTCATACCATAGATACCCATGCCACCCAAATTTTAGATCATGCCCTTCCAGGTCCAGTAATCTTCTTTTTAACAGTATCCATTCCTTCATCCAAATCAAACAGCCTCAAAATATAATCTCAAATCTGGGAGGCCCAAACCTCTTTCTTTTGCATCCTGTAGAACCTTATATTTAACCCTTGGCTTTTTGCCTTGCCATATAATCTCAATATATCCTTCTTCCATTGCTTAAATGGTGTCTCTGTTGTCAATACAGGAATTATCTGAAATAGGAATAACATTCTAGGTAAGACATTCATTTTAATTGTAGCTATTCTTCCCAACAGTGGTAATTGAATTTTATCCCATTTTAGCATATCCCTTTTAATTTCTTTCCAAGTCTTAATATAATTATTTTGGAATAACATATAGTTCATATTTGACAAAGTAATACCCAAGTATTTTACCTTTTTCTTAACTTTAAATCCTGTTATGCTCTCAAGTTTCATTTGATCTTGTATTTTCATATTTTTAGTTAAGACTTTGGTTTTCCACTTATTAACCTTAAAAGCAGCCACCAAATTCTTTCAATTTTGTCATTTCAATTCCTTTCAAAGGGTCCTCCAAAACTGCAATATTTTTCTGCAATAATATTTTTCTGTACCATACTTTTCTCCCCATGCCAGCAATCAGTATCATGTTTGGGCAGTCCATGCTATTCCTTTTAGCGACAGCAGCACATGGCACTATTATTAAATTTGTGAGTTATTACTCTAAGGAAAAAGATAGAAAGCATGCTGCCTTCATGCATTTAGAATTGAGCACTGTACTGTTTCCCAAGCGATATACCAGGGGTGGCCAAACTTGCTTAATGTAAGAGCCACATAGAATAAACGTCAGATGTTTGAGAGCCGCAAGACATGATGCATTGAAGTGACTTCAGATGAAGAGGTGGGTTTGGGGGACTGTCCTGAAAGTGACATCACAGGAAAGAGTGGGGTTTGGTGCAGTATGCTGAAAGTGACATCATCAGAAGGGGTGGAGCTTGGGAAGAGCCATCACTTGACCTTTGACTTGGAAGTGATGTCACATCCTTGCTAGGCTTCACCCCCAAAGTCCTCAGGTATTTTCTGAGTCAGACCCGGCAACCCCAACATTTTTATTAAAAATATGAATTACATGGAAAGAAGGAAGGAAAAAAGGAAAAGGGCGGGAAAGACATGGAAAGAAAGAAGGAAAAAGAGGGAAGGAAAGGCATGAAAAGAAAGGTGGAAAGGGAGGGAGGGAAATTAAAATAAAATGTATGGCCACAGTGATACTGAGAGACCACCAGGAGCCACACAATATGTCTAGAAGAGCTACATGTGGCTCCCGAGCCGCAGTTTGGCCACCCCTGCGATATACCATGCACAGCAGTCCCCCTTCTTGAGTCCTTGAGCAGAGAGCTGTCCTGAACTATCACAACTACCATGCCTCTTCGCCTCAAGAAGTGCCCTGCAAAGCTTGCAGAGTCTTACTCACAAAAGATATCTTATCATCCAAGGTATGGTTCACACCTACATCAATTTCTTATTCACATCTCAGTATTGTATTTGAGATGACATTTGTTAGCAGCATTCTGTAGAACCTATGAAACTGTCATGGCCCAGCCTGGGCTCAGTGAGAGCGAGGACTCCTCCTCAGGAGGAGAGGGGCTTCGTGTAGCCAGCCAGGACTCCTCAGGAGAAGAGGAGCTCCATGCAGCCAGCCCTGACTCAGCAGAGGCTGGTAATCAGGAGCCACAGCTGTTGGCTAATCGGAGCCTACAGCCAGCAGCTGAAGCAGAGCCATCAATACTCTCCAGCCCCAGCACCACAGGGGAAGTGCAGCCAGGGACTTCCACAGGGGAAGCTCAGTCAGGGACTGCCAGCACCACAGGGGAAGCCCAGCCAGAGGCTTCCACCCCCCCAGGTTCACCCACACCCGGAGAACGCCGCAGACAGCGCCAGAGACTGGAGCTGCAGGAGAGACGGCGCAGTGCTTGTCTCCTGAGCCGACGCCAGCTGCTGGAGAGTGATGATGAGTAGCTTCAGGATGGAGCCCCAGCAGCTGGCTGAAAACCATGCCTGGCTATAAAAGCCAGTCAGGAGCAACAGCCAGGTGTGGAAGCAACGTCTCTACTGCCTGCAACCACTCCGTGCACCTTGCCTGCTGTTGGACCTGACACTACCGGTAACTGACCTTGGACTGTGCCTGACCTTGCTCTTGGACTCTGGACTCAACCCTGGCATTAGCTTGTGCTCTGACCACTGCTTTGACTTGGCTTTTGGCTCCTGAAACTCCCTCTGGACTTGGTATCAAGGTTTGGACCTGCACCACTCTGCTTGGGCTGGCCCAGCCCGTGACAGAAACAGCCCTTTTGCCATATGGCTTCTTTTCTGATGCTCTGTGATTGATTTGTTAACTATTTTCATCTGGGATTTTTTAAACCTTTTTTGAAGTACTTGTGATGCTTATTTTTCTGTTTTTGAATTTTCATTATTGATCTAAGATAAGGTAGAGCATAATTTCAATAAACAAACATTGGAAGATATGAAAATGTTCTCTGTGGTGTTTGATCCTTGATTTATTCAAACATAAACGTCACTACAGTGCTGCAGTCATTAAACAATGAATTTGCATGAGTGAATGACCATTCTATATTCTTTTCTTTCTCGGATGCCAACTCCAAATTAAACTAAAGCAGATGAACACATTTAAATATCTGTTGCAATATTACAGGAGGTTCCCCTAATTATTTCCACTGCAAATTTTTGGTCCTCTCCTATTCTTTCTGGAGATCTTGCAAATAGGAAGTTGTGCTGAAGGATTTACTCTGTTGATTAAACAATGAAACATTTAGCCATAATAGGTAAGGGTGGCCTGGGATGTTAAAATGGCCCTGGCAAAAAACCCCAAAGCAGACCTTTGTGTTCTTCTGATCACAGCAATACAACCTACCCAAGTCACTTGAATAAAGAAATCTTAATTGATTATTTGTATATATTTTCAGTCGATTAATCTATTGAAATGACAAATTTGAATCCTAGTAAATCTCAGTGGGAGGGAAGGCTGATGGCATAGCTCATCAGATCTCAGAAGCTAAGCAGGGCTGGCACTTGTATGGGGGACTACTAAGGACAACTCTGCATTGGCAAACCACCTCTGCTTCTCACTTGCCTTGAAGGCACATTCCTGGGGTTACAATAATTTGGTTGTGACTTGATGGCAAATATGTACATGTCTTACAATGTTCAGTGGGACTTACTATTGAGCAAAAGTGCACAAGCTTGCAGCCTTGCTTGTTACTGTGAGTGTACTATGAGTGCACTGGACAGCTGCAATCCTAGGCAATCATAGCATATCCTATTAAATGTTTGCATGAGCATAACTGGAAGAATTTCTGCAGTGCTCGAAGAGGAAGGTTCTATAGTAGTTTCTGTGCTTGGTCCTTTTTTTTAAGGACTTGGGCAATGGGTCAAAAGGATACCACATTTCAATGTATGGACATGATCAAGCCTCTTACACAACCCTAAATCTAGAGACAGGACTTGTGATTTTTTTTTCATTCACCACAGTCCCTATCCACCCGCACTTGCCCAGCAAGAATTAAATATAAGCTATTAAGACAGTGTTGCTTATCACCTCCATCTACTGCAAAAGTTGCCAAAACTGGCTTGCACGTTGAACGATCAAAAACTACCCAGTTCCTTTTGATACTTCTTTAGATCTCATCATTGCTTTAATCACTCTCCCCACTCCACATACATCTGTCATCATTTACTCATCTAAACGCTTTAGGAAAATGGGGGAGGGGGGTTACTTTAGTAAAACTCTAATTAAAGATCAGATTAATTTTAAAAGATATGTATGCAGCCCAACTACTAAATGCAATGGCAACTATTCCCCAGTAAATGCACATACAAAATTATACGTGGCCAGCACATTTACTCAACAGTAGACCGTCTTGTCTTGCTCCCAAGTAAAATGTGCACAGGATTTATTTTATATATTTATGTCATTTATGGTCTGCCTTTCTCACTGAGACTCAAGGCGGGTTACACAGTGTGAGAGTAGTACAGTCAGTAGCAAGGACAATTTCATAAACAATGCTGTAGGGTCAATAAATGCAAGTTTACAAAGACATAGTATTAGCAAGAATCCTATACAGAGTTGAAGAAGTGCTGAAACAGAACATAAGCAATTCTAGGGCTGACATAGGAGCACATATCTAAAGCGTCAGATAGTATGTAAGGCAACATAGTGGTGAAGCCTATGGGTGAAGTCTATGATCCCTAACTCTTTAGCAGAGCATCTGAGACCCCTCCCTACAATACAAAAGCCATTTTGACTAATTCGGTTCTGCAGTGTTTGCGGAAAGCTAGGAGAGTGGGGGCTCTCCTGACCTCAGGCAGGCTGTTCCACAGGGTAGGGGCCACCACAGAGAAAGCCAGCGTACGAGCTGCTGTTGATTTCACTCATGTGATTTCACTTGCAGGAGACCTTGTTCTGATGAGCAAAGTTGCTGTGGAGGAACATAGGGAGGGAGGCAGTCCTGTAGGTATGCCAGACCAAGGCCATGAAGAGCTTTGTATGTGATACCCAATACCTTGAACTGAGTGTGGTAATGTTTAGGTAGACAATGGAGTGACTGGATGATGGCCCCACAAAACCAATGCTCCTGATGTCTTGCCAGCTGCCCTGATGTCCCCTTCGTGTTCACCAGCATCCAGCCTAAGAGCAGCAGGAACCACAGCTTTCATGGCCAGGCACATCCAATTCTTGAGGAAATTCCTGGTCATGAGAAGCAACCCTTGCAGGTTGAGGGCCACAGCTGGCAGTGCTTGCACTTGATGCCCCCCATGACACCACTGCCCCTGATTCCTTGCCAGCCACTGCAGTGCCTCCTTCAAACTTGCCAGGCCTGGCCCAACGGCAGTGCAGGCTGCAGCCTGCCATGGTCAGGTGTCTCCATCAGGGGCAGATTGGAATGGAGCAAGCTGAGCCAAGCGGCTCCTGCAGCAAGGATTGCTCAGACTCAGGCAATGACAACATTAAATTGCTGTGGCGGTTTTGCTTTGGCCGCCAGCAGTGGCAGCACACCTAGGAGCATTTTGCAGGCTGAGCCGCTCCCGTTGCCAATGAGAAGGGCAGCCACCAGCTGGGGAGCTTCTTTGACAGCCATGGTGCTGCTGCCATAGTTGGGGCCCTGCCCGCTAGGTGTTCCTTCTGCCACTTGCTTCTCCGGCGGCCTTGGCATGGCAGCAGGGCAGTGTGGCTCAGGGCCTTGCTTGCTGACCAGCTTCTCTGCTACTTGCTCCTCCTGTGGCTTTTGGCACTGTGGCACCTCTCCCCAGCCTTGGCGTTTTTGGTGTGGCAGATCCAGTCCTCGGCCTTGGTACCCTGGCAGGCACTACTCTTCTCAGGGACCCAGGCAAGTCCATTGGGAACAGGCCCTGCAGCTCCAAACCTACTGTATTTTCTGTGAATAAATCTTCATTTTTCACCACTATCAGTGTCTTGTCTGTTCAGTCAAAACAGCTGTGAAAAATAATTTATACTTACCTCACAATTAAGTACCTTATTCTAGTAGGATCCTAAAACAGAATGCTTTAAGGAGCACAAACCTTACAAATGACCAACCAGTCAATCAAAGCTTGTGTCCCCCGTTTTTACTGATTGTGGGTGGCTAGGGTTTAAAATAAAGAAGGGACTAGAGAGTGTGGGCATGGACAGCCATTAAGTCTAGAGGGCAATTTACCTCAGAAGCCTCTCTCTCATTCCTTTTTCCGTATCATTAGCTGCCACAAGAACCACCTCTCATTCTGGAGCTACAGGCAGTGTCTGTCCAAACTATTTAACTGGCCTTGGCTTATCACTGAAGCTGCTCTCCTTCTTGCAATCCGCCATCTACTGTCTTAGAAGCTCCTGCTATATCACTTCTATTCCTTGGCCTTTGTAATTTGTTTCCATGGCCTTGCCCAGCCTGTAGACATATATATTGATGTCTTGTAAAGCACCAGGCCACATTTTGCATTTTCATTTTTATGTATTTTATTTTTAAAAATTGTACAATGGCAATTTTAGAATTCAAGAAAACAAGGAGTGATGATGGAGCAAGCGCAGAATAATCCTCACATGCATATTGCAACACCTGCCCTTTTAATTGAACACTGTAGCACTAAACCAATCTTATAGGTAAGACACACAGGATACCAATACCTCTGTCCATGTCTACTGCACTGTGTATTAAAGGCATTCTCCCAGATCATTGGCATCAAAAAGAGGTCTGTGGGAAATATATGATACCCTGTGGTATAACTGCACTTTATTTTGTCTCAGCCTCACAGGGTGATCATATACACTGTTAAAAGTTAAAAGAATGGAAAACAGTTCCTGAATAATCCAGGATAACTGAAAACTTGCTCTCTTTTTGGAGGAATTGGGTGGAATTCATTAGTCACATCAAGCACATGATGACCTGAGAGTGATCCCACCCATTTCAGCCTCCTCTGGTTATATAAACAAATAATGAAAGTTTCTTATTAGGCCGCAAGCAACCCAAACCCACTTAGACATGGGGACAAACAAATCAAAAGGGGAAGTCTGGGGATGGGGAAAGGAGGGAGCGAAGGTACCAGCCGTCTGTTTTCCCCGCCCTTGGTGGTGGACTGCAGGCAGACTCCGTCTGCCGGTCGGTTTCCAGGAAAAGAATGCCAAACACAAAAGGGGGAGAGGGATCTCCACTGCAAGGGGAGGAGGGTGGCAGTGGGGGTGGGGGTGGAATGTCCCTGTCCTTGGCAGATGGTCTTACCCAGTGTGCATTGTTCCTGTGGTGTCTCCTTTATCCGCTGTAATTGGATCCTGGAGGGAGCCAGCGCGCAAAGGAGGGACCGATGGAGGCTGGGCGGGATTGCCGAGGGGGGTAGAAGCGTCCCCAGCTTTGGCCTGCGCCTCCCTCTCCTGTCAAGCATTTGATCTCATTGTTCCGGGCTGATGTCACTCCCAGTTGTCACAGACGCCTCGCCGGGTGACAATGTGGGACTAGGAGGCACAAAGGAGCCCTCTGGACCCAGCCCGCAGGTAAGAGCGAAAGTGCGCGCGCGCGCGCGCTGCCCCGTCCCGAACTGGGGGGGGGGGCAAGGGGCTGAGGAAGGGTCGGGACCCCCAGAACCCCCAACCGCAGTTCGCGCTCCGAGCAGCGTCGCCGCCGCGTGGACTCAGTGCACTGCCGGGCGCGAGGTTGGCCAGGCGCGCAGCTCCGCCGGCGGGAAGTCGAGGCAAGGCAAGCGCGAAATAAAGTTTTGCTGCCCGTCGTCGAAAGTTGGAAGCCCCTTCAGGGAGGCGAGGGATGCTGCGGCTGAGCCTGGACCAGGCAGAGGAGGGAACTTGGAGGAGGCTGGGGATGCTCTCCTCCTCCTCCTCCTCCGCCGTCTAGTCCTTCCACTTGCCAGGCCAGCGTCCTCCAAGCACCGTCGCGCCCCCGCCCCCGCCCCCGCCCCCGCCCCCGCCCGCGGGGTCTTCTGAAGCCCCGAGATCGCAGATCCGGCAGGCTGGAGACAAGCAGACGATGCCCGGCCAGAACTTTTGGCTTTCCCGGGAGAGAGACAGAGAGACCCCCGCTCAAATCCCTCGGCGTCGCACTGGGGAGCCTGGGAGTCCCGGGAAGGCAGGAGGCCAAGTTGAAAACAACAATGCCCCGCGGGCGGCCCTCTAGTCTGTTGAGGTCTGGGGGCTCTTGGAAGACTAACACGGTTTTATTCCCGCTAAATCTGAAGAAAGGGGCTTCAGCCCGGAAAAGTTTATGTTGAATGTGGTGAGTCTAAAGTGCCACAGGAGTCCTGTTTATTCTCCTTTAAACCAGCCACCGGCCAGACAATCAGTCTCTCCTTTTCAGCTCCCGCTCTGCTAAACCTATCAGCCTTAGCTGGGCAGCCCCACTACCCTCCCCGACCTTTCTCAGGTCACTCCATTTTCAGCTAATGCTCTAACCGTCACTGCCTGCCTGTTCCTTTTGTTTCGCTTCTGGATCCCCTGGCAGACTCTGGGTGGCCCTTCCAGGCCTTCAGCACCCTCTGTTCTTCTAATCCTGGTAGTCCATCACTCTGCACCCTTAGGTTTGCTTCCTGTATGTTTTATGTCATGGCACCACTGAGCTGGCACTCCCCACTGGATGACCTGCTTTTCCAACTCTTGGTCTCCATAACTCGGTTTGTGCAAGCTCCAGATTCCTATTGTGCTCCATTCATCTTCCCACCCCGACTCCAAACTGGCACAGCCTACTTCTGAGCTCAGATTGCTATTGTGGTAAGGCCCTTGGGGACAAGTTGGGTGATGAATCTGCCCAGTTCATTCCATTTGTGATACAGCCTTGGTTTTCAGCACCTGCTTCTCTTTGGCAGCAGATTGCATTCATTCTTTTCAACACACATGCATCCTTTTGTTCCCAACCGTTACCAAATGCCATTCTCCTCCCAGTCATTTCTGGCCACTTTAATGACAGGATCCAAGCATCACGTACAACATACAAAAATAATGATGTGGGGGCCTGGAGTAGTCTGGGGGATGGGCATTGCCTCAGCCAGCCTTACAATGTAGTAAAAATGCCATCGTTTTTGAGTCTCAAAAGTTATTCTAGAGTCAGTATGGTGCAATGGACAAAGTATACTGGGGAGACCATGGTTCTGACTACCATTTGGCCACGAAACTTTCTGGAAAACCTTAGCTTAGTCACTGTCAGCCTAACTCACCTCACAGGGTTGTTGTGATGATAAAATGGAAGAGGTGAAAACTATGTATGCCATTCTGAGCTTCTTGGAATGGGTTCCACTCTATAGACTCTTCCTTTTATCATGTGGAATTGTTCATAGCATCATTATGTGACTACAATGGCAACTCCATGGTATTCTGTAGGGTGTACGTTTTAATGTCTGTATGGCTGCCCAAAGATGATGTATGCGAGTGTGGGGGGGGATGTGTGTGGGCATTTTAGAAGTTCTCAGAGGCCCTCAGAGCTTGGGCTATTTGAAGCATTTTGTTTGGAAATAAGTTGTGTGAACACATTAAGATTGGGGTGTGATCCTTCCAAGCAAAAATTAAGAGAAGCCAACATCCTGAATCAGAGTTTTTGTTTGTCCTTATTCAGCTAAAGGTTCCTAAATCACAAGGCCAGTGAGATGGAGGCCAAATATTATTCTCAGACCTTCAAGAAGTATAGATTTATTACAGTCTTATCACTTATCATCCTTCAGGTTGGAGCAAATACTTCTGAGACAACCATGGAAGCACACAAAATGCTTCCAGCTGCAGTGCTCTGCTGAAAGGTTCCAAAGTGAGACCTTATTCTCAGCCAGAATGATCTTTCAAAGAGAGGCATGTTTAGTTTAAAAGCAGAATTTTCCAATAGATGTGTGCAGATGCAAACAATTTTGAAGGAAACTAATGAACAACTCAAAGAAAATGTTTAATGAGGATTCCTTTCCCTTAGGAACAGAGTGAGTATCCTTCTTCATCAACCTTCCTAATTAAGGAGAACATTTTAAGACAGTGTCTTCCTTGTGACCTCTTCCATAATGGCATCTCTTAGGGAAGTCTGCAGGGCATTCTGTACAGTAACAGCACTGTTCCCTCTGCTATGGTGTTTTTTCAGCCTTGGCGGAATTGTCTACATTCCTTTTTGTTCTTTGTCCTTAACATCCACACACCCGCTACCCTGTCCTGTCCAAGCATTTTGGGAACTAAATATCAATATTCAGAGTAGCAATGAGGTCAGCTCTCTAAGGGCTTATACTCTCCTCCTCAGCATTCATGGAACACACCAGGAATTGTTCTTGTGTCCCAGTAAGAGAGCCTTCTCATGCGAAAGCTGGGGGTGCGTTGGGGAGGCTTAATGAGAATACTACCCACGCAAGCTTCCATTGGCCACCGATTAGAACTATGTTATTCTTTGTACACTCCAGCTTAGTTTGTAAAAAATGAAAGAAGAGGATTTAGAATAGTTTTGTATAAAGCCACAATGCAAGAAGTGAAAGAGACGCCTCAAAGAAGCATTTGCATACATATATTATTTGAAGACAAGGTAAAGCCACCAAATACTTTGGAGTTAGCCAGGAACAGAACTTGGATCTTTGGATGCAGATATGCTGCTGATGGCCATTTCCAGTGCAATAAACTGTCGCTTCCCCTCCAAGTTTCTAGTTTAAATTATCTCAATCAATCATTGGGTTCATGTTTGATTCACACTTCAGGACTGCTCTAGCTGGAATGATTTGTAAACCGTCCATTGTTTAGTAGCAGCAAATGATTAGCTAAAGCCCAGAAACTACTAAAGATTTCTCTTGGTCCTACCATTGCAATAATATACTATCAGTGGTTCTACTTTTGTGTCTCAGTTTCTCTCTGTATTCTGGAGGAGGAGATCCTTAGAATTGATTAAATGTTTTCAAGGCACTTAGAAGCTAGAAGGATGTTGTTCATAGAAGACTAGCCAAATGATGATGACATTGATGATGTCATGAAGCTGGGTGGAGTTTTCTCAGGGGGGTGGAGTGAAATAATCAAGTTGCAGAATGCTAAAGTGAAGATGCAGGATTCTTCCTGGAAATGTGAAATACTTGCTTAAGATATCAGATTCTTCATATCAGATTCCATTTTCCTTCTCACATCTATTTGTGGCCTTTATGCTGCTTTTGGCCCCATAACTCTTTTGGCCCCCATACCCATGCCAAGCAGGAAACTGGGAAGAGAACCCTTGAAAAGCCACTTTGAAATCTGAAGGGAGAGTTAAGTGTCTGGAATTCAGAAGAAAACCCAAAAAGGTATGGAGCCAAAAACAGCAAAAATTGCCCGTGCTCAAAACGCCAATGTGCACCACTAAAAATGAGTTCCAGGGACTGCATGTCAGTATTACTTTTTGCTTTAGGCACAAGAAAACTGTGTGTACATTTATAATATTAAAAAGCTTTTGATGAGTAAGCTATGATATTGGTATTTCCTATTGGAAAGAATCTGGATGGTATTGAATTCAGCTACTTGACTTAATAGATCTACCCTGTTTAGAGGTGACTCTCCAAAGTTGTTTTAAAGTGGTCTTTTGAGCACTGCTGCTTTAATATGTTTAGATAAAGGTTAATATGTTGAAACTGATATTTTTAGAGTGCATCATTACTGTCGACAGCTCTAAATAATGTCATTTCCTGTCTTTGCTGGTATTTTTTATGGAGGGTGGTTTTTTTTTTTACATATCATGAGTTCCAAACCACAGAAGGGAATATATATATATATATATATATATATATAACCAAAGTTTTAAAGAAAATTAAACAACAAAACATGCTTGGAATATACTGAAGAAAAAACCAAGCACGTGTTCATAAAGTTAATCTTTTAAAAATTCATAGAAAAAGAAATCAGTCACAATATCTAACAAAAAGTCCTTCATGCACGTACACACAGGAAAATACATAATATATCATCCTGTTTTGTCCCCAGCAGTAAATTACTTAAATTAATACCAGATTTTCTTTGCAAATTTCTCATTTTTTCACATTGTAGATTCTCTTTTGCTCTTAAAAACAACACAAGCCCCAAAAATATTTTAAAGAAACTACATCAGGATTCCTTCCTAAATGTTACAGTTGCATTAATTCTCCATTTATGGTAATCCATCCTAGAAGACAAGACCCAAAACTGAAAGTACGCAAGACAAACAAGGCAAAGAACTCTTTCAGGGATATCATTTTTATTACTGTACTGCTTTTAAACATTTTGAACTTTTTTTCCACTTTGGAAATGTATTAAGAGATGGCATACAAATACATTAAATGAACAAATAAATAAATAAATAGGGCTTTTTCTGGGAATTAGGACAGAAAAGAAACTAGCCAAGCATAGTTCGAGTTGTTGCTTATTTTTTGATAGGCAACTTTCCTATAGGAGGAATTTTCTAGTAATCACAAGGACCTGAAGGGGGGACAGAGAGGGGTGTGTAAAGTCTGGCAGCTGGATTGTAAAAAAATTTAGTGACAAGTATCTCTCCTTCTGATAGTATCATAAATTGCATTGCCTTCCCAGAGTATTAGATCTTTCCCGTCCCAGAGTATTGTGACAGAAGGAAGGTGAAGATGGCAGTGGAGTGTTGGTTTGATGTTGATTGGCAAAATAAACGGCAGACCCATGATCAGAAATTGTGAGCTGGGCAATAGGCAAACTGTCCATGTAACAGCATAAATCAAAATCTAAATATACATATATTTACAATAATTTGTTCGTTTGCCAATTTGGTGTAGTGGTTAAGAGCGGCAGGACTCTAATCTGGAGAACTGGATTTGATTCCCCACTCCTCTGCTTGAAGCCAGCTGGGTAACCTTGGGTCAGTCACAGCTCTCTCAGTCTCATCCACCTCACAGGGTGATGGTTGTGAAGATAATAACACACTTTGTAAATGCTCTGTGGGTGTTAAGTTGTCCTGAAGGGCGGTATATACATAAAATGTTGTTGTTGTTGTTGTTGTTGTTGTTATTTATAGCCCACCTTTCTGAGACTCCAGACAGATTATGCAGTATAAGTCAATATAATCAACAGATGGAACATTCAATAAACAGTACAATAAGCCCTATTGAATAGGGTATGTATGGCAGAAATTTGAAAAAAAAACATAAATACAAATACAGGGATACAGAGATGAAATACAGCTGAAACAAAACATAAGTAATTCAGCATGACCTATTAAACAACATGGAAAATACCCCATGGGAGCATACTTGCAGCAACAGATAGTACCCAGCAGTATATTCTACAGTCCCTGCCCTTTTTCAAAACATCTCTCTGAACCATTTCCTTACTGCACAGCCCTATCACCTTATTAAAATAGCCCTCCTTAATAATTCAGTGCTGCAGTTTACAGAAGACCAGGAGAGTGGGAGCTTTCTTGACCTCCTCAAGCAGGCCATTCCATAAGGAGGGAGCTGCCACAGAGAAAGTACGTGTATGGGCAGCTGTTGATTTTGCCCATTTGCAGGGTGGTATCTACCAAAGGCCCTGTTCAGATAAGTGAAGCTGCCGTACAAAATTTCGTATTTTTCATTTTAGTAATGTTAAAATGAAAGCATCATTAGTATCAATACTATCACTAGTAATATTAAAATATAAGTATCCCCCTTCTGTTCTTGCTCTCTGTTCTTAAGCTAGCAAAATAAGTGCATAGTGCCCTCCCAAGTAAGAAATGCAAGAATCATGGCCCAGATACTGCAGGTTTGTTCTACTCATGATGGTGCTTTCTTCCAGCACAATGAGCCATCCCATGATGAAAGATGCTTTTCTGCGGAAGAAATGCTTTAGCCAAGATAACACTCTTTGTGCCAGAGGCAAGCATTACCATTAGTGGAAAGGATCTGTGAGATCCAGCTCCATGTGTTGACCACATTTTTTCACAGATTGGAAAAACCACTGACCATTCTGTCAGCCAGGAAAATTATGAAATTGTTTTAGAGAAAACAACTACTGCAGTTGCCAATGCATGCAAGATCAGTAACGCTTCTCCCTTTTCCCATGGTAAGAACATGTAATAGAAAGGAATTAACCAGGACATAACTGTGCCTCCTTTGCTTGTCATGGCTCTGAGTTCCTTTGCACTCACTGGCTAGAATTCTACAAGATGAGAGTAGGCTCACTGAATATTGAGCAACCGAGCAGAATACTGCCTGCATTTTTAAACAACTCTGTAAATAAAGAAGGGCTAGAAATCTTTTTTTTTTAAATGTAGCTGACAATAAAGGGGAGGGTTATGGGATTTCTTGCAGGTGTCCCAACCCTGCACACATCCCAATCATTCTGGCCCTGGAGGCTGAGGTTGCCAGGGTCTACCCTTGAAGGGCTTATTTGCTGCTGAACATCGGAAGGGGTAATGCACCCTGTAATGACCAGGAATCCCTGCCTGACGTTCCTTTCATGCTTCAGTGCTGTAGAGGTTTACAGATGCTCCCTGTGAAACATTTAATACCAATGGCCTCAGGCACTCTAGCTGCTGTACCATTATGTTGCTACTATGTGCATAGCAGTTATCCATGTAGGTTACAGTGATACTGCAAGAACTGTTTGGAATGGATCCCACCCTGTCCCTCCTTTGGGGACCTTCTGCAGATGTTTATGTTTGAGCACCTAAACTTCTTGCCCTTTGGTGTTGGGATTTGTTTAAAAAACTGCTTGCAGACTGCTAGTTATGTGCACCTTCTGCAAAGATGCACACTTTTTCTAGAAGCTTACTTAAGACATTTCAGAATGAAGCTAAAAATAAAAGCCACTTCAAAACCTTCCTCCCTGGTATAAAGAGAAATGATTTCATTGAGCCCTTAATTTTAGTCCACTAGTTTAGGAGAAACTACTTAAGGCAGTGCATCTAGTCATTTCTTATAAAAGAAGTTCTTCATTAGAGGGTCAGAATTCTTACCTCACCCTTTCCTTAAACCAGCTCAGAAACTTGTCTAAAAGAAGGATGCATGTACATTGCATGTATACAGATCCAAGACTGAATGTGTTGTTGTAACCTACACACTGTAGTACAGTGTTGGACTAGGATCTGAGAGACCAGGTTTGAATCCCCCTCTGTCATGGAAACTCTCTGGGTGACCTTGGAATGACTTCTGTCAGCCTCTCCTACCTCACAGGGTTGTTATAAAGATCAATCTGAACAAGGGGAGAATGATGTTGTAAGCCATTTTGGGTCCTCATTGGTGAGAAAAATGGGATACAGAAGTCTAAATAAATAAATATGTACATTATCACTTGGGGGTTTATATACCTGCTCTACTTGGAATACATGCAACAGGGAGCTGTGGATTGGCTTCCTTGTGTGTGTACAATGTATGCATAAGCTTGTGTGCGTACTAAATCAATAGTGTGTGCATTAGCAATAAATTAACTAGAATAATTCAGTATTATTGTGATGGGAAATGAGAGCCTGTCCTTGAGGCTTCAGAACTAGTACTTAAGCAAGCTCTATAGGGCTTTCAAGGATGCCCAATGTGGCCTGTTTTTCTCTTCAGCTGTAAGAAATATGGCTTTCTCCTCATGCTTGCTTAGCCTCTGACAGTAAGCCGAGTGCTTTGATGGAGAGCTGCACTGAGCTCCGGGAGCCAAAAGGCTGCCAATGGATCAGGCACTAATAAGAGGCGTGGGCTGATGATCCCTTCCATTGGCAGATCTCATCACCCAAGCCATCTGTTCTCTTTTCAAGTTGCTAGTTGCTCATACTATGAGCAGTATCTTTGCTCTCCCTGTCCTCCACTCTTTGAGAACTCAGCTGCAGCCAGAGTAGAGATTTTTCCTCTGGCTGAGCTTACTTTGCCCCATTTTCAGGAAATAGAAAATTTCTCCTCGCTGCAACATTATACAGATCAGCATCAAAACGGAAGCTAAATCTATCATGTATGCAGCACATCTTGAAGCATGTTGTCTCAGAGATTTACTCCCTAGTAAATAAGCTTAGGATTGCGGGATTGGTTATTTGGATAGCATCAGGTATCCTAGGTAATCTCTTAGTATTTTGGATGTTCACATATTCTTGAATTACAGCACTTCTCTAGAGGGGTATTTCTTAGTTTTGTTATAAAAGGACTGCTCATTTAAGACCTTCTCTCTTTCTCTCTCTCAAAACTCAATGGCATTCCCACCACAGTTTTCTCATGTTCCTTCTTTCTGAGGGCTATCAGGGGCGGGGGAGTGGGACTCTCCAGTGTCCTCCTTCTGTAACCACAGAGCTGCATTTCTCCTAAAAAAATTCATCTCTACTGCTTTATGACAGAAGTAAACAAAAGTCAGCCTTGTGTAGTTTACTGAGAGCCCTTTGTTTTTCATAGCAAGTTACTCTGGCACTCCCCCCCCCCCAAAAAAAAACCTGCCCCAGGATTCTAGGCTCAACAGGGCAGATACCAAATCAATACTCAATGCCATTACATCATGGACTTCACCTCAGAAATGTCCAGACTAAGTCAGGTCTCAGCCCAGTCACTGTGGTCACCAGCAAAGGATCAGGGCATAAATGGGATTAAATGCTTAATGAGGTTGTGTCTCAGTCACATGTACAGAGTTATATTGATCACCTGCTCTGGAAAAATGAAGGGAAGAAATTTTTCTCCTCAAAGCATCATGGTGCAGACCATGTGAGGGACTATGGTTGAGGCATATCTGTGTGTGGTAAACTGATATGGACAATAGCTGCTGTGCTGCTGCCAATCAAAGCATTATCTTTTATTATTTATTTTCTCTATTAATGTTATTGGAAGTGCAGGTAGGGGAATTAGCCTGGAAACATTTCAATTGGAGTTAACTATCTGCAATATGCTCCCTTTCCTCCACAATTTCTGGTGTTCTTGCTCTGCCAATATGTCAGTCCTGATTTGCAGACTCCTTGTTGGACAATAATAATTGCAGATGCTTGGTGGAGTGGAAACCTCTGCTTTAAGTAAAAGGTACAAGAAGAATGCTAATGTTACCAGGATTTATTTATTTATTTAAGATCATCTTTGGCTAGGACACAAACTGTATAATGAAATATTTTGGCAGCTAAATTACTTATTGCACAGTTTTGGAAACTGACATCACTGCTACCAATTAGCTTGCCGGCTATTAGAGGATGGAAAACAATTTATTAGTTGGCTTTTATATTTGATATAAAGATAGAAAACTAATCCCTATGGAAGAATTAGAAATATGGAACACATTTGAGAACTTCTGGGAAACTGTAAGGGTAAAAATAAATTTCACATTGAAATTCGTAGAAACGACTAAACAAATTTTATTTGAACAGGCCATCTTTTATATTAAACGTTTGACAGATTTTATGTTTTTATTGACTTTGTGTTCAAGAATGTGTAATTTTGTTTTTGAAGTTACTGATAAAGACCTTGATTATCTGTACACATTTAAAAACTTCATAGGGGCAACGTGGGTGGGCTTCTAAGAGGCTACGTATCTTATTCCTAGTTTGAGGCTTTAACACCTAGCCTGATGTTCCGGAGGAGCTTTCTGTAAAAGTACAGGTATGATGTGACACAGGAGATCCCTACTTGGGCCCACAGAGTCAAGCAGACATCTCTGTGCTCTGGCCTTCAACTGTTATGTAGACAGGCAGCAAATCAACTCATAGAGCACATGGCTCATTGTGTTCACCCAGAAACACCACCTTCCCTCCTATGGATATGCTGTAAGGGAAAGCATTGTTCCTAGCACCTTTAGAGAGGACCTCAGCACCTCTTGCCAACTAGATTAGTGATGGTTTCAGGTGGGCAGCCATGTTGGTCTGTAGCAGACAAGCGAGACTTGAGTCTAATAGCACCTTATAGACCAACTAGATTTCCGGAGTATGAACTTTTGAGAGTCCCTTCATCAGATTAGTGATGACGATGTAGAACAGCTCCACTTACTCATGCACTATTAACAAGAACTACCACCTTCTTGACCATGGAGCTTCCTCACCTCATGTCATGAACTTTACTCACTATGATTTACTGTCTGTCGAAAAACTAAAGGCTGATTTAGTTGAGCCAACAGTTGGGAAAATGTGGAATATAGTAAAAAATGGATAGGATTGGACTGCAAACTAATGGACTTTTATAGTGATGCTTAACTAAAATAGCTGCCATCACAATACCACAGATGTACATAAACGAAGGTAAAGAAATCTGGTTAACACAAACAAGGCTAGATTACGTAAAGCATATGTACTGATTTAATACAGAAGCATTCCAACCTCTGTTCCAAGCAGAAAGCAGTTTAATAGCTGCACAAATTTAAGAATAACCGAAGGCAAAATTACTATGCTTAAAAAAACAAAAATGGGAGAGAACATACATTTGGGCATATAAAAATTAAAAAACGAGTATCAGTCAAAAGTACTGAGTTTTTGGAGTTTGAGCTAGTATCCATTGGAAGTAAAAATCAAAATGCTCAGAAATTAGAAGAGTTTCTAAAAAGTTATACAGTTGCAGATAGCCTTTGTTTCTCTCTGAAAGAGAGTACAAGTACCTGTTTCCCGCCATATCTAATGTTCCAGCATTTATTGTATAACATTCTATTTTTCAAGGAAAATCCACACTTGTATGTACAGAGCAACTCTGCTTAAGATATATATATAGTAGCCTCATAAATCAGATGGTTTTGAGACATCAAGAACATTTTGATCTTCACTTCAAATGTGATGAAGCAATTTAATGTACAGAGTTAGTCCCAGACAGGAAATAGGGAGAAGGCGGATGAGATTTATAAGTTTCCCACTGCATCCTGTTGGGCAGACTGAACAGTGTAACTGAACAGTTTACAGAATAGTATAACAAAGGGTGTGAATTGTTCTTCTAAACATTCTGGAGTAAAACTCTTCTCAGTCTGAAAGCTTAACTCTTGGCAAGTAGCAGATGTCATATTTTACAAAATGACTGTACTGTGGTCAAAACAGTAAAGCCAGCTAGAGCGAACGATTATGTTCAAACTGTCTATTCTGGAACAATAATTTCTGTCATAATCTCCCCAATATTGAACAAGACAGAAATTATTTAATATATTCCAGTGCTATCCTAAACGGAATTGCACCCTTCTAAGCCTGTTGACCTCAATAGGCTTAGACGGGTGTAATTCTGTTTTTTAGGATGGCACTGTCAGCGGCCAAATTTTATTTTTTGGGGTCTAGTACAAACTTATAAAACTGGTCCCTCCACTACACACACCAATGCCACAATCCCTCATCCTATTACACAATCCCATACATATAGTCTCAAATATTTATTTTAGGTATGAAATTACTGTTCTATATTATATATTTCTGAAAAATGCCCACTTTGCTATGTCTGTTTAATAATAACACTAGGATTGCTGTGAGGTCTCTGGGCAGGGACAAAGGGGAATGTGTACAACATCAGCACATACAGTTTCTGGTAATTTCTAGAGCTATCTTTTCTAGTGATGTCAATTTGTCTTGCAAGTTCATACTCAGCAGGTAAGATGGCTAGGTGGCTTACCCATTCTTGCCCCATTGTAGAACTCCTGCAATTTTAGATGAATGCGTGCTTGCTCAGATTTCTTTCAGCTGCCTTGAACTATGTGGAAAGATGAGGTATAAATGTTTTGATAAATAAATAAATAAATAAATAAATAAATAAATAAATAAATAAATAAATGATTCAGCTTCTTCCACAGTCATTGGCAGTGTGAAATAGGCTTGCTAGGTGCACAGACTCCTGGCAATTTATGCCTCTGACTGCCAATCAGCTGATCAGTGGAAGGGGGTGGGCGGGCAAAATGGGGGAGGGGCGCAAGCTTCATATCTATATGATGATGTCACACCTGGTGCAACCCAGAATCGGGGGTGTGTGTGTCATGATTATCACTTGGCCAAAAACAAAGCATTAAAACATAGCATTAAAACGCCATGTTTTTGGCCAAGTGATAAAGAACTGGCACCAGCACAATAATAATGTTGCATCTGGAACACACCAAAAGTGACATCATAATGCAGAGATAAGGATAATACCTCACCCAGTTAGGGTTCCCAGCCTCCACGTTAGGGTTCCCAGTTGCCTGCCAGTGGCAGGCAAACTCCCGGGGGTTTGCCTCCTTGCTTGCCGACCTGCCAGTGATTGGTGGGAGGTGGCAAGCTCCCAGAGGTTGCCTGCCATCAGCAAGCACCCCAGGAATTTGACGTTGTCACTCCTGGAAGTAACATCATCACGCCAGCTGTGGGAGCGCTCCTGTATTTTCTTTCAGGCTGATTTGGGCCTCAGATGGGCAGAATAAGTCTCGCATGGAGCACATGACTGCTCATGCAGCCAGCGTGAAAACCTCACTTCCGGGAGTGACATTATTGCACAGGCACTGGGGCACGCATGTGCAAGGAGCACCACACTCCTTGCATGTCCCTCCCCATCCCAGGTCCCTCCCCATCCCAGTGGGAGGGCATCTCTCAGAATTGCAACTGATCTCCAGGCCATAGAGATCAGTTCCCCTGGAGAAAATGGCTGCTTTGGAGGGTGGACTCTGTGACATTACACACTGTTGATGTCCCTCCACTTTCCAAACTCTGCCCTCTTCAGGCTTTACCACCCCACCCCCCCAAATCTCCAGGAATTTCCCAATCTGGAGCTGGCAACCCTAACCCTGGTTAATTCCCACTCCCACCTCCTGCCAGTTGCCAGGCAGGACCTGGCATTCTGAGTGTGCAAAGAATCCAAAGGGCTTAACACACTCAACTGAAAATTTGTTGCCACCAACTCAGTTTCTACATTGCAATAATTTTCGACTTGATTTTGTTCATCTGCTTCTCTCCTGCCTGTATTGTTGCCTGATTGCAGAAAGGTCTTGTCTGTTTTGAAAAATTGGAGCACAGGCTAATTTCCTTTAGCTTCTTTTGTTCTCTTTATTTATTTATTTTTATTTATTTATTTCAAATTTGTATTGCACCCTCCCCGCGAGCGGACTCAGGGCGTATAACAACATATTAAAAATACAATTAAAAATTCACGTTCCTTAAAAACAACACATTTAAAACAGGATGGTGGACAGCCTTCACAGGGAGGGTTTTATACACCCCTTTTTTTCCAGGGCGGTGGAGGCCCAGCCTCAGCCATATGCCTGGCGGAACAACTCTGTCTTGCAAGCCCGGCGAAAAGATAGTAGGTCCTGCCGGGCCCTGATTTCAGCAGACAGAGCGTTCCACCAGGTGGAAGCCAGGACCGAAAAGGCCCTGGCTTTAGTTGAGGCTAGGCAGGCCTCCTTGGGGCCAGGGGCCACCAACAGCTGTTTGTCCTCTGATCGGAGTGTCCTCTGGGGAATATATGGGGAGAGACGGTCCTGTAGATATGCTGGTACCAGTCCGCACAAGGCCTTATAGGTCAACATCAGAACCTTGAATCTGATCCAGTACTCCACTGGCAACCAATGCAGCTCACGTAAGAACAGTGCTATATGCGCCTTATTTGGCACTCTTGTAATAACACGCACCGCTGCATTTTGTACCAGCTGTAATCTCCGGGTCAGGCTCAAGGGCAGCCCCGCGTAGAGCGAGTTACAGTAATCTAGCCTAGAGATGACCGTTGCTTGGATCACTGTAGTTAAGTCATGTGTTGACAGGTAAGGGACAAGTTGCCTGGTCTGCCGCAGATGGAAAAAAGAGGACCTGACAACCGCTGTGACCTGTGCCTCCATTTTCAGGGAGGCATCCAAGATCACCCCCAGGCTCTTAACCCTCGGAACTGGCACTAATGGTGCCCCATCGTGGGCCGGGAGCTGGATTCCCGAACCTAATCCCCCGTGGCTCGAGTACAGGACCTCCGTCTTCATCGGGTTCAGTTTCAGCCGACTCTGCTTCAACCAACCAGTCACGGCTGCAAAAGCATGTTCCAGGACATCTGGGACTGAGCCAGGCCGGCTGTCCATCATCAGATACAACTGGGTGTCATCTGCATATTGATGACACCCAAGTCCGAAACTTCGCACCAACTGGGCAAGGGGGCGCATATAGATGTTAAACAATAATGGGGAGAGTACTGCTCCCTGTGGGATCCTGCACACCAAAGGGTGGCGGGATGACAATTTCTCCCCAAGCACCATCCTCTGTCCCTGACCAAGGAGAAAAGAGACAAGCCACTGCAAGGCAGTCCCTCATATTCCCACACTGGCAAGGTGGTGAGTCAGAAGATCATAATTGACTGTATCGAATGCTGCCGACAGATCCAATAATATCAGCAGCGCCGAGCCACCTCGATCCAGATGTCTACAAAGATCATCTGTGAGGGCAACCAGCAACGTCTCCGTCCCATGTCCTGGGCGGAACCCGGACTGGAAGGGGTCTAGGGCTGAGACATCCTTCAGGAAGCCCTGCAGCTGTTCCACTACCGCCTGCTCAATCACCTTTCCCAGAAACGGGAGGTTCAAAACCGGACAGTAATCGACCAGGTCAGTGGGGTCCAGCGATGGTTTCTTTATAAGAGGCCTCACCACAGCTTCCTTTAATGACCCAGGAAAAACCTCGGAGCCTAAGGATAGGTTAACAATGGCCTCCAGCGAGAACCGCAGCCCCTCGGCACTGGCCTTTACCAGCCATGAAGGGCATGGGTCCAAGGGACAGTTGGTGGGCCTAACTGATCACAGGGTCCTGTCAATTTCCTCCCCAGACAGTGGGATGAAATGATCAAATATTGGCCCCGAAGACGGCCAAGGGGTCTCTAGCTCATTCACTGAATCAACTGTGGCTGGCAAGTTGCGGCAGAGACAAGATTTTATCAGCAAAAAAGCTCCCAAAAGCTAATATACGAATTCAGAATTTGACGGCCTCCCTCTGGCAAGGTGACCAATGACTGAACCACATTAAACAATTTTACCGGGTGTGAGCTAGCTGATGCGATGGAGGCTGCATAAAACTCTTTCTTCACAGCCTTCACTGCCACCTCATAGGCTTTCATAAACATCCTATAAGATGATCTTGCCTCTTCGTCCCGAGATCGTCGCCACACTCGCTCAAGCCGTCTTAGCTCCCGCTTCTTCTGTTGGAGCTCCTCTGTATACCAGGGAGCCCGTCTTGCACAGGGGCAAAGAGGGTGACGGGGAGCGATTTCATCGTGGCTTCGGAGATCCAGCACTGCCAGTCCTCCACCAGCTCATTTAATGAACCACTGTGGAGCATTCAATCCCACAAAGCATCAGTACCGAGTGGTCTGACTATGGCACCAGTTCTACCACTTCCAGATCTACGTTTAACCCCATCCCGAAGATCAAATCTAGCGTGTGGCCTGCTTGATGTGTAGGGGGTCGACACAAATTGAGAGAGTCCCAGTGCTGCCATGGAAGACACCAGGTCCGCAGCCTGCACAGAGGAGGCATCATCGACATGGATGTTGAAGTCCCCCAGCACCATCAGTCTGGAGTACTTCAAGGCCCACCCCGCTATCACCTCTAGCAGGCGCGACAGGTTATCTGCTGGTGCGCTAGGCAGAGAGATAGCCAAACTCTCCTCATCACCCCACACCAGGCCTACACATTCAATGCCAGAGATCTCAGGGGTGGGGAGCGGCCTGAAAGAGAGAGACTCTCGGGCACCTCCGACCTTCTATTTGGGACTGGTGGAGGACCAAATATCCTGGGGGGTGGGTGGGTCAGTTCTCCCAGGGCAACTGTTTCACCCTCCCTCACCCAGGTTTCGGTCCCGCATACCAGGTCCACATCACTCACTGCAAAGAGATCTTGCAGCACTGCGGTCTTATTATTTATGGACCTGGTATTGCACAACATCAGTGTCGAAAGAAGGTTCTTTTTCCCAGCTCCATCACCAGCGTTTCTCAGTAAGGGACGCAGGTTAGAAGGGCACTGAGCCATTCCATATCTCTGTGCCCTTCTCCACTGAGACCAGCTCCCACCATCATACCTCCCACGTCCCCAGAGGACTGGGATCCCTTTTGTATCTAGATCTTTTGTATCTAGCTGCTTGATTTGTATTTATAGGCACCAGCATTTGTTTTTGTTTCTTACATATATTTTGGGCCCCTAAAATTAGGGTTGCCAGTCTCCCACTGGGGTCCTCCCTGGGGGAACCTGTGTGCTGCAACTGCCTGGATTGGGCTTAAATTGTGCTGCTGCAGAGTGCAGCAGTGCTCCCGTGCTCCACAGTGGCCTGATCCGTGCTGAATTGGGGCCAAATCAGCTGAATCAGCATAATCAGCAATGCTCCAGTGCTCCACAGCAGCCCAATCTAGGCTGAAATGGCCCGAATCAGGGCCAAATCAGCCCAGATCGGGCCTGAATAGGGCCGCTGCAGAGCACAGCAGTGTTCCCAGCGCGGCCTGCACAATGATGTCACTTCCAGGCCGGGAGATTTGTGGCTGAGTAGAAATTTTAATGTAGACTCCATGCTCCAAGTCCAGCACTATCGACTATATCATACTGGATCTAAATAAGGCAAAATTATCTGACTCCTTCGACAATAATGCTATCTAAATCTTAAAATGTAAGCCAAGCAATTCTCTTTTAAAGAAATTGCCCCATTTTAAGAGCTGTTTCAGAGCTGTAATAAAATCATACTTTTATATACAGGGTCCTTAGAGGACCAGCATAAACATTTCCTAAAGAAACAAATACAAATAAATGATGTATTTAAAGTATGTTATATGTCATGCTTGAGCCTTAATAGTGAGCAGATAAAGTATAATAAAAAATGTAAACGAGGAGCCAGAAATGACTTTTGCTTGCTATTTAATAAACACTTATTAGTAGGGCAACTGTATCTATATTAGATACTGCTATATCCATTAAGTGGTAAATTTGTAATGATTTTTTTAAAATCATTTTTGGGGGGTGGATCCTGCCCCTATTCTACCTCTCCACTGAGCAAAGTTTGAAGCCCTCCAGCAGCCAAAGGAGCCTTCTTACAACTTAAGTGGCTCTTCCATTGGAGGAAGTGTCACTTAAGTTGGAAGCAGGCTCCATAGGCTGGAGGAAATCTCCTTGGAGAATGGTTGGATCCACCCTATTATTTAAAAATTTATGAGGGGGGAGGTGTAAGTGGTTTCCTGAGAAAGAGCCAAGACTCCAAATGCATCAAGATTTTTTCATCAATATTAGTTTGCACCATTTTAGAGTCTTCTTATTCATTATTGTGTGTTACAGAGCAAGGCCCATACTTCCAGTGCCAAGCTTGTACTGGGACCTGTAACAACTGCTATGGTAATAGCAAGGACCAAGGATTCAGATTCATAGGATTTCTTTTCACGGTGTAGAAGTGGGACTCAGGAAACAATGGCTTCTCTTTCTTTGATGAATGTGAACACTAAGATAGTAACTGCCATTCTTGCTAACAGACTTCAAAAGGTTATTAGAATCTTGGTGCATGTAGAGAAGATTACATTTTAAGAATTTATACAAGGAAGGCAAGGATCTGATAATCTATGACTGGTAGCTGATCTAATTGCATTTAGTAGAAAGAGATCTGATCAAGTTGCTGTTCTTTCACTTGATGTATTGGAAATTTAATTTTGCCTTTCGATGATTCTTCTCTTGCGCGCGCTCCTGGCATGCATGATGATGTCACTTCCAGGAAGTGACATCATCATGTGGGTCAAAGGGCGGCCCGGCATGTGATCCTGTGCTCACCAAAGGGCTGAATCGCCCCCCCATGGACCCAATTTGGCCTGAAATGGGCCTGTTGCGGGGTGCGGGTGCGCACCATGGCAGGCCATGGGGTGCACCACACGGCCTGGGGACACGCTACACTCTACACTCATTCAGCTCTTTTGGGAGGAATTTATTAGTCATATATCAATTTTGTGTTAGAAAACTCATTTATTTTTGAGGATGTTAACACACTGTTAAACTACTTACCTGTCTCTTGGAATCTAACTGATAGTAAACAGAAATGGACCCTCTGTACCCTTACAGTTGCTGACAGTGCAATCCTAAACAGAGTTACTCCAGTCTAAGCCCATTAATTTCAATGGACTTAGATTGGAGTAACTCTGCTTAAGATTGCACTGTAAAAGGCTTACACTTCAGCAATGGAAAAATAAAAGCCCATTTTCTGTAAATCATTGGATTGAAGACCTTATAAACTTATCAACAACTGAATATATCGCATATCGAAGGCAACTGTGCATAGACTTATTTGTAGATATTTGAAAATCTTTGCTAGATATCCATGTATAGATTTGCCAATGTTTTTTTCTTCCTTCTTGTTTGCCTTTTTATTTTTTATTCATTTTATTAATGTTTTTGCGTTAATATATGTTTGTGTTTGTGTGTGTGTGTATACTTTTATATTTTAAAAAAACTTGATGGCTTCTTTTCTGTTGTATTGCCTGACAAAACATGCTGTTCTTCCAAACAAAGCCCCAGGTTTTCCTGACACTCAATCTCCCAGTCAAGAATAAAGGAGAGGGAGTTTAAATAAGCCCCCTGAGACTCTTTGATAGGACAGTTGCCGCCTGGGACAGCTGAGAGAGATCAGAAAGGAGGGGGTGTCCAAGTCTGCATTTACACAGCTGTCGACTTCTCGCCTCATCATTGGGTTAACTAGAATTTTCAGCCTGTTTTTCTTTTGGATTTTCAGAAGGGACTCAATACCAGTTTAGCTCAGGTTATTAACAAAATAACAAAACATAGCCCTCACCCTTGTTCGATGCCCCTCCTCTCCCACAGAAGCGAGTGAGTAGGATCCCTATTGGAGGAGGGGAAGCTCACTGGCTGGCTGCCATCCCTGTGTGGGCTTGCATTCCATGGATGCTTCTGATATGCCTGAAGAGAAAGTCACAGATTATTAGCAGTAAGGTTGGGAATGAGGTAGCATTGTAGAGGTTGCACAGAGGACAATGCTAGACCAAGCATGGATTCTGGAGGTCGGAAATGTATGTGGAACATTAATATGGACCTCTTTTGAAAGAGGTTTCATTCCAGAATTGGGGGGGGGGAGAGAAAGCAGAAAGCTCATATTGATTAAAGAATAGGGCCTCATAAGCAAAGATGAGTATTATTGGATAGTGTTGTCATTTGGAATGGTACAGGTGCTGTGATTTACGGTATTGATAATTTAGTGTAGGGATGGCCAAGTTGTTGAACTTGGGGATGAATTTTCACCAGACAAGTTACTCAGGAATCTGAGACTATACCATTGGTGATAACACTGTTCTCCAAACCAAGCAGCTTAAATGGGGAGAGTCTTGCCCCTCAGTTTGAAGAACCTGGAAGTCCATCTCTCCCCCAGTTGGCAGACATCCCTCCCATTGGTAAACCGCCAGAGTTATGTTGAGGCCCTTTGGAGTGATGTTTTCTTTCCAGCTGAGTTAAGGTTCTGAGAAGTGGATCGCTGTTCTTTTGTGTCCTTTCAGACTGGCCAGAGCCATGCATCTATCACTGTGGAAGCAGTGCTAAACAGGCCAAAAGCAGCCTGCAAAGTACTATCTACTTGGGAGCAAAATAGGGTTGCTGGTCACATGGTGGAGGCGAAATCCCCTGGTGGAAGCAGTGATCTTTAAGAATTGGCTCTCCTGTAGCTTGTGCAATGATGTCACTCTCGAAAGTGACATCATCACACCATGCCAGGAGCATGCGCATGCCAAGACTTCAGGAAGGTGAGTGTTAAGTCTACTCCCTTCCACTAGGAGGGTAAGGGGATCTGGTAATCCTAGAGCAAAAGCAGTTTAATTTTAGGTTTCTGCAATCTAATTGTTTTTGTTTCCAGTGAATTCAGACATTTTTGCAGAGTTTTGCATTTGCTTGACATGTACAGCAAAATATCTGTGGCTGTAAAATATCAAATTCTAGGCCTGTAGCTGCTGTAATATCTAGTTTCGCCCTCAGTTAAAAGTGTGATATATGTGTACTATTGCTTTAAAGATAACTCCCAAAAGGCCTTCAGAAGGAGCCCAGGTCTTGTGACCATTGCTGGAAGAGAGGTTAGAGTTGTAGAGACCTAGATCTAACTTGCTCAGTTAGTCGCCTGTGTGTGTTCTAGGGTTGCCAGATCCCTCAAGCCTCCCAATGGGGGACTAGGATGCTAGCTCCTACTATGTCACTGTTCTTGATGTTGTGACTGCATGTGCGTGTGTATGCGCATGCATGCGTGATGACGTCACTTCCGGGAGTGACATCATCATGCAGGGTCAAATGGCACCCCACGTGACAATGTCACGTACACTGGGGAGGGGCAGAGAGAGCAGGCCGTTCTCTCTCTCGCCGCCGCCGCCGCCACCGCACCCATTGTCCCTGCCGGTGTAGGCTGCACAGGGACAGCCGTGGCGAGAGAGCAGGCCATGGCCACTGCAGCTCGCTCTCTCGCCACCACCACCACTACCACACCCCTTGTCCCTGCCGGCGCGGGCTGCACAGGGGCAGCGAGAGAGCAGGCCTCGGCGGCCGCAGCGGCAACAGTGAGAGTGGCCTGCTCTTGCCACTGCTGCCTGCTCTCTCTCTGCCACCACCACCCACTCTTGTGGTGTGGGAGCACGCACTGCACCTGGGGGCGCACTGTGCGCCCCTCCCCCACTGGCCAGGTAAGTGGGTGCAGGGGGGGAAGGGTGGGATTGGGGGATCCCCTGCCCCAAGTGGGGGGATGGCAACCCTAGTGTGTTCTAATAAATATAGTTCTTGCGATCACTGCTGCCTTCACTACTGATCCTTTCCCTCCCCACAGACACAACAACTTGCCTAGGGTTTATACTAGCAGACTAATACATCTGAAAAAAAACCACTCTCTTCCAACTCAATCTAGCTGAGAAGATGGCTTCCTACCTTGATCCAACAATCTGGCGTCCTGGATCCACACCAGAGTAACATTGAGACTAAACGATTATAATGCACTTTATATTGGTCTCCCCTGAGTTGCCAGGTCCCCTTAACCTTTCCAGCACTCACTTGTGGTGTAGTCCTTCTGGGCAGCTCAATGATGTCACTTCCTGGAAGTGATGTCATCATGCAGGGCCTCATGCTGCCCCTGGAAGCACTCCCAAGCTCTGTAGTGGGCCAATTTGGACCCATTTGGGGCTGAAATTGGCCTGCTGTGAAGCTCAGGAGCTCATCAGGGCTCTCCCAGCAGTGCTCCAGTGCTCCCAAACAGGCCCAAATCAGCTGGCTGCAGAGCACAGGAGTGCTCCCAGGATGCCGCATTATGCTACCCAGGAGCACATCACACTGCCCAGGAGCATGCCACGCTGCCCAGGAGTGCATCTTGGAAAGCACGTTCCCCTACCTTTCCCCCTTGCTGCCAGGGACAGAGGGTGGGAGCAGGGGGCCCTAGTCTGCCCTCAAAATCAGCTTGGAGTCTCCAGTTGGTGTAGAACTTTGCAGCTCAGATATTATTGGGAGCTAGGCAAAGCATGCATATTACTCCTGTTCTGTTGTCACTCCACTAGTTGCACATCAGATACAAGTCTCAGTTTAAGGTGCTGTTGGCTATCACATTCCAAGCCCTTCGTGGCTTCCACCTGTCATATCTGCATTCTCTAATGTGGGTGCCAACCTGAAAATGTGCAAGATTAACAACTACCTGTGTATGTGCATTCTCTATTGTAGTCCCCACCTTGGGGAATGGCCTGGCTGATGATGTTAGGAAGGCTCCCATTCTCCCAGCTTTCTGCAAACCATGCAAAACTGAATGTTTCAAGAGGGCTTTTCTACATAAATGATAGAGCTGTACTGTCACAAAATTATTCGGAAAGATACTTGGGTAAAGGGTTAGGGACTGTGGTCGATAATACTGGGTATAGTTTGTACTGCCTGCTGCTGTAAGTGAGATCCCACTATGGAGAAAGTGAGATCCCTCCATTGAGAAAGGCAGTCCATAAACAATGTAAATAAATAACCATGTGTAAACACATGATGAGATGTCTTGTATTTCCCCTTTGTGGGGTTTATAGAGGCTATTATGACATCTGGCTGCCCCCTGGGCATTGAGCTTATTAGAATTGCTAGTGTGATGAAGGTACATGTCTGTTGGGTTCCTTGCTATGTGGTAATTGTTTCGGCAAGAATTGCTTGTAAACATTTTTAATATTGTGTGTTTTAGGTTTTCCCTCATTTATATTTGAGGGGTAGACCTAACTCAATTGCTTTGGTTTTATAACCGTTTACTCACTGCAAGTCTGATTGGCAGTCTGAAATGTGCTGCTACATAAAGAAAGGAAAAAAGCCTCTCATAGCAGCTGTGCACACTGATGCTCCATCAGAAGGAAAGGGTAAAAGGTGATGTCTGCACAGCATTCAGTGTGTAGCCACTGAGAAAACTGACATATTCATGGCACGAAAGCAGATACCAGCTGTTCTCTCTCATGTCACAGGAAATCTGACATAAATAAGTTTAAGACACATCCAGATTGACAGTTTTCCAGTAGCAAATTGCATAATGAACTAGTACTTTTTAGCTCACATGATCTGATACTGTGTATATGCCTCATTGTGATTTTTTCCCCCCACAAAGCAAAGTTTGAACTTTATTCAAGAAGAGGTACAACTTGGGAGGGCACTGAGAAGTCTTCTGACATATCAGTTTTAGTCACTGTGTTGCCCAAATTAAGTCTGATTTGTATGGTATAGTAGTTTCTCTCTCAGACTAGAAAGAGGAAGGTTCAAGTTCCTTCTCAGCCATAAAACATACTAGGTGACCTTGAGCAGATCACTTTCTCTCAGCCTAACCTACCTAACAGCCTTCTAGTGAGGATAAAATGGAAGAGAGAGGACAACATATTTGCTGCTGTGAGCTCCTTTGAGGAAAAGTGGGATTAAAAAATAGATACTTTGAAAGCTGAGGAGGACCTCCTACTTCATGATCTACCCTCATACCTGCCCTAAACATAACCCCCACAAGTAAGGGAGTCCTTCAGTTTGTTTGCATTATTTATGTGCTTCCACCATTCAGGTGAATTTTAATTGCTCTAGCTAAGTAACTTGGGACAGTCTCCACGCAAGTCAGGGACCCACAAGGACTTGCAGAGGGCATTTCTTTTCCCCTCCTTCACTATTTCCTCTCCCCCCGCCCCCATGGCAGCCCTGAAAATATGCTCCTCCTGGCAAGTTCTGCATTGTGTAATATGTCCTGTCAATGTACATATGTTTTGTTTCTGCATTGTTTTCAGCTCTGTATCCAATTTTGGCTTATTTCAAATTTCTGCAATTCCTACCCTATTGTATTGTAGTAAAAAGTCTAGTCGCACCTTTAAGACTACCAACTTTTGAGGCATAAACTTTCGAGAACCATCTGATGAAAAGAGCTGTGGTTCTCGAAAGCTTATTCCTCAGTAAAGTTGGTTAGTCTTAAAGGTGCTACTGGACTTTTTACTATTTTGTAAACTACAGACTAACACGGCTAACTCCTCTGGATCTATACCTTACTGTACTGGTTACTGAATGTTTATTGAATATCCTAGCCATTGATTGTATTGGTCTACACTATGTAATGCCTTGAGTCTCAATGAGAAAGAACTATAAATAGCATAAACAAACAAACAAACTGCCTCACCCCTTTTCCTACTTTTTTAACTCTTTCCTACCACCTGTGTTTTGGAGTATTTTTAGATTTCAGATTTTTCTGCCAAACTTGGGCTTTTTTCTCAGATTTGTAGAAAGATCTGTCTTGTCCCTTCATGGCTCCTATCTACAGAATTTAGTATTCTTAGATTTGGTCTTAATTTAATTTAATTTATTATATTTATATTCCGCCCTCCCCGCTTTCGCAGGCTCAGGGCGGATAACAAAATACAAACATCACTATCACCCACCATTAAAACATTTAAAAGCATTAAATAATACATTTTAAAACATTTAAAAGCATTAAATTCTCTTGTTGAGAATTAGATATATTGATGATGCCTAATTAACTATTGTATAATAGATATGTATCACCTTAATGAGGATTTAATATCCTCCAGGATCATGAAATGTTGAGGGCACCTGAGCTTCAAAGGAAAAAGAGGGTGGGAGAAGAAGCCTTGAGAACTCTACATCTTGAGCAGTGAAGGATTTTCAGATTTTTGCCCCCTCCCATGATACTTTGCAGACCCTCAGATTGTTAAATCTAATCGCAGTACTAATCTACTCTGTAAATAGATTTGTATTGTTTGTCATGTCTGAGTTCAAACCAGATACTTTCTGAGGCAATCAGAATGTCAGGCCTGCTTCATTAAACCTTTGCTCCTCTTCAGCTCTTTCTCCCGAAGGACATTTACCTGTCCCAATCCAACTGCTGATTGAGCTTCTGCTTCTGGAATGGTCAGGTGCTCCAATCAGATCTGACCACCTTGGCACTTCCAGCAGCATTGATTGAAATGGGGTGATTTCAATAACTTCAGTAGTCCTTTCACAGTGTCTTTGTTCCTGTTCCTTCAAAAATGCCTTATCAGTGCAAAACAACATTTTTCTGGTTCTTTGCTAATGTTTCCAGGGTACCTAACTTATTCACAACTCCCCTTGATGTAAATATTAGTATTCCTTGATCTTTGTTTCCAATGTTTCATAAATTGTAGTCATATCGCCTACCTCTGGGGCGAGTGAATGTAAAATGTGTACAATATTCTCAAAATCATGCTTACTTCAAATAGGCGTTCAATATTTTAAACTTTTTTTAAAAAGTGCTAGATATAATTTGTATGCAACACAGTATTGGGCCACCCACTCTTTCCTTTGTGTTTTGCATCAGGTCAGTTTTTCTAGTTTTCCTGTCTAGATCTAATCTTTCCATTTCCTAATCCAAAGCTTTTAAGTAACACCTGCATGCTGTTCTAGGAGAAATACAGATAAATATGGTCCCTTAAATTTCCTATCTGTTACTTATTTTACATAAATAACAAGTTCCTATGTAGTCACCTTATCTGTGGAACTATCTCAGAGAATGCTTAGTTGATTACATTCTTTGATTTCTAACAGCAGCTTATTTCTTGGTACTGTTAATGTGTGGCTGATAAATTCCCTGCCTCTCATATCACATATTCAATTTGTTTACCAGTCTGTTGTAGAGATATAAGGGAGACGTACAGGCAGTTTTTATTCTGATTGTCTGGAAAACAGTTGGGAGGAAAAACTGCAAGACAGCCAAAGGGATGCTATTTGTTTTTTGTTTTTTAATATATTTTTTTTATTTTTATTTACTAACCTCAAAAACTACAAAAAAGGGAAAAAGGGAACAGGGGGAAGGGGAAGAAACAACATATAAAAACACACACTACATCTACAAGTATTGCATTCCCTTCATAATACAATTATTTAAAGTTAAACTTTCTAATATGCTATTAGATTGGTAGATCTTACAAAATACGAACTACAGTCAGGATCAGGTCTTCTTCCCCCCCCTGCGTCTCGGTCGCAGTTCTCTCTGAACAGCTACAGTAGCTGCGCTCACTCCCTCCTCCCCATTCCCCCCTTCAGATTCTAAATCCTCTCCTTGCTGGAACTCTTGATGATTAAACACAAATTCCCTCAGCTGTACTTCCGATGTTATCTTGTAGGCTTGGTCTTTATAACTGAACCAGATGCCTTCTGGAAATAACCATTTGTATTTTATTTCACGCTTCCTCAGAAGAGCTGCAAACCTTTTATATTTGAATCTTCTTTTCCGAGCTAAAAATGGAATGTCCTTCAATATTTTTACCTTGTTACCCAGAAAGTCCAAGTCCACATTGTACGAATTATATAAGATGGTGTCCCGAGTCTTCTTAGATGAAAAATCGATAATAATCTCGCGAGGCAGCTGACAGGCAGTTGCATATTTTGAAGATGTCCGGCGGACTTCCAGAATATCGCTTTTTAACTCTTCTTTAGTTGCCTTTGCAGATGACGCCAAAAGTTCCGACACCAAATCCTTTAAGTTTTCACTTTCCTCCTCCTTCACATTCTGAAGACACAATACCGTCTGAGCACGATCCACTTGTAACCCTATCAATTGATTCTCCAAAAGCTTTACTTCTTTGTTTGTTGCTTTCATGAGTACTGCGTTTTCCCGAGCAGACTGCTCTGCCCCAGACGCTACGTCTTTAATGGTTTTCACTTCGTGCTCGACTGAGCCAACCCTTTGACCGATTTCATTTAGCTTATCAACAAAGGGCTTCATAGCTTCAACGACCGACCGTTTAACCACCTCTTCAAGAGACTTTCCTTTCCCCTGCAAAGCAGCCAAAACAGATTTGCCCACAGCAGGGCTCTGCTTTTTCGTCGCCATCTTAGCGGGGGGGGGGGGAGTTCGCCAACTAAGTTCCAAAACTCAATGACTGGGAAGATATCCGAACCTTCTTAGCTTCAACTCCCACCAATCCTTCGCATACGCTTGGAATGACAGAAGGGATTCTCTTACTTACAGGTTTTCACCTTAAATCTGCTTGTTGCTGTTCTCCATGGCCTGGCAGCACGCGATGTGCTGCGCAAGTCTGCCGGCCTCCGTAGGAGCAGACGGGCAATTTACCCCCTGCATCGACTTCAGGGGGCTCTTCCCGCAGCGCTCCAGACCCTGACCCCCTCACTGGGAGTCCTGGGGGTTAACCCTTGCAGGTCAACCACCCGGTCAGGCTGCTCGGGCGCTTCCTCCCGGACCTGCGGAGAGGAGCATCCGACATGGCCGGGAAAATGAAACCGAATGGAAAACGAAACCGAATCCCAAAGGGATGCTATTTGTTATGTCATTATGGCACTATAGCACATGTGTATAGAAAAAGACACAGAAAGGGGCTGTTGAGTAGAGATGGGTACGATCCAAAAATTTTTAACAATCCAGCGGATTGTGGATCGGTGCCGACGGCGATCCCGAATTAACGACCCACGCCGATCATCTCCCGTTCCTGAGCTGTGCATTGTGGATCGTGGAGGCCAAAGTGGGGCATGCTGGTATTATGTGGGAAGGTGGGTGATGACGGCGGCCACTGGGCCTGGCAGGCACGGGGAGGTGGCAACGAGCTGCCTCCCCTCAGGTCTCATTCAGCAACACAGGAGGTCTGTGTTTGGCCGTCAGAGCTGCCTATCAGGGTTTGCAGGGATGAGATTGGAGTGCCCATGGCTACAGAACACCCCCTTCCCCCTCCCTCCCCTGGGAGTCTTCTCCCAACTTGTGACTGCTTTGCTGCTCCATGGTTGGAAGGAAGCCCTGCTGATCAAGGAAAGCTGGGTTTCCATTTGGGTTTCCAGGGCGACAGAAGGAGGACAAACAGAGCTCAGGCTTTCCCCTGGCTCCGTTGCCAGGGGAATAGATTGCTGTCGCCTGAGTGTCTGGAGCCCTGATCCGAGCCCCAACGCCCCAATCCAGGCCTCTCCTGATCGCTGGATCGTTGGCCGTGGCCGATCACAATCCGCCAAATCGCGATCGCCATTATCGTGGGGTTTTTTCGATCGTAATGCGGATCGTGCCCATCTCTACTGTTGAGTCTCTGTGTTGACTGTGATAAAAACAAATGCAGAGTTGCTGTGAAGTTTGTGTAAAGAGAAAAGGTCAGAAGAAAAGAGAGCAAAGTGTACAGAAAATTCATGTGAAATCTCTTGCCAACATGCATGCCTCTGCATTTGCTGATCAAAGCAACATGAGAGTATTTTCATTGTGTGGAAATAGCAGAAAGTGAAGTTCCCCTATCTATTATTCCAGAAGTTGAGACTACATCTTACTGAAGTTAATCACTAACTCCCATTGACTTAATTATAAATGAACAGTTATGTTACTTTGTGGTAGCAAAATGCCAGTGCTCAGGTACTTTGGAGCAAAATTTATTTCTTTTAATAATAGGACATATTCAGGCAGCATATTGCCTATGAAAAAATAATACATTGTGCAATAATCTAGCTTCTTCCTATGATACAGGAGCCATTGGTTTTTGAGGGTAGATTTAAGGTTAATAGGGTTTACTGCTGTATAGCATGGATCAAAAGAGAATTTTAAAAAAGCGTTTAAATAAGCGTCAGTTATGTTACCAGTGAAATCCTAAGCAGAGTTACTCTGGTCTAAGTCCACTTATTACAATGGTCTTAGACTGGAGTAACTTTGTTTAGGATTGCCCTATACGTGGTAGTGGCTGCCCAAGTTCAAAGTACAGATGTTAGTGATTGAACCTGGGATCTTCTTCAGGCAAAGCAGATGGAGAACTGCTAAACCACATCCCCTCCCTTATTTGGCACTTGCCGAGATTAAAATCTTATTCACCAGTCTGACAAGTGCTTTTGTGTAACACTGCACTTATTATTTCAAAATTAAATGTTTGTCCTTGAATTTCACTGACCCCTTAGAAGTTAAACTCTACAATTCCTATGTGTAACTATGCACTTGGCTCTCCCAAATCTGGTTTGTTGATTTCAAGCTATGAAATCTACTGCCAGCTGGGGCAAATCCAATGTAGCCCCAGCTCATCCTTTTTCATACCTACAGAATGAATCTTTTTCAGACTCCCATTTTACGCAGTATGAACATGTTGGGGATGGGTGAGGAAGCATTGGTCCCCACCCCATGTTCACTGGAAGGTCTACTTAGATCTTGGAGCTCCCTCCATGTGTTTAGAAACCCTCATTTTTCAGGTTCCCAGTTTTATCGGGAGAGCCACGTATGTCTATTCACTTAGGATTTAAACAGGTCTTCAAATTAATGCAGTAAGTTAAGAACAGGACCTAGGGCTCTCAGATTCCCCTCAGCAACATGGGGAGTGGGGGTGGGGCTTACAGGGCCTGCAGGGTGACTCTCTAGAGTTTTGCCCAAATACCAGACTGTTCCCAGTGACCCCCGGAAATGCTGTGAGTACAGTCACCAGCCTCCAGGTGGTGACTAGAGATTTCCTAGAATTATGACTTATCTCCAAGTCACAAAGATCAGAAAGTGGCTGCTTTGGAGAATGGATGCTGTGGCAGTATACCCCACTGATGTCCATCCCCTCCCCAAACACCACAGTCCCCCCCTAAAATCTCCAGGAATTTCCCAGCCTGGAGCTGGCAACCGTACATGACTGATGTCAATTCCAGATGCTGCCAATGTCCCCCCCCCTATTTCCTGCCACCCCCCCATACTTGCCAACTTAGTTGCAGTGGGAAGCACCTGATGGCAGCAGAAGATTCCCGCCCCCCCATACACACACCAAAAGGGGGAATAATAAGCCTAGTGCCACATTCCCACCCCCAGTGTACATTCATTCTACATGGATTGATGGTCTGAAAAGAGCTTATGTTGGTGGCCTTGTCCGGGAGCCATAGGTTTGTTGACCTGGAATTGCCTGTGTAAAACCTTAAATAACAGTAAAAAATTACAAGTAAAGTGATGGGTTCTGGTGAGGAACACCTTTAGACTGAATCGAATTACCCACTTAAGCTTGAAGCATTTGCATTTGATCAAATCAATTTTATTTTATTCTCATTAGAACACTGGATTAATTGATTGAACGACTGGGTTGTAAAATAATCATGATCCACCAGCATAAGGAATTTCTGGGTTAGCTCATCTACTCTTACAGTGTTTGCCACTTCTCTGAAAGAGATAGCACCTTACCCTGTTTAACCTACTAGCACACTGTACAGATTGGGGATCTGCTGCATGAATACTAGTTCTGGAGGGGATTAATTCTTTGACTCTCTTGAAACTAGCTTCTTGCAAAGGGTATAAACATGGTCTTTTGGGCCACCCTGTAACATCACGCCAGATTGTCTGGAAGGCCTGGTGTTTCAAAATAGTCTTTTATCTTATACTCAGTTCTATTTTTAACACCTGGATTGCCTTTGTTATGATGGTAGGGTACACATGCTGGCAAAAGGAGGATTTCCTAGTTCTAAATCCATTGCCCCGTAGCAGTGTTCTGCTTCTTCACGTTATGGAGTATGTTAAAGGAAGGGGTCTTAAATAATACTGTTACACACCACCTACTTTCTTGAGAGATGAGAATTTCCAGGTGTAGGATTTCATTTTCTTTGAATGAGACAACACGGAGACTTATGACTTTATGATATCTGTTTATTTAAACGTGGAGGATGAGACCTCTCTCTACATGAGACATTTGACACGTGAAGAACACGTGTCAGGAAATGCAATGTTAGCCGGAAAGGGTAGTTTAAAAAGACAGAGCTGAGGGCAGGGCAATGGCTTTGCTCTACTCTGAAGCTGTATGAAGGGGCTGTATGAAGGGGAGTAGCAACAAGACTTCCCTATAGCATTGGATAACTCAGACCTATTTATTCTTTTTTGCTGCACTGCAACATTCATATGATTTTCTCTCTGACACATGCCCAAAAGCACACACACAAACTGCAGAGCATTAATGTTGGCTACTGGGTGTGCTTCTCTGACAGTAACCTCCTGAACAGAAAGGCCTTTCTGCCATCAGACACTTCCTCACTGATGATTAGCAAATATTGAAATAAGCAATCAAATATACAAAAAATGATCACTTTACAAGGACCTCCAAAAAACTGGAGGCCCTGTTCAATTTCCAGTATTCAGTGGCTAGACTGTTCTCTGTGAGGAACAGGGGTTTCCCAGTAGTTTCCCCTTAATGTTGGAATGCCCCGTGTGAAATAATAACTCATTCAAGCCCCATTTCTGTGCATGTTGGACAGAAAAAGCTGCTCAGCCTTCCCGGGTCCCCTTACTAGGGAGAAGCAAGAGGAAGGGCAGAGGATGATCCCTCTGTTCATGGAGTCCTTGTGATATTAGTGCTGCAGCAGCTATAGAGAGGGCCAATCAGGAACTGCAACCACAGAATGGACCCTTGTAGCAGCAAAGCACTGAGTGCTAAAGCACTAGCCCTTTTAGCAGGAGGTGCTTTAGCAGGAAGGCTTGAAGGGAGCAGTGACCAAGAAAAAATGGGCAAATGGAGCAGAGAAAGAGAAGGAGACAGGCTAGAAGAGATTCTCTCAGCAGGAAGGAAGGCAGGTACCCATTCACTTAATTCCTTGCCAAAACCACCCCAAATCTCTGCCTATGTGTTGTTTGTCAATACTTTGTTATACTTCTGTGGCTGTTTAAAAAATAAAATATTCAATTAAACCACAGCAGCTGTTAAGGGAATAGAAATTATCTTGACCATGTTCAAAGCAAAACAAGCCAAAACTTTGGTGCTGTGTGTCTGCCTATCTACCATGGATTTGAACACAGAGGACTTGGCAGCCTAAAGTCACTTCCACACGAAGTATTCAGTCTGAAATGGATAGTAAGTGGGGTTTTTTCCTGCTTCCACATACCGATATGGTGCCTTCAGGTATTTTCTAGCTTTCCCTTGGCCTTGCTGTGATCTTTCCTAAACGTGCTTACTCCATTTTCTTTGAAAATGTATAGCCAAGTCAGGGTTGTTGCCTTCTGGATGGGAAGGTCCAAATCTTTCCCAGTTCTGTTCATATGGGCACCATTTCTGTGCCCAGTGCTCCACAGCCACCACTCCCCCTAGTGCCACCAGAGAGCTTTTTCATTTTTTAAACAAAAAAATCGGTAATGGCATATTACTATAGTGATAACACAATAGGGATACAGTAGTTACCAACTTTGAAAAAATGAAAAAAGACCTCCAGTGGTTTGTTGGGGAGAGGGAGGAGAATGGTCACTGTGAGGGACTGGGGAAGGAGAAATGTGGGGACGCCTGGTGTGTGGATACTCTGTTGCTGTCACGGCAAATACCTCTGCATTCACAGCATTGCCATGTGCCAATGACCTAAAAGCCAAGAAGGAATTATCTTTGGGCCTTCAGCACTGACTGGAGCCATCATTCCTCCTTCAGATCCATCTTTCTCACACAAAATGGCTGGAAAGGAGGTATTGTAATCTGCCCCACAGCTGCAAAATATATATCAAGTCCCATAAGGGAACCTAGTAAACATATATTGCCATACATCTATTAAAACTATATGGACGGCGGAGTGTTTGTCCAGCTGGAAAGGATACCCGTCTGACGGGGAAATGTAGAAATGTAATGTAATAATAATCATAATAATAATCCTAAGGTTCCAACCATCACAATATCAACCCCAAGATCTCTGGAAAGATGTCCTATGACCAAAGCTGGATGATAGGAAGAATAGACTTCAGTCGTATCTACATTACCTTTTATGTTTCACTGAGGTTTCAGGAAGGGTTTTTTTGAGAGTTACATTTGGAAAAGCTGTTGTGTTTGTTCATATGATACTTTCTTTTATCATCACAATCATTATTCTGGAGTGCTCTGGAACACAAAGTATCAAAGGATGTCGAGTGAAACTCAACCACTAATCTGCAATCCTGCCAGCTAGTTGGACTGATTTACAAGTGATGTTTGCTATGAGGCTCTTTTATTTCTCTCTCTCTCTCTCTCTCTCTCCAGATTTGGCTGCATCAACACCTCCTAAACGCTGGGTGTTGGTTTCCTTAGAAGTAGATCCATGCATTCCTACACCATGGCATCACCAGACAGGATGAGTGGCTCAGATAATGGACTAGATGAGACAGAGCTCAGTATCACTCTCACTCTCCGGATGCTTATGCATGGAAAGGTAAATGCACTGGGACTGCCATATTAGGCTGTAATCCTGATCCCATTGTAGTCAGTAGCAAATTTCCACTGCACCAGGACTATAATGTCTAGGTTAAAAGCGTTAGTTACTCCTCAACTCCAAGTTCCAAAACCTAATGAGCGCTATCCTGCTGGCTAGTCAGAAGAGGAGCCTTAAACACTCCTCCCATGCATAAACATCCCCTACGCAAATAATATTTTGCAGTATGTGGTGAGCCTTGCAATGGGAAGTAGACAGTTTTAACTCTTGTGAAAATAAATTTGCAAGTGAAATGATCAAGATATCTAAGTTAAAAAGTACAAGTTCACCTGAGTGATTTCTTTAAAAAAAAATAGGAAAAGGCTCTGATAATGAATGTGTGAAAGGGCCAATGGCCAGCAAGAATGACAACCTTCTCATTCTGGTTTCAAATTCAGAATAACCCATGCTGACATTTGGAGGAAGAAGAGTTCAAGTAACTCATTTTGGGGCATTGCAGAACACTTGCTAATGTGTAAATCTTCTCTAATTCAGCTTTTTTTTTCTTTGTGTTTTTGCAGGAAGTTGGCAGTATTATAGGCAAGGTAATGCTAATGTTGTTGCTATGTGTCGTGGCTGTTTGTTATATCTGTGAAGCTGTGTGAGTCTAACCAACTCTAACCATTTTTTCTTGTTCTGCAGAAAGGAGAGACAGTGAAGAAGATACGAGAACAAGTAAGTGCAATGGAGAGAAAGCAGCCCCACTCTCAACCAGGGTGGTATGTCAATCATACAGCTGCCAGCTGGATAGTTTTCAGATGTGGTATGATATGGAATGCATATGGAATTCTGGTCATTTTGTATGCAGAAAGCTATTGTGGGGGAAATGAGAATCCAGAAAGAGAATCATGAAGGACACATGGTGGGGGAGGGCAGTGGTCTGGCGCAGCATTATTTGCCAATATTTCTTTAAAGTTAACTTGTTATTCTCCATAAAATTTTGTTGTCTTTAAATAATGAATTCATATATCTCTAGCTCCCCACTGTTGTATAGTAAACTTAATAATTATGAATGCTGTTTAGTGGATGAGATCTATATCTCTCACTGGAGAATGTGCTCAGGTTTTACTGAGAACACTGACTACTTTTTAGAGCTGGTCTGCACAAAACACAACTTCCTACACAGATATTTCCAGTATAAATGAGGCAGGATTTGTTCTTGGATTTGTCGGCTTCAACTAAGCATGGACTTGGGGTAAGCCCATCACATAGAAAAAAAGAAAATAGGATTGGGAAATACAAAATACGGAAGGAAGTATGAACTATTATATTTATATTGGGAAAAGGTTTAGTTTCCCCTTTGATAACAAATCTGACATAAGTGTTATTAACTCTTCTATTTCTCATGACATGTAATGAAAGTGTTGCATATCTTCCACCTACAATTACTATTTTTCCTTGGTTTGGTTCCTAGAGTACTGCCCGGATCACCATTTCAGAAGGAACCTGTCCAGAGCGGATCACCACTATTACAGGATCAACTGATGCTGTTTTTAGAGCTGTTTCCATGATTGCCTTCAAGCTGGAAGAGGTATGGTAACCACCAGCTCCTGCTTCTATGCAACACGGCTTGCTAATGCTCATTATGAGAAATGTCTGCTTTGTCTACTAGTGGAGAAATAAAATATATGGATGGAATTCTATCAGCCACCCAATTAGCACACCTAACCATGTTTTGATTTGTAGCAGTATAGTATCTGCTCTGAGCTTGAATATTCTTAACTGCTTGTCTTATTCTAGTGATCAATCAAATGATATTATCTTGGGGATCTGTGAAAGAAGAACCAGATAACCACAAGGAAACTCAGCCCAGCACTAACCATTAACTTTCTTCGAGTACCTGGAACAAAGGGTGCAACATAAAATTTTATAAACTTGCCAGTTTCTAAAGGTGACTGTGACGGAATCCGTTCTTTTGAAGTTCATCCCACTGATTTTGCTTCATTCCAGGACCTGGGAACAGGACCTGCCAATGGGGGCACTATATCCAAACCACCTGTAACACTTAGGCTAGTCATCCCAGCCAGCCAGTGTGGCTCACTTATTGGCAAAGCAGGAGCCAAAATAAAGGAAATTCGAGAGGTGAGGACTTTGTAAACAATTTATGACTGATTCCTTTTACTGCATTCTTCTCTGTAACTTACTTATATGGTCAAGAAAACCAGTGTCTTTTATATTGTTTTCAGTATCTTAATGATTTTTCACAGTTGCTCTTACTTCCACTCTACCTGAATTTCTGTTTTTAAAATACTAAAAAGCTGTCTGAGCTCTAGAGACTACTCCAATATAATTTTCTTTCTTCTTCAGCTCGAATTGGGGTTTAACTACAAGTTTCTCATCAGCATTATTTTTGGAAAGTCTCATCAAATGAATTTATTTGTTTGGAAATTGCATAGGAATTGTGATATAAAAAGGAGCCCTTAGATTCTCTGAATAAATGGATTGGCCATTTAAATACCCTTGTTACAGCGGTCAATCTGTCTTTGGTGCTGTTTCTGACTGGGCAGAACTCCATGTGGATAGAATTAGCCATGAAAGACTGAGGGTGTGTTTCCAGCCCCTGTTTTCATTGCAGACCACAGGAGCGCAAGTCCAGGTGGCTGGAGACCTTCTCCCCAACTCCACAGAGAGGGCTGTGACAGTTTCGGGAGTACCGGAAGCCATCATTCAGTGTGTGCGACAGATCTGTGCTGTTATCCTAGAGGTACGGTTCTTATCCTTTCCATTTATTTTTGCTGTCCTATTGTAATCAGGTAGAGACAGCACTTGATGATGTGCCCTCATATTCCATCACTGTGAAGAATAGGCTGAGTATTTATTTGTGTTTGGATTAGACTGGTCTACATTTTCTTCCAAACTTTCATTGACATAGTTTAGGGTTTTGGTTTTATATAAATGTTAGTGGAATACCCATTCCAGATAGTGGAATTACGTAAGAGCTGGTGACATCCTTTCTTAATTGACTTTGCCATGCTTACTTTCCACTGCTGTTTTTTCATACTCCGTTTATTCCTTCCATATTTGTTTCAGGTCCCAGCCAGCTGTAGCCCATCTTAGTGGCCATGCTAGTGAAATGCAAAACCACAGGAAAAGTCGTGCGTTTGTGACCACCAGTCATTCCTCCAATCCCCACTCTCTAAACTCTATCTGCACTCTTTTCCTTAGGAACACCTATATTTTATCCATTTTTTCTATTAATTGTTAATGAGTGAAATTTATCAGACTCTGGGTTTGGCATTTCATATTGGCCTGGCAACACAAAATCATAAAAATAGCTACATTTTTATTTATTTATTTATTTATTTATTTATTTATTTATTTGCCCTCTTGAGTTTGCTGTGGTATTGGCACACACAACAGTTTGATAGTCTCAGGGTCAACCTATAGGGGAAGACATCTAAGAAGAGTCTTCTTTCTTGACTAGAATCCAGTCATGAAATAGAGGCAGCAAATAAAATCAGAGTAAGGATGGGGAAGGGAATGCGTAACACTTGGCATGTGGGATTTTTTTCCTGATAAAAACTGAGCTCCTTGGAAGAAAGGCAGGATAAATATACATTTAAGATGGAGGGATAAAAAATGGGTATTGAGTTGGATGGTCTTTCTTAAAAAGCACATTGATTCCTTCTCTGATTTCCTCCAGTCACCACCAAAAGGAGCCACCATTCCTTATCATCCCAGCCTCCCCTTGGGACCAGTTCTCCTCTCAGCCAATCAGGTAAGGGACACATAAACCTCAAGAGAGAATTTTTTGTTCAGATTAAGAGGAGAGTGGACCAAGTCTTTAGTTCTGGCCTTACCCCCATAACTTAGAACATAAAATACCAGTCCAGGATGGAACATATCTGAACCATGACCATCACTCTTGTTTCTCCATTCATGCTTCTCCTTTCTATCCTTCATCAAAAGAGACAGGAAAGCAATTTACGCAATTCATCTTTTTTATAGAGCAAAAACCAAATCCATGTTTATTACAGAGAGTCCATGCATCCTCCATATGACCACTAGATGCTGGGGACAGGGGGAGTCTGTTTTTTGTGCGGCAGGGAAATTCTTTCTTTTTTAAAATAAATTTTATTGGATGGGTTAACATACATTCCACAAATCATTTTACAGCATATTTTCCCATTGTATTGATATATGTGCCCCACCCCCTCCCCCTTTTCTATGTTGACTCCTGAAAGCACTATGACTCCTTTATTTCTTATCATTAACTCTACATTACTTTCATTTGTCCCTATTATTAAAGGCAAAGTTCTAACTTATTCTTTATTATTACATTTCTATAGTTATCAATAGACTACTCTTATCCTATCAGATCCCCTTTCTTTTCCAAATAGATTTTGAATTTCTCCCAATCTATAAAAAATTAACTTAAATTTTGTTCTCATAACTTTCTTATCAATTTGTTCATTTCTGCCATATACAACATTTAAATCCAGTCTTCAACATATTACAATTTTGCTTCTTTAACCAATTAAATATAGCTTTACATATTTGCCGTAGATTCAGTCCCTTAAGTAGCTCTTGTAGCTTGAAGCTGGAAACTTAGTCCATCAGGTAATTCCCATCTGTAGCTTGAATTTGGTATTTCTGTCTCTCAGCTTTTGTGCTAGTTCTCTGTTCTTCTTTCTTTCTTGCCTGATCCTGCTAGGGAGCTCTTTCATGATTCTTACTCTGCTTCCCTCCGTTAACAGAGAACTTTCAAATTGCTTCTTCGAAGTTTCATCTTTCGCTCTTCTGGTTATCTGTTGAGCAAAATTAACTCTTGGTAAATTCTTCTGCTGTACATAACTGGAGTTGACTCTGTATGCCAAATCCAAATTTATTATTATCTCTTCTGACTGCTTGTTTAAAAATTCTGCCATAGCTTCGATCATTTGTTCTTGCACGCTCTGCGTTATTTTCTCTAACACATCGCGAATTCCCAGCTGAATTTCTGTAGCTTTATATTCCATTACTGCCACACGATCTTGAAATGCTTGTTTTTCAACTTTTAAACTGGGTGACAAATCGGTGGTTTTTTGCTCCATCTCTTGAGCTGTCTGCGTTGTTAATTGTAACTCATTCTTCACCTCCACTTCTGCTTTTATTAAATCCTTTATGTTTTTAATCAAACTTTCTTCCATTTTCTGCATAGATTGGCTCAATTCTTTATTGCCCTCTATAACTTTTTTCCCAGCGATTCTATAGCCGTTCCTATGGCAACCTGCCATTCTTTTTCCACTTTCTTCATGCTCCTAAGCTGCTTTTCTCCCCGCCCCAAATATCCATTTTTGTATTCCACTTTATTTTTATTTTAGTCGAAATCGTCTGTTTTCTTTAATTTAAAAATCCAATCTACTTTAACCTCACCAAATGCCGGGCGGAGATTCTCTATGGTATCTTTCTTCGTCCTTTTCTCTTCTCGGAATGGTGGGTATCTACTTCCTTTTGTCCTCTTGTTGCTTTGTCTTGCGTTTTTCCTTTGTTTTCCTTCTGTGGTCTTCTTTGCTGTTTCCACTTCCTTCTTGCTCTCCAAATTAAGCCTCTCTAGGCAGTGTCTCTCGCTGTTCTCCATGCATTCTGCCCTCTCGCGATATCTGCTCCACAGCTTCTCAGCCTGCTCCCCTTTCTCAATGCTGGTTATCTCCTCCAAAACTGCAGGTATGCATAAACAAAAGTTAATTTCTCTTCTTTAACACTTTATAGTCTATCGAATTCCACTTTTTCCTTCAAAATGCCTTGCTTCTTTCTTGCTCTATCAGCTCAGTCCACAATATTAGCTTTTATTTAGATCTCTCTTCTAATTAAGTCTGAAAGCAAGATAATGATCTTTACCTCAGTTTGTTCCATTTGGGTCTTTCGTGCCGTTTCTTTCGTTTCTAATTGGCCAAATCTGGTACTGAAGCTTGGTTTCTGGAGACCTTATGCCAAGCAAATGACTCAAAGAGCACTGCAGAGATTTTAGCTTGCCCTTCTCCGAGGGGACCTCAAGGCGATGAGGAAAATCCTTTATCTAGGACCCACCCCCCCCACTGCCGAGATCACTCACTTTCAGGGTCTCATAGCATTCCGGCCCCTCTTCTACCCGTAGAGGGGTGGCAGCAGGCGTTCTAAGCACCTGGCCTGCCCAAACAGTCGCTTTTGATAGCCCAGCTCCCTGGACCACATCAGGTCTCCATTAATCCAAACCGGAAGTCCCCAGAAACCCTTGCTTTCTTAAAGTTGTTCTCCTTGCAAAATTCTGCCCTATCATCCATAATGCATTCAGAGACAGGTTGAATTAATATTGCTACTATAGAAAAACTGAAATTCATTGTTGTTAAGAATTTAAACTTTGGCCAAAGATGTTATGAACTGATGTAGTTTACAGAAACAATGCAGTACTAAGTGGCTAGATAAAATCAAATTACAGCTAAATGTATTTCTGTATACTATGTTATTGTCCGGTGATGCCATCCTCCTGTCCACCACCCCCACCCCCACCCCTGCAGCACCAGGCACTGTCCTCAGGCCCTGCAGTGCTGCCTTTGTCAGTACCTCAGCTGCAGGTGCCCATACAAATCCAGGCCACCTTAACCATTGGGACAGCAGCAGCCAACGCCCAGGCACAACCCTGGGCAACAGCATCCAGCCACCCAGCTGACTAACTCTTCTGCTGCGGTTGCCCAGGCAACTCAACCTCAGCCAGGCCTCTAGAAGGTTGTTGGCAGCATGAGCAGGGCAAGCACAGGCCCCAAACTGCCAAGGGAACCCTGGAAAGGCTTCAGAAGCAGCAGGGGCCAGCCAGGCAGCGAACAGAGCAAACGCCTCTGCTTGATGGAGAGTGTGGATGGAGAGTGTGGAGCAGGGAGACTGCAGCGTCGACTCTGCCCTCCCATCAGATAGGCTGGGAGAAAGGCCACTGAGGGAGGATGGGTGAGGACTGGGAGAAGATCCAGGGAGGTGGGGTAAGGAGAATCTTTTAAAGGCAGGTTCCTGTAAGGGCCAAGGAGGAATTTCAGCCAGCTGGAGTGTGCTGTCATTTCCAGGGCAGGAGAAGAAACAAGGTGGTGCAACCCACTTCCTTGATCATCTGAGGCTGGAGGACGTCTGCATGGGGAACTGGCAGGATGGCAGACAGTTGCGGGGAGGTGCCAGTGAGGGAGGAGCCTCACCGTTAGAAAGAAATTGAAGAAACCCTGGTGCAGTTGTTAAAACATTGGACTAGGAACTGGGAGCTTTGTGTTCAAATCCACACTCCACCATGCAGCTTGCTGGGTGACCCTGAGCCTGTTACCGTCTCTCAGCATAACCTACCTCACAGGGTTGTTGGTGTAAGGATGAAGGGGAGAAGTGGAGGCTGATTTATGCCATGGAGGAATGGTGTGATAAAATAAATAAAGTCATAGTGTTTGCTTAGATGGTCTGGGCTTGATGAAGAAGATGCAAGTAGGATTTCTATATCATCTTTCTTCTGATTTGATGGTCCTTTCTCCCCTTTAATAGGTCAGTGAATATTTTAGATACTAGAACATAGGATTTCCTGGGACATACTTTAGTATGCATATTTGAAATCCTTTCTCCTCTTGCAGGGATTCTCCATGCAAGGACAGTACAGTGGTTTGTCTCAAGCTGAAGTAAGTCCAACATTTCTATCTAAATGAATATTTACATTTGAATTCACTCTGCTGAGCGGTTCCATATTTAGTTAGGTCTAGGCCAGTTGTTCCTCCTCTAGGCCTTTACCATCCCTAATTTCTTATGCCTGTTTTCTGTTCTGGGTTTGCTCCCTAGGCTTTTCATTCTCTTCCTCCTATTATCAAGGTCACAGAGCACGGCAAGTTCATGACCAAAAGCAATAATACCAGGAAAAAATGTTTATTCTGTTTAGCATGGCCAGCCTTTATATTCTTGGGGGCAGTCTGTTCTCCAGCACTTAGTCAGTAGGCTGGAACCCTTCAGTGTGATCAGCATTGCTTAGCAGTAAGGGTTCTGTATATATGGATCACATGCACTTGGGTGTTATGGGGTCATCGGTTTGGCATGTGGGGGGCAGAGAGAGTGCAGGAATGTTTCCTGGAAGATTCCCCATAAGAGGCAGATTGATGAGGCCCTTCTGCCTTTCCTGAATGTGTAAAATATTGCAGAGCAATGCATTCCTTGTAAAATACTGGCACAGTGTTTTCCTCGTAAGTGAAATTTACAAGTGAAACTCTGAGCATTTTTTTCAATCAAGAGAGAGGCTAGATAAAAGTGTTACAAAGTCCACATCTGGCCTTCCAGATAATCCAGAAGTTGGTGACTACAGCTGATCTTTGCTCTCGTGTTTCTGTAGTAAATTCCAATGGCAGCTGTACAGAAGCTACTTTTTCTTCTGTGCTCCCTCCATTGCAGAGTTTGGTATCCTCAGTATCCTAAATATGGCTTCCTCTGAAGGATCCTGCCTCATTGCCAGATGTTACCTACAGCAGTCCTTTGCTCCTTTCTGATTTAACAGCGCTAAACATTTGCTTTGGTCTTGCTCTCTTGCCATCTAGGCTTAGGGAAACTTCAGCCTCCTAACAGTTACGCTTCATCAGAGAGAAGGTGAAATAGAGCTTCCTTTCACTTTGCTAACTTCTTCCTCTTGTGCAGGTGACGAAGTTGCAGCAGCTTTCTGGGCACCCTGTCTCACTTTCTTCTTTGGGACAAACTCCATCTATAGTAGCAGGTGAGAGGAACCTATTACAGTCCCTGAATAGTGATCCATAAAACCACTTTATTTTGTTTTGTTTACGTTATTTATAACCTGCCTTTCTCACAGAGGCTCAAGGCAGATTACACAGTGTGAGTCAGTCAATATCAAAGACATTTCAATAAACATGTTATAGGGTTTATAGATGCGAATTTGTAAAGCTTTAAAAACCCACAGAAATCTGACACAGAGCTGAAGAAATGCTTAAATAGAACATAAGAAATTCTACAACTGACATATTAAGCAACATAGGAACTATCCAGTAGGATCATACTTATAGCAATAGTAATGGAATCCATCAATAATTACAGCAATAGTAGCAAAATTTGTGGTCCCTCCCTATCCCTTTACCAATGGATCTTTATGAGGCCACTTCCTTACAGTACAGCCCTCCTATCTAAGTAAAAATCCCTCTTGAATATTCAATAAGATACCAAAATCCCACCCACCCCCAACACCTCAGGTTTTATCCAGAAGATCAGTGAATATGTGCTGTGGCTCCTTTTCTGATACTCCTAGAAGTCCCCATTCAAAGACGTGTAATAGTCATAAAGTGGGAGGGAGGAGAATGGAGTTTCTGCTTGAGATAATTGTATTGCTTTTGGCACATTTTTCTTAAGAAAAAAGAAGAATTCAGAATAGATGAGCTCCACGGTGTTGTAAAAGGGAGAGCAGGGCTTCAAAGAACTAAATAAAACACTAAAGTTTTTAAATTATTATATCAAGGCTAGCAAATTTATAGCTCAGAAAGCTGAAGAAGAATATTGCACCAGGACTAAAGAGAGGTAAAGGCTGGTTAAAAAAACTGACATAAAAAGCTAAGAAATGCATATTTGTTGATCATCTAGGAAAGCCCTGGGATTATTCCCTTTAGCATTAGAAGAGCAGCATTATTAGCCAATGGGAATCCTCACCAAGCTGGAGGAGGATGGGGATGGGCTCCCTCTGTCTGGAATTCTACAGGGACTATCTAAAATTAGTCCCATGTAATGTGACCTAAGCTAAATGACATAAAACAAAAGCCTCTTCGTGGAGATGTTGATTGCTTTGCAGTAGCTGGGAATCCATCCAATCCCTTCACTGTCCTCCTTGCTCTTTCCATGCCTTTGTGCTTGGAAAGGATTCTGTGGAGGCTGGACATCTTCTTTCTGCTGTGGACTGTGGATGCACCAACTTAGTCCTCCTCCTTTAGGGAAGGCAGCCGCAGGATTACAAAAGGCCAGCCCAGGAAGCAGCCAGGCAAGAGGCAGGAGAGCCCATTGTCTTGTTTTTTCTTTTTCTTTTTAGGCTTGGACACAAATTCTCAGAACAGTTCTCAGGAGTTCCTGATTCCCAATGATGTAAGTCAAGCTTTGATGCAAGTTACCAAGTTGGTTTGTTGGGCTTTTTAAATTGTACATTGCAGCTGCATCCGCTTCAAGTGAGATACCTTCTGATTTGAACTTTGCAGAGGCATTCTGTGTTGAAAGTCATATCCTTATATGTTCACCACATACTGTTCCACTGCCCACACTGACACATATTACTAGAGAGTGGCTTCATTCACACAAATCCAAATCTCAAAATTCCTAGATGTAGAAATCTAGTCAATGGCCAACATCTGCCGATGAAAGGGGCTCACACCACCAAGTGCTGTCATGCAGCCATCTTAGGAGAAGAAGCAACTCTTCTGTGATGTCAGCCCCTGATTTGGGAGGGAGGGAATTTAGCAAAACCCCAAGTTACGCTCCCCCTCCTCAGAGAATTCCAGATTCAAGAGCTACTCTCTCTCTCTCTCTCTCTCTCTCTCTCTCTCTGCAAAGTTATCATTTGGCAATAGGGTTCACGTGAAATCCCATGACATTTCCATAAACTGAATCAGATCACTGGTCTATCAAAGTCAGTAATGCCTGCCCTGACCAGCAGTGGCTCTCCAGAGGTCTCAGGAGAAGGTCTTTCATGACACTTTCTACCTGATCTGTGTAACTGGTGATGCCAGAGATTGAACTCAGGGGCCTTCTGCCTATAAAGCAGACTCTCAACCACTTACCCACAGCCCCTCATTAAACTAAAAGTTACTAACTTTTATGGACCCTTCTCCTGAGCCTTTAATATGCAGACATTAAAAAGACAAAACCTTTCATATCGTATAAATGCTGGGAAAATCACAACTGGGAAAGGGTGGGGGGGCTGTAGTGGGCAGTCCACTGAGACAGAATATCATCAGCAACAGAAAAGGTTTAGACTTTCTCCCTCAGCCTCGTGTGAGCTACCCTTTGCTCTCTCTACATCTACGAGTTACAGCCTGGAAAGGGTGAAAGCAAGCACTAGAGAGGAATGCACCAGAGTTTCTTGTGCCCCCACAGGCAGTCAGCTGCCCAGCTGCTGACATGCAGCCAGGCACACAGCAGATTCTGTTATGTAACCTCAAAAGGCAGAAAACAAGTGGGCCGACAGCAGCAACACTGACCTTTGTACTGCTCTCCAGCTGCAGATGAGAACCGGAGTCCTTCTCAAGGATTTTGTTTAAAGGAAAACTCTTACCAAATTAACTCTTTTATTAACAAAGGTCAGTTCCTGCCACAGTGTGGTGGAAACCTGGAACTGCATGACCCAATTAATGCTTTTTCATCCACCAACTCTCAGGCTTCTTCACAGAGACAAATTCAGAACGAAGATGCTTGCTGCTCTATATAATCTTGGGCTTAGGGCATAGCCTGTGTTTCAGGGTGCCATCCCTGGACACACCCACATGATAACATGATTGATTCCATATTACTGCTGCTCTGTTGAGTATTATGTTTAGCACCTTGCTCAGATTGCAGGATCATTGGTTCAGCCTTGACAAGACCTGGCTCAGAATTATGTCTTGTGTAATAATTTAATAGACAATTTTATACTATATTGTGTTGCATTACTCACCTGTTTCTTAATGATACTTTAATAGATTACCCTTTTTGCATTTAGGATGCTTTTCCAAGAGTATTTTTTATTAACACCAAATTAAGTACAGCTCTGAAAGACTGAACATGTGGCTAGCCTATGTTCAGTTCTTAGACCACAAAGTGTCATTCCTTTACTGAGGTTTATGCTTCCTTTCTTCTTCCCAGCTCATAGGTTGCATAATTGGCCGCCAGGGCAGCAAGATCAGTGAGATCCGACAGATGTCTGGAGCACACATCAAGATTGGGAATCAGACTGAAGGCTCTGCTGAACGTCATGTGACCATCACGGGCACCCCAGTCAGCATTACTTTGGCTCAGTACCTCATCACAGCCTGGTAAGAGCCATTATGACTGCCGGGGGCAGGGAAGTAACTCAGTAATTATCCAGATACTTGGAAGTATCAGTATGGCTCCTTTGTGCTAATGCTCAAGCCATGGGGTTCTTAGATGGACCATTTTGTGAGAATCTAGTGGGGATACCTTGCCATGCTGGGTGAATTGTTTGTTTGCAAATACTCTGCCTACTGCTTGATAGTAGGAGGATAATCATGCAGCATTTCTGTTGCTCCCTTACCAGGATTTCACAGCCTGTCTCTGACTCAGATGAAAACCTCAAAGCCTTGTTGCTTTTATGAGCACACATCGTGCTAATCGCATTTGCTACAATATTCTGGGCAGAGTCCATCTTGAGCTGGCACTGCAAATTTCCTTTGCAGCTGAAAGCCACAGAAATATCACTCCATTATGTGTGGGAATGTCTGTGTACCATTGAGCATGTGAATCTGTTTTATGCATCCTAAGAGATCATCTTACTTAGGTAGTCAGAAATGTATGACTACTATAAGTTGGCATTTGCATGATGCTTATTTAGACCAGACATATTGGAGGTGAGGGGAAGATGGCGTCCTGAGCAGACACACCAGCATGTCGCTCCTGCTGTTATCCGGCTTTAAGATAAGTGTCTGTACTGACCAGACATATTGGAGTGATCATTTTTCACAATTACTACTATTGGTAGGAGAAAAGTCTAAGCATATTGCCAAATTATCAATTCAAGGATGCACTGAAACTGAGACTTTTAAAGGGAAGAATCGCACATTATGTCTTTGTACAGATTTATTAAAAAATGCAGCCCACTGGGGCTATGAATTATAAAGGGTTGGAGGGGGGGAGAGGGGCTTCTTAAACTCTTTCTGCCTTGTCATATTCCTTCTAAAACTAGGGGGAAACTTACAAGTAATAACCCCAGAACTCTCTTCAGTGGCTGATGTGTTACATATTCAAGGAGCTGAATTGAGCATGAATAAAGATCCTGAAAAAGAATTTTAAAAATCCTTTCTTTCCTCCTGGAATTAGTAAGCAGATAAACAATATTGTGGATGTTCTTTTAGGAAGATACAGTTCTAGTTTTTGCACAGAGAAGCACAGCCAATGACCCAAGAAAGCTGGGAGGAGTGTGTGGCCCCCAAACATTGGAAAACTATGACAGTGTAAGCACTGTAGGATTTGAGTCCAGTGGCACCTTAAAGACCGACAAGATTTTCAGGGTGTAAGCTTCTAGGAGTCAGAACTCCCTTCTTCAGACACCCCGGTGATTTGGAGGTAAGTAGGGCCAATCCACATGTGATGTTGTGGATCTGTATTCAGATTCCCTTATATATAATTGAATAACAAAAATTAGCTACAACGGCGGTGGGGAGATAACCCCCTATGCCATTTCCCAGACTAGAACCTCCCCCCAATGCTATTTTAAGCCCAATAGAGAAAAAATACTATCTCTGATGCATGTCACCCCATAGCTGCTCAGTTACATGTTGGGGATCCAACATTCTCAACATCATGTGTGGTCTGACTCTACAGAACCAGCCCATGACTCAATCTTGATTGTTTAAATATGCCCTGAATATAGCCTGCTCACTACAACATGGCAGAGGTTTTCCAAAAAAAGGTAGAGCAGAATCCCCAAAAGAGAGGGGATTCTTGGAGAGAAAATGCAGAAATTATTCAGACTACCAGCTCCAGTCTTGCTGTGTTCCTGTTCTTTTGCTCATGTCTTTCATGACAGAGTAAATACATATCCATGTGTGTGCATATGTATAATCATTATGCAAATTGTACCTATCAACCCAGCCATATTTTTCTGCGTTCAACCTTGTACGTGCATACTTCAGTGCATATACATCCAAGTATGTCCATACATGTCTGTGTTTGTGTAAATATGTGTGCATGCTCAGATCTCATTCTCTCTCCCTTCTTGTTCTTCAGTTTAGAGACGGCCAAATCTACCTCCCAGACGCCCCCCGTTGACCTCGGCATGACCTTCTCCCAGCCCCTCACTCCTTCACCAGCCCCAGCACTGACAGCAGTGGCTGCACCTCCCCCAACCTTGCTTGGTGCCCCCTATGCTATCTCCCTCTCCAACTTCATCGGCCTGAAACCTGTTCCTTTCTTGACTCTGCCCCCTTCCTCAGCCACGGGGCACAATGGCAGCCTTGCCACCTACACGACCAAGATCTCCACAGCCAATGCCACCAAGAAGGCTGAGAGACAGAAGTTCTCCCCATACTGAAAGAGGAATGTGGGCTTGGGGGCAAGGAGAGGAAACCTCTAGGGATCCTCACGTTCTTTGCAAGATGCCATCAGCATTGGTTCACTCCAAAGGGAGACTACATGGGGAAAGGCTAGGTAATGTGTGAGGAGAAAAGCCATGTGTAGAAAAGCAGGGGGATGGGAGAGAGAACAAACTGGACAGTCATTAAGAGCAGAGATAATCAAGAGTCGGACAGGGAACTGGTTTGTCTCCATAGATTGCACCTGACACTGGCTAAGGAGATGTTTATGGTAGGTAAGGCTATCTCAGCCTCATGCTTTTACCTCTGTTGAGCAATTGCTGCCCTACACTAGAAAGTATTATCTTCCTTTACCCTCCACAAACCTATCTTGTATCCTCTGGGAAGAACTTCATGCCATCTTATTTCCAGGTACTTAAAGAAAAGTTATCCTTCCCCTCAATTCTTTGTACTGTATTGAAGGAGCTGGTGACCTTGTGAAAGGTCCCATCTTGATTGTGGCAGTAGATGGAGCTTGTTAGACCTTTGGTGATGACACTAGAGGATATGCTATGCTGCTGTTTCCCATGCATTGTATTTTTAAGGTCAGGGCTGGGAAAGGAATTTGATTGTATAGAACTGGAAGCTATGTAGGACCTAGAAATGATGGGACATTCTAATATGAAGAGAAGGGCTATGATGGAAGAAAGGCAGGTGATAAATAACTAATATCAAGTATTATTATATTAGTTATTTATAATATGAAGCCAGCCAGATCTTGTTATAGCTGAATAAGAACATGGATGGGAAGCTTTTACAACTGTACATCAGCCCTTAATATTGCTTAGGATTTAGAGTTATACTTTCTCCTGAGAGCTTGCTAGGACTGAAGGGATTTACTAGCATTGTTCTCTAGTTAACAGGGATTAGTGCTGCAGTGACAGAGATATTTTTTCATTCTTGCAACTTTCCCAATTGAAAAATTGAACACTGACTACTCATAAATACCTGGACTAGAACTTTCCAGCACTGGCTTCCAATCAGCTGGCGAGCTTATAGGAGGCTGACATGTTCTCCCAGGTTTGCCCCATGTTTTGCTTTCTGCCATATCTCAGGAACTCGATTCTTCTCATATTTTGGCAGGACCTGTAATATCTGTCATGCCAATAAAACATCTCTGAATTTATTGCTTGCTGTCATGATCTGGTGTCTATAATTTTTATTTCTAGCCTTTCAATGACTCCACTCAGTAGATTCTGCAATATTTTATTCTCTGGAAAAGTTTCCTATTTTCAGCCAATATATTATCATAAAGGCACATCTAGATGGGATAAGTGCATATGTGAGGAAAGAGAATACTCTGAAACTTCAGGCTGAGACAGATGCCCACCCTAATAACTTCTGACTGAAAACTTTGCAAGTCTGACACTTCCACTTCTGACATTTTGTCGTCATGATTTTGATGACCCAGCCATGCATAAGGAGAGGCCACACTATTCTCAGTACAAATGGATACCATGGCTGTTTTCCAGGGCTGGTATGTATGACTGGAAATCCAGACTTTTACAGGTATACATTTCTGTGTACCAAATATGAAAAATATGCATATTTTTGTATATTTGTATATTCATACGAAACAGCCACCATGCCTGTTGGAATGACTTAAGGCAGCATGTTCTGCAAGGTTGGATTATCAAAATTGTAATGACTGAACAGGACTGTAAAGAGGCTGTTGTCCCAAAATTATATGACTCACATAGTCACATTGCTGTGTTCGGTAATTGTCCAAATATTGTAACTGTATCACATAGCAAAGGATGATATGGCCAGTTTTCTAGCTGGTGTAAACCAATGTATCTCCACTTAAGTGGGTTAGCTTGCCAGCTGATATAAACTGTCATACTGAATTTCTTCAATTAATTAATTGCAAACACTTATCATTATAAAGCATTACATGGATTATGACTGTTGGTTAAATATCTCACCTTGGTTCTTGCCCTGCCCATTAGTAAACCAGTTGGCTTCCCATGAGCAAAGTTTATCTACACATTGCAGAGTACACACACAGTTGTGTATACTCTGTAATCTGAATGTGATGCCTAAAAAGCTAAATTCTAAAATATACAAACTAAGCAAATATGCATAATGCATCTTTTTTGTATACTTTATTCTCCCTTTTGTTAAATTGCTTAATATATTCAAGTTTGCTAGTCAAGGGAAAGCAAGGACACTGAAGCCCTGCCTCAACCATTGAAAATCTTATTTTGCTTTCTGCCTCACTTCTGAGATTTCAGCAGGCATAGGTGATGCACTTTCAAGTATGTCTTTATACCCCTAAGGGATTGGAGCTTAATATGTTTTTTGTAAAATGAAAGTTAAAATTCTCACAAAGCTGAATTCTGCATTCATTGCCCCATTCTGTACTTTCCTGTGCTCCTGTGGAATCACACACAGTATACGCACAGCTCTGGATGAGCAATTACTAATTGGCGTACCATACCAAAGTCAGCAAAGGAAGTTAAAGGGGCAAATGTTGGTAAAATGTTGGCAGTTACAGCTTTGCAACCATTTAGAAGTTCAAAGGGCAATGGGATCTTAATATCTAATTTACCCTGAACTACAGATCATCTATGCCACTTGAAGCACTGATCACTTGAAATTAAACAGTTGTACCAATAACTAAGGCAGTGGTCTACACTAATGGAACTCATCTTCTATTAATATGTCATAAATCATCACTGATGTGCCCCAAAGTTTTGATTCCACAAGGAAGGGGTAGAGACAAGAATTCCTCCTTTGGCATGCAAGTCCAACCATCTGGCTTTCAGGTGGAGCTGGTGTTTATCTCCATCACTCACAGGCAAAAAGTTCTCATTTTTGTTTCTTTATTTTATTTTTGCTGCTCTCAAGAATTTCCCTCCCATTATCCCATGATCTTTTTTGGTTTGTCTTTGAAAATGCTGTACATATAATTCTATATTTTTTCTCCTTTATAACTTATCACTAATTCAATAAAAATGTAAACTTTGACAACTCAGTAGTATAGTTATTAGAATTTTGTATATTTGAATGAGGCAAACAAAGCCAATCCTTTGTAAGATTATTACAATGGAAGAGGGAAGACTTTTGTAACACTTTACCAAAAGAACTGAGGGTAGCTAAAGTTGCCAACTTTTTTTCAGGCAGGGCTACTGGATATTTATTGGCTGCACAACAGGCAGAAAACCAATAGGTTATGCATTGTATGCTACAAAAAGGGTCACCTGCTGACTTGGTGTGAAAAGGTTCCCCTGCCAGAAAAAAGTGACAGCTGTAAAGTATGTTCAGGTTTATGTTTTTAGTTGAGTCACAACAGCTATTACTGCTGATTCTGCCCTGATTCTCCACTCAGATTAATCAGAATCACAGCATGGCACACTGAAAGAGGGGAGGGGGGAAACAGTCCTCTTACTATCATTATTGTGTGCACAGACATTTTCTAAAGAACTAAATATTTTTCCAAAAGGACCCCAAAGAAGATGAAGCCCATCCTTCTGCTGTATAACAGGATCTGGCTGGATCTTCTGGACTCATCATCAGAACAAAGAGGCTGTTACTCTTTCCTTATCCCAATTGTATCCCACCCTTCTTCCAAATAACTCAGTACGACATGCATGTGCCTGTGAGGCTGGTTACGCTGCAAGATCATTGACTGGCTCAAGGTCACCCACTAAGTTCAAAGTTCAAAGGCTGAGTAGGGATTTAAGCTCAAGGCTCTCCAGCTGTATCCAACGCTCTTATCGACTACATTGTATTAGTCCATTTAAAGGATACCATATAGATGTGGGAGCCACTGATCTTACGGTTGCTCAGCATTGCTCAGCATTCATAAATGTCAATCTGAAAACTTTTTAAAGTGCTGGAAGTGCTCTATTATATAGACAATGAATACAATAAATACAATCTTATGTATACAATATGTAACAAAAATTTCTAGGAAGAGTTCAAAAAGTAGCTTGACATTGAACACCAATTTTCAATAAACACACCATACATAACACCATCACAATATGTTTATGGACTAGAAAAGTTATTACTTACTTGCAAGAAATCTCCTAGCAATTGATATTTTTGTATAGGAACCAGTATTTATTGCAATAAGCTGTTTGGATTTATTATATTATATATGGTGTGTTTATTGAAAATTGGTGTTCAATGTCAAGCTACTTTTTGAACTCTTCCTAGAAATTTTTGTTACATATTGTATACATAAGATTGTATTTATTGTATTCATTGTCTATATCATAGAGCACTTCCAGCACTTTAAAAAGTTTTCAGATTGACACGAATTGTGTTTAAATTTGTGTCGTTGTTACCCTCCGGTGGGCGGTGGCCTGCTTTCCTTTGTAGTTTTGTCCGGGGGGGGGGGGGAGCCCTTCTCTTTGTTTGCTTTTCATGTTACCAGCAGTACTGGAAGTGCTACAGCGCCTGTTACATAACTTGGTGAAGGTAATAAACAGGCCTTTGTAACCCAGATGGTGAAGCTTAGTTGCAAAAAAAAGGGATGTGTGTGTAACGAAATAGAGCTGTGGTGTTGGGAGGAGGAGGGGGCGGGAGAAGTAATTGCCCTGATAGGGTTGCCAACTCTGGGTTGGGAAATTCCTGGAGATTTGGAGGTGGAACCTGGAGAGGGTAGAATTTGGGGAGGGGAGGGGCCTCAGTGGGTATAACTCCATAGAGTCCACCCTCCAAAGCAATCCTTTTATTCATGGGAGCTGAGCTGTCACCTGGACATCAGTTATAATTCTGGAAGAGCTCCAGGCAACCCTCCCCCTGCTTGGCACCTCCAATCAGAAATCCTCCTCTCTGTCCAGAGGAGAAGAATACAGGCTTAATATGGTGCTTGTCTTTTTTCATACTGGAACTGAAAAGCAGCCCAGAGGAAGGGCCATTTTTTATCATGACAACAGAGCCCAAGGAGGAGGGGTGGGGAGCAGTTAATTCCCATTGTTCAGTGCTGCCACCTCAGCTCAGACAGGACTACTTATTGCAATGAGACTATTCCACAGAAAAATATTCATGGATCCCCAGCATTTTAAAAATAGTTTGTCTGAAAGTCACAGGTGATTTAATCAAGTAAGTAAGGGGATAATCATTGTGTCACTGGCCAAATAATATTGAATTTCAGCAGAACACCATCATTATGAATCACAATAATGTGCCTATCCGTGTGCAAAAAATGAGGAGATGAGGCAAGCAGCAAGCAAGAGCAAAAGAAACATACCAGAAGCAAGGTTGGCCTAACAGGGCACTGAGCTGATGTGTCCTAAGTCAGCCCATGTTTAAGGAGCGTGGCCTGTTGCTATGTGAATGGGAAACATGGGAGCTCTCCCTGCTTTATACTCCTGGTTTCCACAGCAACTGCAAAATGGGTATTTATTTGCCAGCATGCTGAGCTCATGTGGCCAGCAACAGATATCGAGCAAAAAAGTGAAATTATCGTGGTCAGAACTGCCATAATGCTGCATTTGCCTGCATGTGTTCTGTGGGACACTTTGTCAGAGCTCCCATTCAAATCTAGGCCAATACAATATGGATGCAGTAGCCCCTTCTGAAGCTTTGGTGCTCATTCTGGGATAAATGGATTCTAATATTTCTTTGACTAAACATGATGGCCACTTTCTACTTCCACTGACTGAAGTGAAATCCTAAACAAAAACGGGCAAACATTGCTTGTTTCCATTAATTAGCAAAATTAGAGACTATCTCTCCAGGTCCAAGCCGGGTTCTGGAAGGCAGCTCGAGTCCATTTCCATTCCTTGCTGCCCTCTGGTTGTGATCCCACACAATTTTAGACTGGAGAGGTGAAATTGACAGAGCCTTGGAGGAGGTGAAGATGAAATTAACAAATCCTCTGAGGAATGATCTCCAACTGCTGTTTTTTTAAACTACACTTCCCAGCTAACATTGCGTCTCCCTACACTTGAACACGCACTGAAGTGTTGTGTGTAGAGAGACTCCAAGGACCGTTTATCCCTGCATGTTTCTGTGCAATAGCTTCCTTCTCTGCAATGTCTCTCCTAACCTGAGGCATGCTCACCAACAGTCTAGGCTTCCCCATGCCTCTGGAACAACCTCTTGGAGGAGGTCAGGGTGTGGTGGGTGGCTGAGGAGGTTCCACACGCCGCCCTGGACTCTTGCCGCGCCTGGCCCATGGCTGCTGCGCCTGGCTGGGGGTGTGTGTTGGTGGCGGCGGCACAGGGTGGGTCGGGGCGGGAGGGCTGGCAGGCTGCAGCAGCTGCAGGCCAGGCGCGCCAGCTCTGTGGCACATGCCCCCTCCTCCGGTGCCCCCGGCGGCGCCTCAGCACTCAAGGCGGGGGGCGGACCTGCCTCAATGGGCGCGCTGGCCCTGCCTATGACACAGTAATTCCATACCAGCCAAGAAATTCTGCAATATTTATCTTGGGAAGAATTCACTTTGTAAGCTTTTAACAATAGCCTGGGCACTGTGCTTTAATAAATGTACCAGCAGACACTGAGACAATGAAAGCCAGGCACTCCTTTGATCAAACCACTTACATTGGCTGAATCCCTTAGAACAAAAAAGCTTCATGGGCAGTGGAGGACAGAGAATGCAATTTTGCTTGTTTATAATCAAAGGCATTGGGGGGAAATTACCTCCCCCACCCCCAATATGGGATCTTCAAATGGATGCACATCATGTGAAAGGGTGAAATGATGAGAGAGTATGAGACATCATTTCATGCCTGAACTTATCTTGGAGTAAAAGGAATCTACAATATGCCAAGGATCTTAATAATAATTGACTTTTACTTCCCTTCTGCCCTAAATCTAAACATATTTCATAAAAGCAAGGACTGACCTGGAAGGTACACTGTGTTCTTGGTGAGACACGGAAGTGAGCCTCAAGTTTACCCTTCACCCTTGTAGGCAGAATAGGCAGTGCGATCAGCTATGACCATGTGCACATCTCTGCGTATATATGTCCTACCTACACAACCTCACAAAATGGTGGAGAATTTGCGTGGAATGGGATTTACATACACATGTGGCCATTCACACAGAAAATTCTATTGACAGTGAGCTTTCTATCCTTGGTTATGAGTCTACATGATCCTCAATGCAAGGGCACCAGCAGCTGTCACTTTAGTTTTTTCTGCACAGATCTGATAGGATATCCAGTAGCTCAGAGATACAGTGGATTTTCTTATCTAATCTCTTTTTTATTTGATTAGTAATGGAAGAAGTGAAGTCATTGTGGTTTAAATGTGCCAGGGGACATTCTCAACTGGGTACCCTTCCCTTTGTTGCACAGCTTTCAAAGAACGGGGGCAGAGTTCAACTAAAAAAATAAATCACTCAATATTTTCAGCTTAATTTTAAAAAACATTGGAAGTTTATTTTTGCTTGGCGTTTTCCCTTTTGTTAAATGTTTCTTAGAGATATTAGATTTCTCATTTTAAAAGGTTCAAAGGCAATCACTGATTGGGAGTTAAGATGCCTATCAAACTCAAAGCGAATCTACTTGCAGTGTAATAATATAGTCCATTCCTTAGCAAACTAACAGCATCCTTCTTCCATTCCCTGTTCCTCCTGTACATCTGTGTATATAGAAAGTATCCTAGGGTGATTCAAAGTTACAAGGCAAAACGTCCTTAGTGCTTCTTGAGCACAGACTTCAAGGGCCCATCCACACGGCAATTCTGAAGGGGGAGATCTACCTACATTATCTGTTTGCTTGCAACTGTGTGCCCTGGGTGGCAGGAGTTATGCTATGATGCTGCAAGAAAGAGATATCTGCTAAATGGCATTTTGTGCTATCGGTTTAGTACATAAGAAGTAGAACTAAGCATAGAAGCCACTTTGTGGTTGGACCCTTACACCCTCCTTTTGTACCTTAGTTGCTTGCTACTCAGCCAACCTAGTCAAGCAGTGAAATGCACACATATTATTTTCTCTCTGAGAATGCCACTCTGGTGATTGTACCTAACCTAGATAAGAAGACATGGACATATGAAGCAAGGAAAGTGATTCTTAGAACGCCACTTGTATGCACATCATAAGACTCCATTCATATCTAGCCTACAAGGGACTCTGCTTTGGTATGTGAGGGGCACAGTCCCAGCTTACTAAGGAAGAAAAAATTAACCAGCTTGCTAATGGCCCAGGAGGACTAGTTAAATCCATGGTTGGATGTGGGAGGAATCTCACCACTGTTGAAGATCCTTGGCAGACTATCAACTTTCAATAATATTGTTATCACTGCTCCACCCTACTTTTGCTGTCACAGCAGCTGGTAAAGCTTCCTATTTGGAATCTGGGATACTGCTCTCCTCTAACCACAACTATTCCCACCCACCCACCTCCACCAAAACAGCTGAAATCATAGCTGGGCCCCAAGTTCCATGTAAGTTAGTTAGCTCAAATACCATTTAATACAGAATTATGCTGATTTGGTCTTGCTAAGCCCCTCTCAAGAGGTGCCAAACAAATTCCACTAGAAACTACACTATCAGTAGCATTTTGGGGGGAGTAAGAAGAGAGAGAGAGACAGTAACTGTTCTATGTTTCCAAGCCCCTGATGAGGCTGGTTGATGGGCCTTGCCATACAGAAAGCCCTAACATTCATTCCTTTCTCTCCCATAACATCAAGATTCACTCCAGTGGTTGGAATAGAACCATCACATGGGAACACTGGCTCCAATTCAGCTTTGCTTGTGAGCAACTAGTTATATACAATGTCATTCTTCTTAACGACGATGCATACCTTATGGTGCAAATATGCAGGCCCATAAGATATGGGTGAACATGGTCATGTCAGCGATGATGTACATACCAATACATATCAACCATGCACGCATAAATTTGCCTCTACTCAGATCTTCTGGCTGGATTGGGACAACAGGGCTCCTTAAACACAGAAACTCCAAACAGTAGCCTCTCAGAGTATGTCAACTTTTTTCTTCTATTAACAGAATGTTGTCTTAAATAATTAGAATTTGAAAAATACCAGGATTTTCTTTCTTTCTTGAATTACAAATGTAGATACTGTTGCTGAAACAGACTTCATATTCAGTGTGGGCTCTTCTCACAGAGAATCCTCTCAACTTTATGCTATAGCAGTCTGCCTGGAGCCCTGTCCTATTCATGTTACAGAAGCCAATCCTACTAAATCCTACTTCCAGGTAAGCTAGACAACAATTACAATCTTAGCCATTGCCTGAGACAGGTTATGAAAATTCATTGCTGGAGTGAAACTCAGCAGAACTCAACCAAGCAGTATTATTTTGTTGTATATATCACCACTTCTATTTTGCAGGGCTTTTAAGCATGCCCCTGAAATAAATTGAGCTGCCCCTTGCAGCTAAGCAAGTCCCAAGTAATGCTCTGGCATAACAATTCTCCATCTTACTCTGACAGCCTGTATTTGTCGCATCAAGCCAGTCAAAAGGTCACTTTCACTTTAGATTAAGGTTGACTCCTTAGAAGAGCCTTCAGGCAGGCAGGTACTGTGTGCACCACTGCCTACTGCTGTGTGCAGTCTCCCTTGTCACAGTTTTCCACGTCTATTTCATCTGCACTTTCTTTGAGGTCATAATGCACCTAGTGATAGGGCTACAGAGGACGAATAGCTCTGCTCGGTTGGAATTAATTGGTTCTCTTTCTGCCTCAGTGGGGAAACAAGACCTGCAGGACGGCTTCCTCATTATCCCCCTCCCCCCTTAATGGCCTTATCTCTGATCATCCCAGGATTATATACAGCAGCCATGGAAACACTCCTCTCCACAGAAACCATCAGTGGCCACCTGCCACTCATCCACAATTAAGAATACTGAAAGAACGCTATCTGTGAAATTGCCTGATTCTAAACAAAGGGCAGCCAGGACTGGGCATATTAACTCCACAGGCTTAACCTGGTTTAAAAGTCATTCTCTCTTCCTATAGAATCCTGGGAACTGTAGTTCTGAAGGAAACAAAAAAATTCTCAAGCCCTCACAGGGCTGGCTGTATGATGAGGTGGAGTGAGGTGTTAGCCTCAGATGGGACTCATGGTACATGGCTTCACTGCTACCCTTGCCTCATTGTCACTGTGCCTGCCCTTAGTGCCAGAGCAAATAATGCTTCTTTCATCCTCTCTCCCTCAGGTGTTTTTAAACTAGACACACATGCTCAACAGATTCCCAAATTCTCATGAGATTAATCTTGTGAGCATCTGGGCATACGTGGCTTGCCTTCTTGTACCGAAAGATGCTTGGAAGATGGGAAAGGAAGGAGTGTTAGCTATTCCATTTAGAGGATGTGGCAACCTCAGTCAGCACCCTGTGTCAAGCTGCCTCCGAGGCCTAAACAAACTTCAGTTCCCATAATTCTTTGGGGGAATCTGTGACTGTATAAAATCATATCCATCCACTTTATAATGACAGTGGCATTGGCAGAGTTTGCCAGAGAGTACATGAATAGGTGACAAAAAGTTTGTTCTTCTCTTCATCTGGATGAAGTATAGTTTAATCCAATTTATGGCCCCACTACTTCGGTTAGCTAAGAGGCCAGGGTAGAGTGCAGATTCCCTTGAAGGCATGTATTATATCGGGGCTTTTTTTCAGCTGGAACACAGTGGAATGGAGTTCCGGCACCTCTTGAAAATGGTCACATGGCTGGTGGCCCCGCCCCCTGCTCTCCAGACAGAGGAGAGTTTAGATTGCCCTCCGCGCCGCTGGAGTGGCGCGGAGGGCAATCTAAACTCCCCTCTGTCTGGAAAGCAGGGGGCGGGGCCACCAGCCATGTGACCATTTTCACAGAGGGCAATTTAAACTTTAAAAAACTTCCCCCTTGTTCCAGGTGACCCAAAGTGACATCATTGTGTGGTCCTGGGAGCATGTGTGCACTTTGCGCACATGCATGTAGTACCAGGGGTACTACCTCCCACCAAGAGTTGCTCCCTGTGCTGGCAACCCACTGAGTTCCACCACCTCTTTTCCCAGAAAAAAGCCCTGGTGTTACTTATATTTGCTTTAAGCAGCAAACCTCTAAACATCAAAGCAGGGTGAGGCTTTGGCCTCTTGGCCTTGTTTGTTTCCCCTCCAAGGCAACTGGTTGGCCAATGTGTGAAACGACGCTAGATTAGATGTATCACTGGATGATCCAGCAAGGGTCTTCTTATGTTCTTAACAAAAACTCTATGAAACTCATATGAGAAAACCAGCATTGACTCTAAAAAAATTATTTTTATTAAAACATTTATACCCCTCCTTTCCATTTGGTTCAAAATGTCTTTGTTGTCTTTCTCCTTTACTATGGGCCTTCCTTTCTCCTTACTGTTGCCCTCATTCAAGTTTTAAATGAAAAATGAATACAAACTTTCCTTAAACATCCCTTGAAAAGTTTCAGTGTACATACACAGATGCTACACATACTAACCTTTAATCATGCACTCTCAAATACTGTGGATTCTACCCTGATAATATAGAAAATTACTATATTATCCCTAGCCAATTAGTTTGCAGTTGCCATTATTTGTTCACTGAGTTAACAGTTAGTCCAGATAATGTCATTGGCTACCTGTTACATTCAAGTACTTTCTGTGTACATTTTTAAATTGTAAAAAGAACCACTTCTCCCCTCATGCATTCCGAATCCTCACAGAATTGTCTCCTGTCAGTCTCCCCTTCTTGTGTGGCATGTCTTGCATACAAGCATCTTGGGCTCTTTCCGTTATTCCTGTATTATGAAATGGACTTGCAGAGGCAGTCTACAAGGCCCTGTATCTGATGGGCTTTTGTAAAGTTTTCAAGACTGTTCTTTTTTAATAGGTCATGTACCCGTCAAGAGAAAGCCAAAGTAGGCATGAGCTAATGTTTCTGACGTGCAGTCAGTGCTTTGTTACTCTGTTTGGAGGTTGTGGCTTTATACTGTATTTTTGTATCATGGTTTCAACTTGGCCTTGTGGTAATGTTTGTAAGCTGCCTTGGGTTAAATAAGAAAGGTGGGATATAAAGATTTCAAACACATACATACTTGTAATGATTTTTTAAAGAACTTTGAAAGCAGTTGCCTGTCAATAACAAAAGAATCACTTAAGTTTCTTAGGACTATTGCCCATTTGAATTTTCTCTGCCTTCTTCTTACATCTTAATTAATTAATTAACTCCTGTTTCTCTTATGAGTTGACTGATTTTCTCTTTGCAGTTATGGATCAATTGTAAATGATTATCTCTTGGGGGAGGGCTCTGTGCTGCCATAGAGGTGCAAAGAAGATATTAATTACCACCCACCCACCCACCCCCAGAAATCACCCTAATGTCTGAGTATGATCCAGATAGCAATATCTTACCTACCCCTGAGTTGCTGGAGGAATCAAATTTTCCTTGGATTCAAACGGCAGTGTTGACTTGCTGGAAAAATCCAATTTCTCCTGGCAACTGCAGCTATTGTAATAGTGAATTGTGTGGGTTATGGATGTTCATCGTAAGTACCATAACCACCACCACATCTGAACTGCTCTAATAGATTTACAGCGCTCAATCCTTTCAAGAGTTTGTGCACTCCTCTCTGGCACTGGTGCATAAACTTAGAAGACAAATCTGGCTATTGCTCCCTTCCACTACACAGTGGAGGAAGGTATAGCACCATTGGTGCTGGCTTGGGGCTAACAGTACATTAGTGCTTACAATACTTAGCACTCTTGAGGTTGTCTAGAAAGGCCCTTACTCGTAATGCTTTTTCTTACAAAGTACAGTCTCCAAATCTTGTTTAAAGGGTGGCTGTGTACAGCACTGCTCCTGGTAACCCAGGCTATGGCTGCCTAAAACTAGCTCTGATCTCAGCAGAGGAACAACCAGTCAACCACAGAGAGACTATCCATTTTCATTACATTTACTTCCACACTCATAAGAAAAGAAACTACCAACTCCTCCAATAAAGGAGGCTCTGTTCGTTCTTTTAGTGGATGGAGCCTCTTCTTCTTCCTCTTAATTTAGAGTCAGGTGGGAAGAGATGTGGAAATTACTTAAGCCTACTTTCCTTTCCTCAGTTAGTTTCTTCTGGGATTTGGCCTGGAATTCTGAACCCCATTGCAGTCTGGTCCAAAGTGTTCCTGGGGCTGGAATTAATGAAACTGGAACGGGTCTCCATTGTGCAACTGGTCCTCTGCAGGAACTGTAGGAAGTTCTCCTGTATGGATCCCTCTGGGCTAGAGACACACAGCTCTTGACTCAGAGGCTTATTGAGGCAGTGTCGCCCCAGCTTAGCTAACTCTTCCCTGATTTGACGGTTCAGTAGCCCGTAGAAGAATGGGTTGATAGCAAAAGAAGAATAGGCAAGCCAGGTCACAACAATCTCACCATAGCCAGGGGTCACAGAGGAGGAGTTGATGGAGAAATGTAGGTGGAAGGAGAAGAATGGCAGCCAGCAACAGAGGAATTGGCCTACAATCAAGACCAATGTCAGGGCAGCTTTATTCCCACCAAACAAACGTTCAGGTGACAGTCTGGGAGGCACATTCCTGGTTGTGATAATAGTTACTTGGCTGTGAATGGAGTCCGATCTTTGTCTGGGTGTGGCAGTCCAGGATGGGGCAGGGACATGCTGCAGGGAAGCAATCCGGGCCACTTTATAGATGCTGCCATAGACTGCAAAGATTATTAAGGTGGGCAATATGAAGCACAGAGTGCTGAAGATAATCACAAATATCTTCTTGTGTGCTCCAGGGCTCCAGTAGACAGTACATTTGCTGGCACTGCTGGCACCATTGTCTTGTGGCCAGCCCACCAGTGCCAAAGCAGCAACCAGGATGGACTTAATCCAAATGAACACCACCACTGTGACCCCTAGTCCAGTTGTCATCTTGACTTCATACCTCATAGGATGAACAATGTAGTAATACCGTTCCACACTGATGACAGAGACAGTGAGGATGGAGGCACTGATGAAACAGACATTCAGGAAGATTAACGTCTGGCATTCAGCAATGCTATATAATACTCTATTGAAGCAGGTGGAGCTAGAGATGATCCCCAGTGGCATTACAAAAATGGCTGACAATAGATCTACTAGGCAGAGATGGCAGACAAAGATGAACTTCCTCAAAAGAGGTGTCTTGAGGATGACAACCATGACTGCTGTGTTGGCAACCAAGGCAATGACACTTAGCATGACCATGAAGAAAATGCCAGTGGCCTCCTGGAACTGGGACACCTCGGTTGAAAGGAATATATCATGTCCCTGGCTAGAATTCATCTGAGTTCTGTTGAGCATTGTCCCTGAGGTCTGTTTCAAAGTGGTCAGTGCCTTCTTGGCTGTATGGACTGACAAGGGATACTTGTACAATTTGTCATGGCTGCCATCTTCTTTGGTAGTTCTTTATCCCTGCAGAGAAAAAAAAGATAAGTAAAACTTAGTAAATGAGAAATGGATGAATGTTATGTGCTAGGAGCAAACAGACAAGGAGACCATAGCACGTCATTCAGAGTTAACAACAATCTGGAAGCTGTGGCATTGGAAATACATAGGCTGTGTTGGGAAATGTTTCAGCATCAGGTATGCATCTTTCAAAATCAAGCTCTTCTTGGCATTGAATTTTGCTTACCTTGATACAAAAGTATATTTTCATTTTAAAAGCTCATGCTGCATAGCTTTCTATGCATTTCCCCCTCCTCCATTTCATCCTGAAAATAAGATTAGATTGAAAGAGAATGCTGCACAAGCCCACACAGTGACCTTCGTGGCTGATTGGGGCTTAACTACACAATACAGGGCTTCTGGGTCCATCTCCAGGTCCATTCTAGGTCCTGTCAAACAGAGCTGCTCTGTGAGTTCCTGGGTGAAAGTTAGATTCTCAGGTATGTGGGGGCCAATTTAGACTGGGACTGCGAGAAATGGGGAGAAGGAGCCTTCACACCATTTTCCCAAACTGAAATGGCCCAGGACAGGAGTTCTGCTATTTGCCATGCCGGAGAAACATGTGTAGCCCACTAGTACATGTGCAGACTATCGGTACATACACATTTCACCAACAGGTGTGGAAGCAGCGTATCTTGTAGTTAGACTCCGAGTGGGGCTTTGAACCCAGGTCTCCCCAGTCATAATAAGGACGACAGTGATTGCTCTCAAAGTCCCACTTTAAGGCAAATAAAGGGCTAGAACATGGTGAATATCATCATTATTAGATTTCGGAGGGCAGCTAGCCCATTATGCTCCAGAATCATGAGAAGGATCTTATTTTGAAGACAGGCCATACCATTCAGCCTCTGAGTTCTACCTTTCTATGTTTAATGAGAGCACTAAAAATGACAGTCTAATTGCACTAGGGGTACATGTGTCTGGGAAATTCCTGGTTTCCCAGTTTGGCCTTTAGCACTATACTGAACATGCAGGGTAGAAGATCTTGAAATGGTGGGCATACCACAACACGGTATGGATGGAAAATCTTCCACACTGATAACATGAGAGATGATGAGGACAGTGGACTTCGCTCTGTTGTCATTCCTGTTGGTAGTGGAGACGAGATAGGCATCTATCTCAGAATGCTGAGTGCAAGGTGCAGGGATCAAAGCATATCCGATCTTCAGAAGACATAGCCCCAAGTCATCTGTACCAGTAAAAATAATACTAATACTTGTATTCCACTTCTCCAAAGGCAACAAAGTCCCTTGAACCAAATCTTCCAGGTCTAAAGCTCCCCATGCCCATTCTCCAGAGTAGTTCTCCTGGCTCTCATTACTCCTAGAAGGTTAACCCCATACCTAATAAAGACAATGAAAGGTAGCCCCTCCCTCCACAATTTGATCCCATCTAAGCCTCTTACTCTGTGATGTGAAGAGGAGAATGACTTTCACAGTTGCAGGACCAGCCCCTTTAAATGCTAAAGAAAGAAAACGAAACCTAAGAAGCCTGCATTATGAAATCATTGCTTACTCAAGGGCAGAAATAAATCCAGGAGATACTAAGGGAACCGCCCTGGACTTATTTCATCCCCCTGAGAGGAATCTCCCTAATACGTCTTCTCAGCATTCAGCATGCTGGGAGGAAATGGTGCTACTTGTTCTGCACAGTGACATCATTGGTTGCTACAGGTTTTACTTCCCTGGATTGAATTCTAGGGATGCATACAGAAATTTTATTGGGTTTGGCTCATTATGTTCATTACATATTTCACTTGAATACTTTAGTATTTCTGTCTTCAGAGTGGTTAACAGTACTTGGATAAAGGATGCTCCCTCCCCAGCACTTAGACAGGCAGGAGAAAGCCTCCCTGTTCTAAAGACATTTAAAATTCTCATGGAGGCCACAGTTGGAGGGAAATGCTTCATGCACTCAGCACAGCAAGGTAAGAGGTGTACGTGGAGGGCTTGCCTCCCCTTACCTATATGATCTGACTTTGTAAATAAAAATCACTGGCCTGTTTTACACTCAAATGAGTGAACTCAACCACAACCGGATTCTCCCCGAGCTGCTTTTAGATGAGTTGAGAGATCCTCTCACACAGAGAAACCTGTTCCATCTTTTGCCTTGCCCTGTGGGTGTGTACATGTCTGTCTTTCTTTGCTATTGGGTGGAAGTGTGCTCTGCAAAGCAAAGTGGGTGGCCAATCAATTTGCAATGGAGAGAGGACAGAGTACAAAAGGACCAGCTCCCCATCCCAAGCAGGACAGCAGCCCTGATTTCCTTTGTAGACTATGAGAGCAAAGCCTGAGTGAGGGTGCCAGGTGTGGGGGACGGTTTTAGAGAAGGATGTAAAATCAAAAAGAGTCCAGTAGCACCTTTAAGACTAACCAATTTTATTGTAGCATAAGCTTTCGAGCATCAAGTTCTCTTCGTCAGATGCCTGATACAGAGACTGGTCAAATACAGAAGAGGAGGAGAGAGAAGAGGCAATTAGGGGGAGGAAGTGGGAGGGTGCAATCAAAACATTCCTTTGCTAGTATATGTAAACATCTCCTTTTAGTGTGTGTATCAGTTGGCTTCAAAGGAGTTTGCCCTGTTAGTTTGTAGCAGCCAAACAGCTAGACCATCCAATTCCAATGCAGTATGCGCCTTCGATAACCACAGCTCTCCCTGCCAGATGCATCTGACAAAGAGATCTGTGGTTCCCGAAAGCCCACGCCAGGTGCCACTGAGCTCCCCCAGACCCCACCTCTGTAAAGGAAATCTGTTACCTGTGGTAATGTGATAACCATTCATAGTCCCTATTCAGTCCCAGCTTGACAGAGTCAAATTTGCATATGAATACGAGTTCAGCAGCCTGCCGTTGGATTTTGTTTTTGAAAGGTTTCTGTTGAACTACAGTGACCTTTAAGTCTTTGATGGAATGTCCTGGTAGATGTAGAACCCTCAATCCCACCCCTCCCAAGAGAGTGCAAGCAGAGCATCTGTTGCTACTCTCAGAGGACACCCAATTGCTGGAATAGTTCAGCCAAGCAGTGCTTCCCAGCTTGTACAGCATAAGCTATGGAGCCAATAACGAAATTGGGGGGAAGTGTTGTGCATGGAAATGTCAGTCAGGAGTGACTGATGCCATGTTGTGTGAACATGGGCTAAGTTTCTGGTTGGTCAGTGTGCCTGTCAGGCATACATCTGCTAAGTATACCTCTTCTGCCCTTGGGGAAAACAGTAACTTAAGGACAGCAGAGGGAAACAGAAAACTGAGTGCAGCAGCACTGCCAGAAAAACAGCTGGATCTAGCCTAGAGAATTCAGAAGGGCGCTTTGGATTAGTTGCCCTTCTGATATTAATGAACAAGGAACAAGGGCATGTTCTTGATTAGTTATGATCTGAAAGCTCATTCCGACTGTATGTTTCAGTCTCATTATTGCTTATTGCCTGAAGAACATACTGCCCATTTTATAATCATGTGGGATTGCACCAAAATGTACAGACATGCACATGTATGCGGCCATAAATGAAGCAGGGCATGGTTGGAGGGCACTTGATTCAGCCTCCTTGCTGAAACTAAATGTTTCATCTCTGTATTTGGATTTCTACTTGTTTATGAATTTCTGCATCCCATACCTTATTGTATTGTTAATTGAATGTCCCAGCTGTTGATTGTACTGACTTGCACTGTGTAATATGCCTTGAGTCTCAATGAGAAAGGCGGACTAAAAAAAACAAATAAAGCAAGTCTGCATTTGATTAGTGCCTGGAAGGGAGATTGCCTGATCATGTGTATGTGCTGCCTTGAAGTCTCATGATGGAAGAAAGGAAGGATATACATAGATAAATAAATGCTACCTTATATAGGATTGGACCCAATTTAGATTTCCATGGGTGCAGGAAAGGCAACAATTTTAGTCAATTCCCCCTTCTGTGACAACCCCCAAACCTCCTAAAATGCTGCTTCGGGGGGTAGGGGACTTCCCAGAAGTAACTTGGGGAAAGCGTGGGTCTCCTGCAGGAGCGAGGAATTGGCAGAACTCACTCCCCTTGTACCCACAGAAATTCTGGGCAGGATGGAAACCACTTAGTCAGATCGTCTACCCCGCATAGTATACTAAGCAGTACTCAAGAGGTCTTTCTCAACACTTGGAGACAACAGGGAAAATCGGAACCTGGAACCCTCTGCATGCAATGAATGTGCTCTGCCACTGAGATAGGTGCATACTATCTAATACTCATAGCACAGGTTTTTAGACGTACATGGAAGCATGATTGCTTATTTACAGTTATACGCATGCTCTCCCACCTCCTCTAAAATTATCAGCATGCTTCTAAAATTATCAGCATGCTTCTATTTTAAACACACAGGCAGACACACAGGATAAAATTACAATTCTTCTCCCCCATGCAGAAGAGGCATATGGCGGATGGTCTGATCCACAGGATAATTCTCATGAAAAGCATGAGGACACTTTCTGTGTTCTTCCTCCTTCCTTCCCTGGTAACAGCAATAGATTCCTCCTTAGATTGAGTTGCCCGGGCAACCCCACTGTTGTTGAAAAGGCTATATGGGAGCTGCACCCCAGCAACTAAACAGTCCAGCAGCTCTGAAAGCATCACCAGCAGCTTCTGTTTGTACTTTTATAGCTAGGCCCATTGCACAACTCTGTATGCACCTTCCCTGGAAATCCCCCTGGAAGGAACACCTGCCCCTTAGAAAGCTTTCCCCAATCCCTCATTGATGGTGTGTGGAAAAGGGACCTGAGCTCAAAGCAAAAGCATGGAAAGGGGAAATGAGAAAGAGGGGCAACATTAACACTGTGTGAAGCAGCAGAAGCCAGACAAGTGGAAAGGCTGAGGCTGACCATTATTGCTGTGTGTGTGAAGTGCCATTAAGTTGCTTCTGATGTATGGTGACCCTATGAATTAATAATCTCCAAAATGTCCTATCGTTAACAGCTGTGCTCAGATCTTACAAACTGGAGGCTGTGGTTTCTGTTACTGAGTCCAGCCATCTCATTTTAGGTCTTCCTCTTTTCCTATTGTCTTCCACCTTTCCTAGCATTATTGTCTTTTCCAGTGAGTCTTGTCTTCTCATGAAGTGACCAGAGTACGATAGCCTCAGTTTTGTCATTTTAGCTTCTAGGGAGAATTCAGGCTTGATTTGATCTACAACCCACTGTTGCCTTTGAGACCTAATATTTTGATGGCCACAATCATAGGTAGCAGTGCTTTCCAGAGTGTACACTTGGGGATTTCTGGGGTGAAAAGAGAAAGAGAAAAATAGTTTATTTTCCTGTGCATCTTTAGAGCAATAGCTGTGTTCCCAAATCCCAGGATTTTCCAAGAGCAACCACCTGGGAAGGCAGGATAAATTGTAAAGTTGTCTGGATAAGAACACACAGCTCGGGAAAGCCAGTACTTTTTTCCTACTGCGTGACCTCCACTGTTCCTGTGACCCCACAAGAACAGCCAATGCCAAGCATAGATCACATAGGGAATGGCAAATTCTGCAGAGTTTTAGCTCTGTCTTTGTTGTTCTAGGGATAGATTTTTTTCCTTACATGCTAAAGTGTACTGCAAACCCTAGTGTCTTTTGGAACTTACCTTGCTATATGGAAAACGTCTCTACAGTTCAGAGGAAGAGTCCAGTAGCACCTTTAAGACTAACCAACTTTATGGTAGCATAAGCATTCGAGAACCACAGTTCTCTTTGTCAGATGCATCTGACGAAGAGAACTGTCGTTCTCGAACGCTTATGCTACAGTAAAGTTGGTTAGTCTTAAAGGTGCTACTGAACTCTTTTCTATTTTGCTACTACAGACTTACACACCTTGTCAGAATCTGAGGGAAAACAGAGCATCCCAACTTTTGTCCCCCTGTTCCCACTGGGCCTGACTATAGCCATCTCTCTGTACTCCTTTGTAAATGTTGAACTGTAATTTACTGAGTCTGCTATGGCAAGTGATTGTGAATCCCCCTAGCAGCCAGACTGTGGGAGGAGTTATTCCCTTCTCTTTCCTACCATAGAATGTAGAGTTGCTAGTCCAATGCTGCTAATCCCAGGACACAATGGTATTGGGTCCTGAGCAATTGGTATTGTGCCAGTGCCACAACATCACTTCTGGAGAGGACCTGGAAGCCTCAATGTGGTCATGTCCATTCTGGGTACATGCTGGAAGTGAAACTGCAACACCCGTGCAATGCCGACCATCCAGACTCAGCACCCCATCCTTCAGAGGTTGCCAGCACTGGCCTGGAAAACCTCCTTTCTCAGGTAGAAAAGAGAATGGAACATTCCCTCCTGTTTTCTCCTGCTGAAGCGGGAGACCTGGCAAGGTTAATAGAAAGCCATTTCACAAAGAGCATCCATCCATTCTTTTTGTGGCTACGTTTCATTGCTCCCAGTATTATTCCATATTTTGAGGCCTCCTTCATTTGTACAACTATTATTTTATTTTATTTATTCCAAATTTCTATTCCGCCCTCCCCGTGGGCAGGCTCGGGCAGATAACAACATATTAAAATACAATAAAAATTCATCTACATTAAGGCATCATTAAAACAGAAATGTATTTCTATTAATACACATTTAAAACAGGATGGTGGACAGCCTTCACAGGGAGGGTTAGAATTTTATACACCCCTTTTTCCAGGCCATCGGAGGCCCAGCCTCAGCCACGTGCCTGGCGGAACAACTCTGTCTTGCAGGCCCGGCAAAAAGATAGTAGGTCCTGCCGGGCCCTGATTTCAGCAGACAGAGCGTTCCACCAGGTGGGAGCCAGGACCGAAAAGGCCCTGGCTCTAGTCAAGGCTAGGTGGGCCTCCTTGGGGCCAGGGACCACCAACAGCTGTTTGTACCCTGGTTGGAGTGTCCTCCGGGGAATATATGGGGAGAGACGGTCCCGTAGATACACTGGACCCAGTCCACACAGGGCCTTATAGGTCAATACCAGAACCTTGAATCTGATCCGGTACTCCACTGGCAACCAATGCAGCTCACATAAGAATGGTGTTATATGCGCCTTAATTGGCACTCTCATAATAACACATGCCACTGCATTTTGTACCAGCTGTAATCTCTGGGTCAGGCTCAAAGGCAGCCCCACGTAGAGCAAGTTACAGTAATCTAGCCTAGAGATGACCGTTGCTTGGATCACTGTAGTTAAGTCATGGGTTGACAGGTAAGGGACAAGTTGCCTGGTCTGCCGCAAATGGAAAAAAGAGGACCTGACAACTGCTGTGACCTGTGCCTCCATTTTTAGGGAGGCATCCAAGATCACCCCTAGGCTCTTAACCCTTGGAACTGGCACTAATGGAGCCCCATCGAGGGCTGGGAGCCGGAGTCCCGAACCTAATCCCCCGTGGCTCAAGTACAGGACCTCCATCTTCTTTGGGTTCAGTTTCAGCCGACTCTGCCTCAACCAACCAGTCATGGCTGCAAAAGCATGTTCCGGGACATCTGGGGCTGAGTCAGGCCGGCCATCCATCATCAGATACAACTGGGTGTCATCTGCATATTGATGACACCCAAGTCTGAAACTTCACACCAACTGGGCAAGGGGACGCATATAGATGTTAAACAATAATGGGGAGAGTATTGCTCCCTGTGGGACCCTGCACACCAAAGAGTGGCAGGATGACAATTTCTCCCCAAGCACCATCCTCTGTCCCCGACCAAGAAGAAAAGAGACAAGCCACTGCAAGGCAGTCCCTCGTATCTCCACATCGGCGAGGCAGTGAGTCAGAAGATCATAATCACCTGTATCGAACACTGCCAACAGATCCAATAATATCAGCAGCGTCAAGCCACCTTGATCCAGATGTCTACGAAGATCGTCTGTGAGGGCAACCAGCAACGTCTCCGTCCCATGTCCTGGGTGGAACCCGGACTGGAAGGGGTCTAGGGCTGAGACATCCTTCAGGAAGCCCTGCAGCTGTTCCACCACCGCCTGCTCAATCACCTTTCCCAGAAATGGGAGGTTTGAAACTGGGCGGTAATTGACCAGGTCGGTGGGGTCCAGCGATGGTTTCTTTAAAAGAGGCCTCACCACAGCTTCCTTTAATGGCCCAGGAGAAACTCCAGAGCCTAAGGATAGGTTAACAATGGCCTCCAGCGTGAGACCCACTCCTGCATGATGCTGCAGGACCACTTTTGTGAAAAACACAACCCTGTTGAACAACTTGTGCAGCTGATCCCACTCACATTGGTTCCATTGGTTACACAGTTCAAATGGAGCAGGGAATGGCCAGACATGAAAGTGGCTCCTATGTTGCTTACTGTGCACATGGAGAAGATTTCAGAGCCATATTAAATGGTGGTAGTCCCTGACCAAATGAAAATAAGAGAATTAAGTAGTGAAGAACCAGAGTTTTCTTTGACATTTCCACCACACACTGAAAAGGCAGCTCGTTTTCAATTTAAATTTAAAATGAAAATCAGCTTGCCTCTACAGCAGTAAAAGATGTAGCTGAAACTACCCTTGGTTGTCTATACAGTTCTAGAATACAAAATTCAAGACGGAGTGCTGGATACCAACCAAAGATGAAACATTTCAGTTTTATCTTTGGTCGGTATCCAGCACTCCATCTTGACCTGGCTACATAAGATTTATGGGCAAAGGAATTACAACTTCTATTAAAACACATTGCCCTGACTTTATTTCATGCTGTTATGGGGCAGAATTCTAAAGAACTCACTCAAAGTTATCATATATTTCATCTCAGCATTCATTGTATGCTAGGTCATGCATGTTTCATTTATGTATGTTATAGATGGAGTGCTATCTGTGATACCACTGAGGAAGGACTTTGGGTCGAAAGTTGTCTGAGTTTTTTTTTTTTTGTTTGGTTTTGTATTTATGGCAATGAAATATACTATTATACCTCTGTTAGTGATTTTATTTTGTTTATATACAAGGTTTTAATGCATATATGTAGAACTATTTGATGCTTTTAATCCAATTTATGTATTTCTAATCAAATTATTAAATTTTATATCAGTGTTTTTAATTCATATTTTTATTTTTTAACAATTTTTTTCTTTCGTTCCAACCTCCTTGGTTAACCGTGGTTTGCAGGGTTATTGTTTTTTCTCCCCTTTTCGTTGTTCTTACCAGTTGTTCTATATACAGTTCTCCCTATTACATTCACAAAGCCTTGGTGAACTGCAACCACAGTGGACAATGTGAGTTTAAATTCAGAAACCTTTTAAGCTTTTTCCTGCCTGATAGGTATAAGTTCAGGAAATGGGGCTGTCCACAAAGAACAAGCAAACACCCTTATAAAAGTACAAAAAATTAAAGCTCAAATACTGGAAGAAAGATAGCAGAACTGCTCTCCACACAGAATGTAAGGAATATGAAGGAAAGGGGAAAACATAATTCCAACAAGCCTGAAGTAAGCCAATCAATAATATTGCCGCTTTCATTCTTTAAAAAGCGGGGTGGGGTTCTAGTACTCTGTACCCATGAAAAAAGCCCTAATTCTAGCTCTCTTGAAAGCAGTAAGGTTTTTTTCTTCTTGCAGCTGTCCAAGGCAATTGTTTGTGATATTTTACAACTTCTATTAGAACCCTTCTTTTCATTGCCTGCTTATAGGAAATAATTTTTGTACCAATATCATTTTTTAAATAATAATAGCCTTGCTGGATCTAACCACAGCCTGCTTAATCCCACACCCTGCTCCTCACACAATAGCTAGCCTGATATTTCCATGAAACTCAGAAGCAGAAAATTAAAACACACAGCCCAGGAATAGGCCCAAATGCCAAAAGAACCACAACACTTGTTGGTATGGCAGCAGAATTGGGGGAATGGATGAGGGAGGTAATAATTGGCTAGACATACTTGGGACAAGCCAAGCACCAGCAGTGTTACCAGCACCACAGGGGCTCACCTCAGACCCTACTGGTGGCTGCTCAAATCCAGGACATGATGGACATAAGTCATGCCCATCTCTTCTTCCATGCCAAAGACCCTTGTAATACTGCCATTGCCCTGGGGCTCATCTTGTCGCCTTAGGCAGACTGCTGGTTCTGGGACCTGAGCAAAACAGTTTGTCATACCACTGTTCAGCACATGAAGGGTTGCTTACCCCTACAATAGATTTTCCCTGCGCTATTTGCCCTGCCAGCCACTCATGTCCAGAGGCATACTGCCTAAAATAAAACAGGTGCCTTTGGAGGTTTTTTGTGGGCAGCAGCAACCATGACTGTGGTCTCCTGATCAGAGACACCTTTGTAACTTCTACAAGAGCAGATTTGCCCCCTGAACACTATATTCCATGCTACATTGACCCTTTTCCTGAACTGCAAAGATTAAGCTAAACTAAAGCTTCACATTCTTTCAACTAATTGGAACTATTGTACTAAGAAATATATTTTTAGAATGCAAACTCTTTTTTACCAGTCCCAAGCTGCCTTCCTCATTTTGTTGTGACGAGTCAGATTCTCCACCACAGAGTTCATTCCCTTCTTTGCATTCATTTCCATGTGAGCTGTCCCTTCCTGAACAAGGTGACCAAACTTCAACCCAGCACTTCAACTGGCGGCACCCTTTGACAAGAGCATTTCTATTTCCCTTCTCCTTCTGGAATGCCACACCCTGATACATCCAGGAATTGCAAAGAGGAGGATATGGCTTCGCACGGAAGACCTGGGCCCATCCATCAGAAAGAGGCTGTACTGCACTTCTTCTGACCTACAACACAATTCTGTTCATATTTGCCCCCTCCCCAGAAACTCCTACAAATAAGTAACTTACCTGACTCAAGATCACCTGGAGGTTCTTCAGTGGCCAGCAGCAGCCACCCCAACTGTTTTCTCCTCCTGGTCAGCGAGTTCATCATAACTTCCCTGCATGGGCAGATCTGCCCCTTCATGCTAACCAAGGCAGTCTTAGCAATGTTCCATGCTCCAATGTGCCTGGACAGCAAGCTGGTGATGCCCTCCTGCTTTTGTTCCAGCCCCAGGAACAGCAGAGACTATTGTCCTGTTTACAATGACCGGCTTTGTTTGTGGAATCAAAGTCCTTTCCTGTTGTACAAAGAAGAGCGCCTAGGCAGAGGTAGCTATTGCATCCTGAGGCTAATTCAACATGGGGAGGATGCTGAGAGGCACAAAATCCCAGGGAGGGTGTTGCCTGTCCTGATGTTACCGTTAGATTCTTCACACCTGGAATGGAGCTGAGAAGCTGCTGCAGAAATGACTGCTGGCTGATTCCCTCACTGTGGATGGCACAGGCTGTCACATCTGGGCTATGCCTGGCCTTTTAAAGCACTGTCTGTCTTTCACATGGAGAATTCTACTGGGTCCTAAGCAACTCGCACTATGATGCACACCGGACGACCCTGGGCCACTATGCAATTGATTAGGGAAGGGGACTGTAGAACTGCCCTGCAGGAATTCTTCTCTGCTGGGTGAGGATTGGCCTGTTCAGATGGAACGAGCATTAGTTCGGAGATAAAAAGAAGCATGATGCAGAGGTCTTTTTCCCTGCAGTGAATGCAGAGCAAAGACAGCTCCCTGTCAGCTCACCAAGGCTGCATTGCTAAATGCAGGGCTTCTGCCTGGCCAATTTAAAAGGAGACAGGGCAGTTTTAATCTACAAATTGCTAGTCATTTGTGCGAGCACGCGCACACACACACACAGAGCCTCTGAGGTAGATGTGGGCAATTATAAATGTGCATACATTTACATGAATTAACACAGCAAATATGTGACGGCTCTTTCTTGGCAACAGTATTATAGTGTTTGGCTTGTAGTACAACCCAGATGTCATGAGGGACTTTCTCTACAAATTGAAGTGGGGGGGGGGGGTTATATGGTCTCTCTTTTGATGGTAAGTGTGGTGTTCTCTTTTTGAATGTAAGGTGACAGAAAACCCCAGTCTCTGAAGGTAGGGGAACAAGATCAATAGGATTTACACACATGCCAGTCTTGTGTACACTTCTCTAGAGAATCTACATGTAAACCACTTGTAAGAATCCTGGCCCAAGCTGTCATATGCCAGGGCCTAATTTGGCTGAAGTCCTTCTCTTGGCCTCAGACAGAGAGGGGCTGGGTATCACCTCAATCCATCTCTTCTCCCCTTGCTCTACTCCCTTCTGAGCTGGGAGCCAGAGCTAGTCTGTCCCCCATTACCTTCTCCCTCAAACATTCTGAAGGCCTTAACCAGGCCTCTAGCATAGGCAGGCCCTCTGCCCAGAGGCCTTATGAGGGGGTGGGCCAGCCTATGATGGACCAATAGTGCCTCCTGAGCAATTCTTACTCCACTTCCCTGCCCCCCAAGGTGGAGCTTTCCAACAGTTGATTGTCGGACAACTGCTGTTAAAAGTCAGCTGTCAGAGGCTGCCTAACTTTTAAAGTGGCGGTGGTGTGGTGGCCCCTACCCAGTGGAATGGCCTGCCTGAGGAGGTCAGGAGAGCCTCCACTCTCCTAGTTTTCCGCAAACAATGCATAACCGAATAATAGAAAAAGGCTTTTGTACTGTAGAGAGGGGCTCTCAAATGCTTCCCTAATGAGTTAAGGACCATGGACTTCAACACTATGTTGCCTTACCTACTACCTGTTGTCTTAAATATGTGCTCCTATGAGCTACTTGTGCTTCATGTGGTCTAATGTCAGCCCTAGAATTGCTTATGTTCTGATTCAACATTTCTTCAACTCTGTATTGGATTCTTACTAATGCTATGTCTTTGTAAATTGTGTTTATTTACCCTATGGTATTGTTTATGAAATGTCCTTGAAATTGATTGTAATCCACCTTGAGTCTCAGTGAGAAAGGCGGACTATAAGTGGCATAAATAAAAAATAAATAAAGGGACAGCTGCCAGTGAGCAGCTCTTTATAAGGTGCCTCAGTCACCCCACTAGGCCTGGTGACTGCTGGGCTTGACCATGTGGGGGGCTAAGAAGGCAGGGTCACGGTATTGTCTCTACCACCACTCTGACACCACAATAGTAATATTTCCACAGCAATGGCCCAAGTCTTGTAAACTTGTGGACTCATTGCTTGGCAAGACCCATACCCAAAGGAATTTAAATGTTAGCATAACAATTACTGTCTAGTAGAGATGGGCACAAACCGAAATATGAACCAAAATTAAGCACAAACCAGACTGGTTCTTGGTTCGCGAAACGCAGTTCGTCAGATCCCATTTCTGACGAACCGCCACGAACTCTAGGCTGGTTCGTTTGGTTCGTTCTTTGGTTGGTGACTGCAGACAGCCTGGTGCCAATCAATCAGTTTCCTAGGCAACAGGGGATGGACTTCCTGCAGACCTTCTGCTGACCCGGAAGTGACCTTCTGCTGACCTGGAAGTGATGATTTTCTGGCCTGGATGTGCCGTTTTCACAGACCAAATGAACTGATTCATGAACCAGGGGCAGGATTTTTGCTGAAATTTGATGAACCCCGAACCTCATGGTTTGGTTTTTTTCCGGTTTGTGCCCATCTCTACTGTCTAGTAATGGCTATCAGTCATAAGAATGAATTGTAAGTTCCATGTACAGAGGCAGCATCTCTCTGAATTACAGGTACTGCAGACAAAAAATGGAGAGGACTCTGTGAGCTTTGAGAGGCATTTGACTAATTTGAGATGGGAATGGAATGGAAAACTGGACTCGATGGAACTTAACTAAGCCTAGGCTACAGGATGGCCCAAACATTCTCAGCCATTCATTGGCCACCCTAATAAATGTTGCATGACATGGAGGCAGTATAGTACAGTTTAATTAAATTACTTTTAATAAACTTAATCAGTTGTGCATGTTAATTATGCAGAACTATTGTCACCTATTTTTTGCTGAACTATGATGGCTGTCCTCAGTAGGACTCAACAACACCAACTTTATGTCTATGGGCCAAGATCTTTGTACAGGGGTTAGTGCTTTGTAGAGGTGTGAATGGATTCCCAATCCTCTCATTATGAAGCATTATTTATCTATTAAAATATTTATACCCCACCTTTCACCAAACCACCCAAAGCAGCTTCTATAGTTATACTAACAGTGGTGCAGATCTTGTTCATCTGCAACCTCTCACCATTAGGTAATATCACTGTTGATATGCCATCAATGTTGCTAACATTGTCAAAAATGTATTTTATGTGACGCCAAGGTCCATAGCATGCAATCCTCAAATGGAGTTTTCTTCCCAATCAGACAGTTTTCCGCATGCAGACTCTTTCAGGCCCAGGTTCGATGGAGCTTGGAAAAGAAACAATACAGAGCTGCCCTAAATGAGGAGCCAAATCAGTAGTCAGCCTTTTAACTGGAAATGCTAAGGATAAAACCTGGCATCTTCTGCATGCAAGCAGATGCTCTACCACTGAGCCACAGCCCTAACTATTATTCCTTTTTCCTTGTACCAGTGCAATCCTGTATTGGCAACTTAACACTGCCAAAAGATTTTTTTTCTGCTCTTTCTCCCTCCATTGTCTCCCAAGCCACCCTTTGGGACCTAGCTTATTCAAGAAGCAGTTGTCCTCATTTGCTTCTTCTGCTTTTTAGTATCACTTATTGCATGTAAGAAAGGGTTTTCCTCCAGACCTTTCTGTTTGTACAGTTAATGAAATGTTTGCAAAGCACTCAGTAATGAAGAGGCTTCGAACGAAAACGCATGACGCCCACTGCTAGGGTTGCCTGGTCCCCTTCATCCCAGACTAATGGGGGCAAGGTCGGGCGATGTCACATCGAACAGCAGTACTAATGGTAGAAATCCACAAACTACTTGGAATTGTATCATGTGTTATCTATGAACATGAGTAGTTTTTGAAGAGCAGGACATTTTTAAACATAAAAAATAAACACATTATAAGCTATGTGGAAATTAATTATTAGCTAAACATAAATGATATTTGAGGCACTAGTGCCAGGCCCTTGCCTCCCATCCGCAATCTGCGTGTGCATTTGTTACCACAAGAAGGCAAGCACAGAAGCCTTAAGGGAAACCAGAACGAGTATGAGCTGGAAGACTACCCTGAGATTTCAAACAGCCGTCTTGAGATGATGAAAATGATTCCCTGCATATGAGTTACTGGGCCAAAGCCTGAGATCTAACAATCATACCCACTATCATACTTCCCTCCTGGCAGCATAAAAGAGATACAGTTAAGAAAGAGGGATGGGAGAGTGGAAGGGCCTTTGTAGGGTTGCCAGTCTCTAGGTGGGTCCTGCAGTTCCATCAGAATTACAACTGATTTCCAGACTACAAAGATCAGTTCCCATGCAGGAAATGGCAGCCTTGGATGGCAGACTCCATGGGATCACACCCTCACTGAACTCCCTTTCATCCCCAGACTCTGGTCTCACTAGGTATCACTTCAAATCTCCAGAAATTTCCCAAGCTGAAGTTGACGCCTGACCATAGGTAGCACTCTGACTGACAGTGCACAGCCACAGTTCTTCAAACACACTAAATAGTGCAATCCTAAGAAAAGTTACTCCAGTTTGAGCCCAATGGGCTTAGACTAGAAAGACTCTTCTTAGGATTGCACTGAAAGACTACCTCTCATTTACTGTTTGTTTATTGATAATGTTTCTATGCTCCCTCTTCAGAGTCCTGTTCAATGTAGCTTACAATTAAAACAACATTAACAATATAAAAACAAGCCATTGGACATACACAGTATAAAAACTATCCATAAAACAGAAGCAGGCCATTCAAAAAGCTGATAAGTTAAAAACTTTAATTAAAAGCTTGGGTAAAAAATATGTATTTTGGTCTGGCACCTATAAGAAAGTAAAATAGATGCTAGGCAAGCTTCAAGGGGAAGGGCATTTCAGAGACAAGGTGCCACCACAGACAATGCCTTGTCTCTCTAGTCACCAACAACAACCTCATCTCTGAAGGTGAGAGCAGGGCTTGAGAGATATATCATAACTGGTGGGCTGGAGGGAGTCCTTCAGCCATTTAGGGCCTCAAAGGAAAGAATCAGCACTTTGAATTATACCTGGAAACAGATGGGTGACCAGTGCAGATCTTTTAGCACTGGAGTGATACAGTCCTTGTAACCAACCCCCTAGGCACTATATTTTGGACCAATTAAAGTTTCTGGACTGTTTTCAAAAGCAACCCTGCTTAGAATGCATTTTAGTAAATTAATGTGGAGGTAATCAGAGTGTGGATCACCATGGCCAGATCACGCTTTTTGAGGAATAATCATAGTTGATCAACCAGTAGGAGCTGATAAAAGGCACTCCATGCCATAGGAGTCCTTTTCATAGTGTGTTGCATATGTTAGCTATCTCAGTCATCTTTATAACAGTCCTGTACTTATTTGTTACATGTAGTACCCAGACTGCACTTAACAGCAGGTTTCCAAGGTCAAAATCAGAAAGCTGGGAGGAGAAGGGTTAACTATCCCCTAGAATGGAGAGTTTGAGTGACAGGCTGCTCCCTCTTCTTTGATTGGTCAATTAGAACCACTCTGAAGGCAGTCAGTTGATTTCTGACAGGATTTTGGGATCAGTGAGTCTGACAAGAAAAGTCAGACAAGTTCACCTTTCAAGTGAAGGGAGGAGACTTCTCTGCCTTAACTGTAGTATTACTGCCCTGAGGAAGAATTTTATCTAAAAATTCAAAGTCTAAGTATCAGCATAAGCTGAAGTACACTTTATATAGACATCAGAGAACTGGGCATGTGTTTTGGCGAGAGTGATTGGGTAGTGGGTTGGGACTCTTTCAAGCCAAAAGAAGAAGGGTTGTGTCTTTGAGGAGGAGGAGGAGATTAATTCCTATCCAGTTTCAAGGATATTATTTTGCCTGATACAAGAAGTGTATTCTGTAACACCAACAACATTTTACTTCCTCATTTCCATCCCCTAACTATACTCACTCAATTTCTGCCTGTTAAATAAAGTTGGTATTTCTTTTTTAATGTTATCCAGTTTCTAGTGCCATTTCCAGCAAAAAGGAAGAGGGCTCCCAGCTTTTCCTCATCAAGTTCCTGGGCTGGGCTAAAAAGCCAAAATTAAATCTGCATGTCAGGGTGGGACAGGCAGACTTTCAAAATCACAAATATTAACACGTTCCTTGGGGCTGCTCAGTCAAAGCAGAGAAACTGAGTGTTGGTGGGAAAATCTACCTCACAGTGGGGAGAGTGAAGGGGGGTCCTTCATACCAAGCATCCCAATTCACTAGATGATTTTAATCTTTGGAACTGAGAGGACCTGTGTTCAGACTCTGATCAGTCTGTACTTTCTCAGTGGTTCTCGGAAGGTCATTTTCATTTATTTATTTTATGTCATTTATAGTCGGCCTTTCTCACTGAGACTCAAGGTGGATTACACAGTGTAAGATTAGTACAGTCAGTTTTGAAGACATTTCCATAAACAATGCCATCGGATAAATAAACACAATTTTACAAAGTAGTAAGAATCATATACAGAGTTGAAGAAATGCTGAAACAGAACATAAGCAATTCTAGGGCTGACATCAGACCACATGAAGCACAAGTAGCTCATAGGAACACGCATTTAAAACAACAGGTAGCATATAAGGCAAGTTTAGGGGAGGTCAGGTTTCTTTCTTTCTTTCTTTCTTTCTTTCTTTCTTTCTTTCTTTCTTTCTTTCTTTCTTTCTTGACACTTACTGTGATTGATGGTGTTGATCAGAGGTGAGCCAATTACCCACCCTGTTTAGTTCAGTCCAAACAGCCAGATACACTTGCCAAACAAATGCTGCTGATTCACTCTGTTCAGCAGTTCTTACTGCCACTATGGACTAATTACACAGACACCAAATGGTAGGATTTTATTAAGATGCAACATTTATTTATGATTGATTTATATGATTTGTAACTGATTTAATGGTCTATTTAAACAATTTCCTGCTGAATGGAGTAGTTATGCATTAAGGATGGGGGCGGGCAATAGAATTCATTTGGGCCATGTGAGGATGTGCAAAAAATTGTCTCCTTGTTCCCAAGCATGAGCCAAACTGGTGGGTGTTCTAACATCCTTATTATTTAGTGGTAAAATAGAAATATTGATGTGCCTCAAGGCTTTAGCACACACTACACATACAATGCCAAGCACAAGCCTAAAATGAGGCCCCCCTACAAGTCTCTGGGGGGAATTAAGTGCTCTTGAGGGCTCAGTTAAAGCTATGCATGCATATTAATACAGCCCAATGAAAGTGGTTTGATAGGACTTAGTAGTGACTGAAGTTGTATATGCACCCAATATTATTTCAGTGTTAGGTCAGTCTGGAAGCATACTGACTGTACATTATTAACCATCTTCTCTCCAGGACTGAAAGCAGGTGTAGGGGGGAAAAGAGTTCCATGAGTCTGCAGCATGCTGAGTGTAATAATGCTGAGTGGCTGGCATCTGTGACATCACAAACCCATATCTCCCCTATACATCCCAATTCCCTGTAGTAGTTTTGCAACGTTAAAAATTGATTATGCTCTTTTAAAAAAACCAATTAATGTTTACATTAATAAACATATATTTAATGCTTGATTTTTAAAAACTGGCAGCTAGCTCACCTGAAGCATGGCTGGGAGGGGCAGGATTAACAATACTTCAAGGACTGATTTATTAGTACACAAATCTGTCTTTAAAATTGTGAAAATGGAAAAAAGCCACAAGTCAGTCCCACCCTGTGGGAAAAAATCTGTCACTCCCATTTTCATGTAACATACACATCCTAACCCATATGGACCTCAGTTGAACTGAAATCCTTCTGTCCTACCATTAAATGGGAAATTTTCCAGCTGGGAGGATGCACTTTTCATGCTGCAGTGAACTCAGCTTTTTATTCTGTGTCAGTGAAAGTTACCTGGTACCCAAAACTTTCAAATATTTTCCTTGTATGGTTGTTGTGGGTTTTCCGGGCTGTATTGCCGTGGTCTTGGCATTGTAGTTCCTGACGTTTCGCCAGCAGCTGTGGCTGGCATCTTCAGAGGTGTAGCACCAAAAGGTGTAGCTTTTGGTGCTACACCTCTGAAGATGCCAGCCACAGCTGCTGGCGAAACGTCAGGAACTACAATGCCAAGACCACGGCAATACAGCCCGGAAAACCCACAACAACCATCATTCTCCGGCCGTGAAAGCCTTCGACAATACATTTTCCTTGTAATTTAAACCTAGCCCAAAAGAGGCATTAGGGGGAAAGATCTCTTCCCTCTCAAGAGACCAGCTACAGAAGATGACAATGTCCCAGGATCTTTAACAAGTGGGCAGAAGAGAGGATTTTGGCAGGTGCAGCTGTTCCTATTGCTGCATGACTTACTGAGCCTGCCAAATTTCCTTTCTCTACAGGAGCATTGCCCAAACTATCTATCTGGCAGCCCAACTTTCCTCCAGGTGAGGAAAAGCAATGCAGAAAGCACCTGAGCAGGCCAGATCTGCAAGAGGTCTAGCCGAACACTGTACCTCCATTTCTATATTGGGATGTCAGTTCCCATAGCCTGTGGACATGATTATACTTCCACAGGCGGGGAGGGGAAAGGATTCGATATTCTTCTGCTGTGGAAGGTTTAGGCACATGGTACCCTGTCTCAGAGCTTAGTGGCTTCTGTGTGAGTGCTTGGTCTAAAAAATAGCTATGGCCTAGTGAAATTGGTTCTGTAAAATGTCAGAGTAGACTCTCTAAAGTAGGGCTGATAATCAATGCAGGGATATGTCACATCCCTCAAGGTTTGCAGGAAGCATTTACATAACCAAAATACTTTAATTGCTGCTGTTATTCCACAGGTGTCGCTTTCTCTTGGAACTCTGCAGGAGCTATTACCTCAGAAGAGAGCAAAGTAAACTATGTAGCTGACAGAAGCCATATGTGCACCTGAGTGTGAGCGAGTACGTCCAGCAAATTGCCACAGCTTCACTTGCCAGTTCTGCCGGAACAGTTCCCACTGCAGGAGAGTCTTGTGTCCATCTCCTGGGTGATGAGAACTTTGCAAGCAAAAGCAACATGCAAAACTTCAGGCTCATTCTTGTGACTTGTCTTCTGCATATACAAGCAATTCTGGGATGACACTAATTATCTGGACCAGCTCTCTGGCTTCCATCCGAGTTAGGAAACAGAAACCGCTCTTATAGTGAAATCCTAAGCTATGGGCTTAGACTGGAGCAACTCTGCTTAGGATTTCATTGTTAGCCTTTTGCTCTTAGCCCCTGATGGTCTGCAACTTTGAATGAGCCAACCGCATTCTAGGAACAGCCGGAGGCAGAGTTTGTTGCTTGGTTGATTTATCCTGTTTTTTTTCCTTATTATTGTAAGTTGTTTTGAGTGTCTATGGGGAGAAAGCATGATACCAACACTGAAATAAATCAGTTTCCTTGCTCATAATTTTTGTGGGGTAGCTGATAAGGGGAGCAAGTCAGTTATTTCTCCTGGAAATCTCAGCCATTTAAAAACTGAGTAAGCAGAGATGGGACTGAAGGCAGTGTTTAGTAGTCAGTTTTGTTGGATGGCAGATTCTAGAAGGTGGAACTGCTGGAAAACTAACAATATATACCTCTTGGCCTTTGAGGGGTGGCAAAGCTCCATGTTGTTGAAAAAAGAATGCAAGACATTTTTATGAAACTGTCCCTGAATTACCTAGTTCCCAGGATTACTCCTGAATAGAGATGGGCACGATCCACATTACGATCGGAAAAAAAACCACGATAATGGCGATCGCGCGATCGTGACCCAGCGGATCGTGATCGTCCACGGCCAACGATCCAGCGATCAGGAGAGGCTTGGATTGTTGCGTTTGGGCTTGGATCGGGGATCCAGACACTCAGGCGCCAGCAATCTATTCCCCTGGCAACGGAGCCAGGGGAAAGCCTGAGCTCTGTTTGCCCTCCTTCTGTCGCCCTGGAAACCCGAATGGAAGCCCAGCTTTCCTTGATCAGCAGGGCTTCCTTCCAACCACGGAGCAGCAACGCAGTCACAAGTTGGGAGAAGACACCCAGGAGAGGGAGGGGGAAGGGGGTGTTCTGTAGCCATGGGCACTCCAATCTCATCCCTGCAAATCCTGATAGTCAGCTCTGATGGCCAAACACAAACCGTGTTTGTGAGGGAGGGTGAACAGAGCCCCAACATGGGCTGCTGGAAGCCCCCCTGAAACAGCTGTTAGAAGTGTGGCTCGTCGCTGCCTCCCCGTGCCCGCCAGGCCCGGCGGCCCCCACCACCACCCACCTTCCCACATAGCTGGGAATAGCAGCGCGGCCTGCTTTGGCCTCCACGATCCACGGCTTGGGAATGGGAGATGATTGGTGTGGATCATTAATTTGGGATCGTCGCCGGCACCGATCCATGAACAGCTGGATCGTTAATTTTTTTGGATTGTGCCCATATCTACTCCTGAATCCATTTCTCTAGCCTGAGAAGCAGGTGGTGGTGGTAGTGGTGGTGGCAACACCTAGGAATCTAACTTGAATCAGCTTTGACTGGTTTAACGGCTGTGGTCATTCCAGGAGAATTGTTGCCAATTTGTTTCTGGGACTAATTTGAAATGCTGGCTTTGAATTAGAATCAGGAGTGCCTCCACTCCTATGGGCCTGCTGAGGCTCTGAGATCAGTTTCAAGTGTTTTCCACAGGTAAGATGATACCAGACTGTGCCTTTTCAGCTGTCATCCAAGCTTTGCAATTCCCTGTGCATTAAATAAGTTTGCCAACATCCAGGTAGGGCCTTGAGAGCTCTCAGAATTACGAATGATCTCCAGACTACCAAGATCAGTTGTCCTGGAGAAAATGGCTGCTTTGAAGAGTGGGCTCTATGACATTATATCCCACTGAGCGCCCTCCCCAGAGTCTACTCTCTCCAGGCTCTACCCACAAATCTCTGGGAATTGCCCAACCCAGAGCTGGCAACTCTAGCATCAGGCCACCAAACTGCTAGCCACACGAACTAATTTTTTTTCTGTTTCAGAAAGCTTTTCATGTTATTTATCCTATCTTGCTGATTAATATTTTATTGATAACTTAATTTTATTGCTTTTCTACTTAAATTATTAATAATGGGTATTTTCTGTTTTTTACTGCTATGCAATATTTATTTTTGTTTTATATCTATGATAACTGCTGTTTTTAGCTTTTTGTTCATATTGGTTGAGTAGTTGGAATTAGAGTATTGTATTAGATGGTTTAGGTTTGTTATTCAGAATGGTTTTTACACTAAAAAAAATCACAACTACTTCTTGTTATAAATAAACACCTTTTGGTGGTTCTTGGACTTTGTTATGTAAAGACAAAGAACATGTTCCTTCCCTACCATAGTATTTGCCAGGGCAGTTTGTTTTCTGTTATAGCAAATTTTACAGATATGTAATCTAGTACAGTATTTTCTGTTCTCATTTGTGCTTGTAGTGATACAGCTGAAGGTACACATATAAGAGAAATAGATTAATTCAGACTTTTTTGGGGGGTGGTAATCCACTTGTTTTTAGCCATGCACATTTACATCTAAAGCAGGGGATGCACCTATTTTTAACAAAAATGAAACAAAGGTGTAAGTATGGACTTCCCTCCCTCAACTTCCAGCAGCCAAGCTTAATTTGGCTATTGGCACCAATTTATACCTATGTCAGACAAAAGGTACTCACATTTTCAATTGCAACATGGACACAGAAATGGTCAGGTTTTTTTATTTATTTTTTTTACAGCAAACACAGGAACGGACTTTTGAATACCCCAATTTAAAAAGTAAACAGTATATCCCCTTATTCATATTTATAGCTGTAGAAGAGCAGCCACATATGTGGAGAGATGCTCATACCTCCTTGGCATAACCTGGTGCCACTGGTTTGTTCAGGCTCATTAGAATGATGCTTTGACAAATGATGTCATGTTTCATGGGGAACAAAACAATTGATGGTAAGAGGCGGTTTGTTGTCAGACATCACTTGTTGTTGCAAAAGGACAGATAACACTATTGTTATATGCCCTGATGTTGACATGGGAGGGGGTCTCAGTCAAGCATTCCTTTCATCCTGACCCAGACTCCTGTCACGTCTGCACCTGGTTACACAGCAATCCTTTCTTTAGCAGAAATCAGATCTCTGGAGGCCAGAGCTGGTACAAAATCCAGGAAACACACTTGCTGAACCCCTGTCAACAGTGGAGCATCACTAGGAGTCTTGCTCTTTGCCATTACCTGTGAAATCTACTGTGAAGGATTATGGGAAGACACCACACTGCAGTATTCCAGATACTTAATTCTCTCTGTTCATCTGGTAGAAAAGGAGCTACAGAGTGGCTATGGTGGCCGTTACTGGTAAAGCAAACTAGAAACTGAACAAACCTCTAAAGTACAGCACATGCATAAGTAGTAGACTCAGTTCCTGGTTGCTTCCACATGAAGGGGGGTGGGTGGGTTTCTGTGGGGATCATTGCTGAAGTGATTGTGGGTAAAACTGTTATTTTAACAGAGATTCCAGACGGCTCAGGGAAATCCATGTTTTCTCTTTCACTTCTGACATGAATTGAAGGCCTTTTGCTGTTATCACATAATTATTAGCTTCTGTTCTCTTTAAAAAAAAATTGGGATGCATGCACAGCGCTATGTAGGGATAGCGTTATTCCGCTGTCTTCTCACCTGCCTGCCAGAATGCCTACACTCCCAACCAGACTACTTTTTTGGTATTTTGCTACAGGACCTCTGCCTCTCCCTTTTCATGAAGTGTTGCATGAGAAAGATTCTAACTATTTGCTCTTCTGGCAAAAAACACTTATTTGTAATATGAAAAGTCTTGCTATCACACTGTTCTGGAAGTATTTTTTTAAGAAATGGGATTGACAACTGTAATGATTTGCTGTTTTGTTTTAAAACTTTTTACCTTTGCTTTTGGACCTTTAGTTCAGCTCCTCCTTACATTACCTTAAATTTTTACCTCAGGAGGGCCTCAGACCCAATCAATACTCCTTATATTTCCACACTCACAGAGCTTCAGGTGTTCTCTGCTTTACCTAGGCTTATACCTTGAGAATACCCACCCACCCCTTTTTTGTTGCATGACCTATATATTGCTGTCTTCCAAAAAAGTTTTTGCTATCACCAGTGCTGTTTTCCTAAAAAAATGTTTAGGGGTACTCTCAGTTGGACTCAAGAAAATCACCATTTTATAGTTCAAATTGGAAAAAATAAATGCAGTCAATGGACAAAATTACCAAGAACATGCATTACCTCATATTACACAGTTCACAATAACTTCCAGATTGGCATGAGGTTGTGTTCACTAACATCTTCACGATTCCTCTGCTTGCTTTTGGTGTCCGTCGCCAGATGTCGTGCTTTCAAAAACCTTGAATTTACATACACTGAAGGCTTAAACTCAAAGGAGGGCCTCTATAGTGACATGTACGCACAACCAAAGAGTTTCAGTACAGACAAACTCTTTGCACTCTTTGTGCAAAATGTACACAGATACACAAATTGGTCGCCGCCATTGGGGGGTAGCAACAAGATTGACCAATCACCATGCTAGATTCCAACTACAGGAGCTCCAAGTGGCTTAGAGAAGACTTGTATTTGTCTGCACCCTAACGATCACCGATTATGCCAGTGATCTCGGTGGCGTGTTTGATGCTCAAAGATGTTCCATTTTTTGTAAGATGAACAGCGCTCCTAGTGAGTTTAAATATAACTAAACATCTTTGTTGTAAACATACGCTACATAAAACTTAACAAATCACATAAATATCCATAATAATACGTTTGGAGTTGGTTTAGCGGGAAATCCAACATTTTAAAATGTTTACTTTCTCCCGTTAGATTCACAAAATGTTTAGGGGTGTGCTTACCCCTGCGTCCCCCCAGAAAAAAGCACTGGCTATTACCAAAGGCTTTTGCCTTTGATCTCTTCTGCTTAATTTACTACAGGAAAGCTTTTTTTAAATAGATGGTAGCATGGCAGTATGTGGGGGTGGCTTGTGAGATAAAGAAAAATATTTTTTTCTTAAACTAAAGTAGAATTTATTTGTAAGTACATAAGCATGATGACTGCACAGTTTTGATATGTGTATTGGTTTCAGAATAGTTCTTAAGCTTGGCAGTTTCAAATATTTTCTTAAAGATATTCTCATAGACTCAGTCACACAGACTAATTTTCCACACAAATCTTCACTAACAGACGTCTCATACACATAGACATAGATTCACTCAGGCCTTTCCATATAGGTCGCCTGACCTAGATAAAATAATCTCTTTCAAACTGACTGAGGCACACACACAGTTTGCCTGATTTAGCCAGAATCCCATTTCTGAGATACCCAAAGGCTGACTTAGGCTCACATATAGTTTGCCTTTCTTAGAGATACATACAGACTAACTAACTTAGGCTCTGCACAGTTTCTCTGAACTTAGCAGAAACACAGACTCTCAGGCTCCATACAGTTTGTCTGATTTAATTACACAATAACCTCTCCCTGAGATATACAAAGGCTGACTGAAAACCTTTCCATCAGCACCAACTAAAACTGAAGTTCACTTTGCCCACTAGGGTACAGCTACAGTCCAATCAGATCACACTTCACCCATCCAGCCCCCCTCCTTCTTTCCTCAGATGCCTACATTTAAATTCACAGTAACAACCACTATAAACTGCACATTAGCAAGCAAAAATAAAATCCAAATGAAATACTCTATATGCAGAACATTACAGCAATAAACAAAGGCACCCATCCCCTTCCATGTCATTTCTGGGTGGAATAAGGTCATTGATGAGCAAAGGAAGAATGCATAAAGTGAACTGATACACAACAGTGTGTGTGTGTGTGTGTGTGTGTGTGTGTGTGTGTGTGTGTGTGTGAGAGAGAGAGAGAGAGAGAGAGAGAGAGAGAGAGAGAGAGAGAGAGAGAGAGAGAGAGAGAGAGAGAGAGAGAGAGACCATCCCAAACACGGATTAAATTCATAAATCAGGTATTTGGTAAGGGGAATCTTTCCACTACCAAATGAGAACCCTAAACGGGAAGTACTTAAGTTGAAACTGCAGCACAATGTTGTTCTGACCCCAAACATTTAAAAAATGTTTTATTGGTACAAGCAACAAGGCACTTCATAGATAAAATGCAGACGAAGGACATGAGGAAAGTGGGCATTTCATTCAAGCATGAGGCATAGCTTCTTTTTCAGATGCTAAAAGGCAAAGGTGGACCATAAGTAACATAAATAAATTTTAAGAAAAAGTGTGCCAGGGAAAATGATGATTTTTACAGGCTTAAAATAAAGTATGTTTTGTTTAAGGAAAGAAGGGACTTCTCAAAATTTGTATACAAGCAGAGGTTAACATCACTGGGAAAAGGGGGGGGGGGAACCACACACACGGGTCAGGTGGCAAAAATGTCAAAAATCCTCAGTATGAATGCAGCCTCTGATATCTCCCTATGCAAGAGGATCTCAAAGAGCAAGGTTAGGAAAGACAACTGTCCAAAATTCTGGAAAGCAATGGCTGGTTAGAATGGACAATACTGTGTTATATAGCTCAATGGTCTAACTCAGTACAGGAAGAGGTGATTTCTATGTTCCTAGACTGCTCCATTTAATGAGCTCAGAATACAAGCATTAATCAAAGTGAAGCTTAAATACTGAACTCTCAACCAACAATTCTTGTCAGACCCACTCAAATGAATTAGAAGCAGCCTTCACATTCATGTAGCTATTTCTCCTGTTGGCTGAGAACACACAAAGGATAAAAAAAGCTCTATTATTGTCATTTCCCACTGTAAATAAGTGAGCAGCACAGTGACACTATGGTGATGGGAGCTATAAATACACAGATTAGATAAGCAAAGATTGTGAGTCTATCACACTTGCAAAAAGCAATAAACCACGTTCATCCACCCAAGGCAGACCCTAGAGATACCCAGAATACATGACACCTTCGTTTATACTGACTTGCGCAGCTACACCTTTGCCCCACGCTCATCTACTATTTCCTGTTAGCGAAACTCAAGCAATGGATGGGTAGTAAGGAAATTCAGCTCTGTAGATCTGCTGAAGGCAAGTGACACCTGGTGGGTGTTCTGACACACACACACACACACACCCCGCCCATGCTCATTACTCCTGGGCAAGAGAGCAGCTAGACAGACACGTTTCTTGGCATTCTATGTCTAATAGGTTTTTTCCTGAGAACAAGTAGTGTGAGCAGAAACATTATTTATTATTTATTATATTTCTAGTCTGCTGTCCCCACAAATGGGCTCAGAGCGGAGAACAACACATATAAAGCAACATCAGCATAGTAATTTAAAAACCAGATAAAAGCATCAATAAACATAGCAGTACAATTTATAAACAGCAGCAGCACACATATTGCACAGTCCAGTAATAACAGCAATCCATAGGGCTGGATGGCCAGTTACTAGATGTTAACAGAATGGGGGGAGCCCCTCCATGGCAGGAGGCTGGTTCCACGGCCAGCCTGCCTCAACCACCATATGCCTGGTGGAACATCTCTGCCTTACAGGCCCAGTGGAAAGATCACAATTCCTGCTGGGCCTAGGTCTCCATGGACAGAGAGTTCCACCAGGTAGGGCCAGGACCAAAAAGGCCCTGGTCCTGGTTGAGGCAAAGCAAACCTCTTTGGGCCAGGGACCAAAATGCTGAACAGAATGTCCTGGGAGGAACATAGGGTGAGAGGTGGTCATGTAAATATGCTGGTCCCAGCCCGCTAAGGGCTTTGTAGGTTAAAACCAGAACCTTGAACCTGATCCAGAATTCTACTGAGAGCCAGTGCGGCTGGTGCAAGACTGGTGTTATATGTGACCAGAATGGAGTCCCGGTCAAAACATGCGCTGCTGCATTCTGGACCAGCTGCAGCTTCCAGAGTAGGCCTAGAGTCACCCTAACATAGAGTGAGTTGCAGTAACCCAATCTGGAGGTGACCTTTGCATAGACCATTGCAGCTAAGTCACTGATCGAAAGGTAAAAGGAAAATTTGACTGGCTTGGTGGAGATGAAAAAACGCTGACCTGGCAACTGCTGTGACCTGGGCCTTCACTGATAAGGAGGCATCCAAGACCAAACCCAAGCTTTTCACTACTGGCACTCCATCAAGGGCTGGAAGCTGGATCCCCAAACCTGATATCCCATGTCCCAGGTGCAGGACCTCAGTAGGATTTAGGTTCAGTTGGCTCTGCTTTAACCACCCAGTAACAACAACACTAACACTGCTGACCCACCTCGATCCAGGTGTCTGCAGAGATCGTCTGTGAGGGCAACCAATGCCATCTCCACCTCATGGCCAGGGTGGAGGCCAGACTGGAATAGATCCAGGACTGAGGTGTCCTTCAGGAACATCTGCAGTTGTTCCACCACTGCCTGTTCAATCACCTTACTGGGCGGTAACTGGATGGGTCGGTGGGGGTCCAAAGATGGTTTCTTTATGAGGGACTGCTCCACTGCTTCCTTCAATGCTACAGGAAAACCCCCAAAGCTTAAGGAGAGATTAACAATGGCCTCCAAGGAACTTTGCAACCTGTCAGCGCTTGCCTTCACCAGCCATGATGGGCAGGGGTCCAAGGGACAGGTGGTGGGCCTCATCCCTTGAAGGATCCTGTTGACCTCATCCTGAGAGAGTGAGCTGAAATGATCTAATACAGATCCAGAAGACAGCCAAGGGGCCTCCAGTTCCCTCAACGGTGGCCAGTGAAGCATGGTGGAGAGACAAGATTTTGCCCACAACATAGCTCCCAAAGGCCTCACATCTGATTCCTGAACAATTTTAAAAACTTGTGCTGGGCATGAGCTTGCAGATGCAATGGAGGTGGCGTACTGCCATCTCCTAGGCTCTTATAAGTATCCTATAAAATGTTCTTGACTCTTCGTCCTGACCCTGCCTCCACATTCGTTCAAGCCATCTCAGCTCCCGCTTCATCCAACACAGCTACTTGGTGTACCAAGAGGTCAGTCTGGTGTGGGGGTGGAGAGGGTGACTGGGCGGGAGGCAATTTAGTTAATGGCTGCGTAGAGGCGGGCATGCAGTCCACCAACTCATCCAATGAGGCACCGGATCCCACACAGCAGTCTAGAAACAAATCGGATCCATCAGTCTCTGTGGGTGAGCATAAATCCACTTTCCACCTACATGGGGGGGGGGGGGGCTAGGAGCTGATACAAATGGAGAGTCCTAGTGTTGCCAT